>NW_006159683.1:919660-998523 GCF_000334495.1 Tupaia belangeri chinensis | reverse complement strand
ACATTTCAAAATTCTTTACTAACCTTACACTTCAAAGTCCTAGTCTAATCCAAGTTTAAGTTCCATTTTTCTACAATATATAGACTTCGTTCCAGTCAATAAAATCATGTCAATATACTATGACCATTCTCCTCAATGCTTTTAGAAAGGCCTTCCCCCACATAAAATGCCTTCACGTCAATTATTACCTTCCTCGGAAATCTTCCAATCACCAAGTTCAAGTTCCTTTATCTATAAAATGGCAGTTCAGGCTGGAAGACCTCTCCACGGCTCTTAACTACAGTCAATATTATTTTTAGCCACATTGATAGATTTAAATTTTTTATTATGTCATTACTATTGCCAAGCACAGTTCTACATGGAGAACTATTCCAGATTATCAAAGCCCTTACTTTCATTTTACAACGTATAAGCATTTTTTCCTCCCACTTCCAGTGTTACTCCAAATATGGTCTGTGAACTACAACATCTGTACCAGACCCCATGAGAAATCAATATGGTACCGTGATCTAAATGATCCACATCATTACGCATACACTTTAGTTCAGTTGATTTTTCTTTTTTTCATAATAAGACTTTCTCAATGAAGGAAACAGTCAACCAACTGTGGACTGAAAACATTTGCAAAACTAAAAAATAAATTAGCTATAGCTGTACTGGACATGAGATTTTTTTTTTTCTTGTCCTTATTCCCTAAACAATATAGGATAACAAATATTTAGAAAGCATTTATATAGTATTAGGTATTAAAAGTAAACTAGAGCTGTGTGAAAGTCTACAGGAGGATGGGTATAGGTTACAGGCAATACTGTTCTGTTTTATATAAAGGAGTTGAGTATCCAGATTTCGGTATCCTCAGGAGTCCTGAAACCAAATCCAGATATCTGAAGGATGACTATACTTTCTGGAACTAGCTTCTTTCTCATAGTAAATGGGTAACAATTTACAGACTGGCTATTTGGAATAACACTACTCTAAATGATTAGCTACAGTAAGGCAGGAACCCAGGAGACATTCAATACATACCAACGGATGGTTGTATATAGGAAATAAATTCGTCTTTAAGGTACGTGTTCTGCCTGCACAGAAAACGTCAGAGGTTTTACCTGACATAGCGTGTAAGCGTGAAGACCAGTTTTCTGTCTCAGTAAGCCAGCTGCCTTCCCTGTAGGTGCTGTGAGCAACACTTCTACAGCCTTGTCTGTCTCCAGCCGATTCTGCTGAGAAAAGGTCATCCATTCTTCTGAGACATTCTGGTCTTGTTCAAAATCTTCGCAGGCTTTTTTTACTTCCTTTTCTTCCAACTGCTCTATGTGCTTAAAAAGATGGCTAACAATGGTAGTCTTCCCACAGCCCCCTTTCCCACTTATGACTGTCACAGCATTGGAGCAAATCATATCCAGAGCGGTCACCTGATCCCGGTCCAGCTGAGCTTCACTTCTGTCTGCATTCGTGTCATCGTCATGATTACGGCAAATGTCACCACGGTCCTGAGTGTCCACAACGTCCACAGAACTTTCTGAGGGCGTTTCATCAGGTGTACTATCATTCGCGGCATCATCACTCCTGGAACTCTTAGGGTTTCCGGTGTGAACAGATGCAAGCACCTGTTTGACATCGACGTGCAACCGCCATGGAGGCTTCCTGATCAGGTCACATATGGAAGAGGCGATGCCTCTTTCAGCCTGATAAAGGTCGAAAGGGAAGACACAGGCCTTCTCATACATCACCACGCCGATATCTTTCAGAAACTTCAGAGACTGCCAAGCATCATGAAATGACATCTGCTCTGACAAGGTCGAGGTTAACTCCACCTCTTTAACACACGTGTGCCCGTGCTCTCTACATATCTGCTTCAGTGTAGAATATACAATTAATGCATTCTTCTCCAAATCAGTCATCAACCGGAGAAGAGACTCACACTGACAGAATGCTTTCCAACTTGCCTCACATCGCAAAAGCTTCAATTCTCTGTAGGTTATCTTTATAAAAAGTATAAATATTTATATTACTATAATGTACAGTAAAAATGTATTTGTTATTAAGTTACTCAGTCTTAGGAAACATGCATTCCAATGAAATTCAAAGAAAAAACTACAGCACATCACTGAATTGTTTTAAATCAATGGCACTGTGATCAGAGGTCTAGGTAATTTTTTAAATTAAAATTGCATTGTATCAAAGCAATACACAGAATTTTAAAAGCCAAATTAACACTGTAAGGCTTATCATAAGAAATAGAAATCCCCTGACCTACCGTTTCCCGTGTTGTCCAAGGGCAATGCCCTCCCCAACACTTAACTATCTCTTCCTGAATTTATTTTCACACTTCTAAGTGCTATTTATATTATTCCTTAATGATCTCTCTCTCTCTCTCTCTCTGTGTGTGTGTGTGTGTGTGTACGTGTTTGTGTGTTGTGTGTGTGTGAAATTTTTTTGACAGGGTTCTGCCATGTTGCATTCCTCCTACTAAGCCCCCCAAGCAGCTGGGATCACATTAACTTTGTGTTGACCTCTGTAAGTATTGAAAGCTAATGTCTGCCTCATATTCCTGGCTTGTTTAGTCTGCTATGTCTATTACCAGTTCTACCCAAACTCTACAGCAGAGGCATGGCACTCCCTTAACCAAGATCCACTGAGCAGGTCATCTACCAGTTTCATCTCACCCTCCTTGGAGACATTCCTCTTTAGCCCTTTGTATCTTTTATGGGCTGAATCATGTGTCCATAAATTCCATAAGTCAAAGTCCTAACCCAGTTACACGGAGTGCATCTACATCTGAATAAAAGATTTTGTTTTGTGTTTGCTGTTTTGTTTTTTGTTTTTTTTTTTAAATTGGCTAAATAGCATGTGCGCTCACCAGTAGAGACAGAGAGAAAGAAAGATGGAGAGCAAAGGAAAGTGAAGAAGCACTCTCCACAGGGCATGCATCCCTCCTTCATGTCTCCTTTTGGGATTTTGGGCACTCGCACATATGCACCCAGCGTGTTTTCCAAGCCACCAGGTTCAAGACTAGAACTGCACAATCAGTTGACCATGTGGGATCCAGGTGTCTTCACCATGCCATGGGCTGGGTTGGATACAGAGCCTTTAAAGATGGAATTAAGGCTAAATAAGATCATCACCCTCATTCATGAGGTCATTAGGACCCCTAACCCAGTCTGACAGGTATCCTTTAAAAAAGATGAGATTAGGACACAGGCAGCCACAGAAGACCATGAGATAACACAGGGAGAGGACAAACCATCTACAAGCCGGGGAGAAGAGCCTTACAAGAAATCAGCCCTACCAACACCCTGATCTCAGACTAGAAACCTCCACAACTGAGACAACAGATAGCTGGCCTGTAAGCCACCAGCGAGTGGTATTTGTTACAGCAGCCCTAGCCAGCTAATACAGTAATCCCCCCGTATCCCTGCTTCTCCTTCCCATGGTTTCAGATGGCTGCAGTTTCACAGTGAATCACAGTCTGAAAACATTAAATAGAAAAATGCAAAAATAAATAATTCATATACATTTTAAATCATGTGCCATTATGGGTAGCATGATGAAATTTTACACTGGGACATGAAGCATTCCTCTGTCTGGCATATCCATTATTACTAGCATATACTATTAAATAGTACATTATTTATTAGCATATTTAAATATTAAAGCACATTATTAAATAGTATCCACTATTTTATTACTTGTTATTGTCGTTAATCTCTTTTAAGTTTCTAATTCATTAATTAAACTTTATCATAGGTAGGTATGCATAGAGTCTAATGACACCCACAGTTTCAGGACCCCTGTAGATAAGGAGGCCTACTTGCAATATCTGGACGGTGGGGTACATGCTGAATGGTAGAGTCTCACAGTGCTGCGATCAGATTTAAACTCCTCAAGAATGATTCTTCTCTGAAAACAGTGACTACACAGAAGGAAAAAACTTCCAAAAAAAAAGAAAAACGTCCACATACTGCCATGGAGTGGATGCAGGTAAAAGGAGACGGACCTTTACTGAAAAACCTGAGTCCCAACAGACAAGCCCTGCCTTATCCTCACTGGGTATCCCAAGTCTATAATCTCCCCACTGAATGTTAAAAAGGCAAACCTCTATTCTCTTACTAAGGAAGGAAGCAGTAATCACTTAATCCCCCAATGGGGAGAGAATCTGAGACAGCTTCTTACACACAGGTTCCCACTTAATCCAAGAGGTGGGAAATGAAGCAGCCGAGAGATAATGCTTTAATTTTTTTTAAGAGGAGGTAGAGACAGAGGGATAGAGGAGGGAGAGAAAAACACTGACCCTAGGATCCTTATAGACATACCCTCAGACTCCACTGACCACAAAGAAGAATGCAAGGTCTGCTCTCTACCAGGAAGATGGCGAGCTCCATGAGGACAAGGCTGATCATATCTCCATCCTACATTGATAAGGTCTCAATAAATGTTCTCTGAATTGCATTTACTAACACAATGTATATTTTCAGTAATATTTCATATAACTATTCCTGAAATGTGAATATACATAATTCTTAGTACTCTAAAGTTCTTTTCTATATATGTTTAGCAAGAAGGTTAGATTTTACAGGTTTTGTAGTTTACAAAAAGGTAAACTATCATTATCTATTTCTTACATGTCATTGCTCATACTCCCTTCTCCACTGAATATATATATATACACACACACACACACACACACACACATATATATACATATATAATAATCTGATGTTCTAAAATGTCATCTATCAAAGTATACTGAATTTACAGACATTTTATATGAGGAACAAATTCATTATTACATTATTTTTCTGAGAGTCTGTCAACATTTTTAGGATCCAAAAATTATTCCAGAATTTCTTTTACTGTATTTGCATTTGGAAAACCATGTTATGACCAAGTACTATCAAGATTTAAGAATTGAGGCCAGCAGGTGGCATAGTGCTTAAAGCACTAGACTCCCACACAGTCAACCCCGGTTCAAGTCCTGGGCCTGGCAACTTGAAAATTATGCTGAGAGCATGTGCGTGTGTGCCCAAAATCTCAGGAGAATAAAGGAGAAGGGATTGCAGTGTGGCCATCCCTGCTTAAGAGTGAGGGATGCTTCCCATTTTCCCTCTTGCTGTCTGTCTCTGTCTCCTCTCTGGCAAGTGTACGTACCCTATGGCAAAAATCTCCAAAAAAAAAAGATTAAAACATCACATTTTGTTTCAAACAATACTAGAGTCTCAGAGTACCACTTGACTACTCTTGGTCTCTAATAATAAGAACAGAAATAGATTAATTTGTAAATGATGTTACTGTATCAAAATAAAAATAACACCCAAATGATACAATAACATAAAAATGTTACAATAACCTGAAATGATGTTATAGTATAAAAATCAATTACAAGTCAGGACCAATAAATGGCATAATGGTTACATTGATGGACTCCCACATGACTGATCAGGGTTCAAGTCCCAGACCAGGAAGCCTGAAACTCACACCAAGTGTGTGTGCGTGTGTGTGTGTGTGTGTGTGTGCATGTGCACGCCCAAGATCCCCGGAGGAGAATGGAGAAGAAGGGATTGTGGCATTTTTGCTTTCTGTCTCTTTGTCTCTCTGTCTTTCTAGTGAATGCAAGTACCTATACTAAAAATCTCTCAAAAGGAAAAAAAACAAGCAATTGAAGGTTGTTCTGTGGCCTAGTAGTTAAGAAAACTAACACAGCCAACCGTACAGTTGGAGTCCTGGACCCAGAGATTTGACAAACATGCCAAGCATATATGAGCGCATGCCTGAAATCCTGACAGGGTGGAAAAGTGGAGAAAAGGACTGCAGTGTGACAACACCCTGCTGAGGGAGTGCTATCTTCCCCTCCTTCTCACTGTGTCTCTCCCTGGTTAGCACACAGACTCTCTGCCAAATTTTCTTAAAAAATTCATTGATATTGTGAAGTATCAGATGAATAATGAAAGTTCACAGTAGCTCAAAGTGGAAAGTGAGACACAGAGCTGCTTGGCAGAATGGCCATGCCAAACACCTAAGGACTATTGTCTTCGAGGAGATCTATGTTCAAGTTGCAAATGACAATTTAGTAACAAGAGAACATGTTTCATTAAATGATATATTTAAATTAATATTGAACATTAAATATTAACAATTTCGTTATTTTGTTTTTCATGTAAAGTTACAGACTATAGGTGCATAAGAGCTGTGGTGTGTGAAGTTTATGTTTAGTTGTAACATTTGAAGAAAAATAAATCAACGATGGGGTCCAAACAGAACTTTTTCCTTTGAAAGAAATGCAAAAACTGCCAAATTTTAGAAACCTTCCTCATACAAGATTACTAAATGCTGAACAAAGGCCTACTTACTTTACTAAATCCAAGTTTCCATGGATGCGTACCTAAAATCTCTTCTATCTCTTCCAACAGCTCGTAAGAACCTGAGCTGATAAGCCATTTAAAGTGTCGCGGCAGGAGAACTGGGAGGAATTCCATAATTTTTGGAAACTTCAAAGCTGTCATTACATTTATAAATGGAACTATAAGATATCAAAAAAGAACAAATTAAAACACACGAGTAACCCTAGAGAATTGATTTAAAAAACTTTCTCATTTAGCACAACTAGTTCAAAAAATCCAAATCAAAGAGAAATGAATCAATTTATTTTGGCAGTTAGGAAAATTGATCATATTTTGGTATAATTTTTACGATGTTTAACACCAAAATTTATGCTAAATGCTTAGAAAACTACTCCGCAGCTTTTTCTTTATGCATGTAATATAACCAGTAAAATAGTTTTGACTTGGGCTGGCTCCACGGTCTGGTTGTTGGGGGAGCCGGATCCCACGTGGCCAATCATAGTTAGTCCTAGCCCCTAGCGGCTTAAGGAGCATGTCAGCAGCATATGCAAGCATGCCTAGGGTCCCAACAAGGTGGAGAGATAGAGAAGGGACTGAGGCATGACCACACCCCATTGAGGCGTACTTTCTCCTTCCTTCTTTGTTTTTCTGTCACTCCCTGCTGAGCTCAGCATGCAGCCTCTGCTAATTAAAAAAATTATATATATATATATATACACTTTTTTTTTTTTTTAAAGTTTTGAGGGACCAGCAGATGTTGTAATGGTTTCGTCACTGGACTCCCACGTAGTCAACCATGGTTTGAGTCCTGGACCTGGAGGATTAAAACTCACACCAGGCACACGTCCATGTGTGTCCAAGATTCCAAGAGAAGAGTGGAGGGGAAGGGACTGCAACGTGGCTATCCCTCCGGGCAGTGATTACTCTCTTTCTGTCTCTCTGCCTCTCCAGTGAGCACACGTGCTGTATAGAAAAAAAAACTCTCCAAAAAAAAAAAAAAAGTTTTGACTCAGAAGATAAATTTAAAGTTACACATAAAAAATATTGTTCACATAATTGCACTCATGATTCTTTGTCACTGAAGTAAATCACTGATGTACCATTGATTTCAAATTTGATATAACTAAAAATGAAGTATCCCATATATATGGATCTCTCATACCAAATCATACTAAAACTATGTTTCAGGGCCAGCAAATGGTATAGTGATTAAGGCACTGGACTCCCACATCGTTGACCATGGTTTAAGTCCAGATCAGCAGCTCAAAATGCACACCGGGCACGAGTGTGTGCATGCCCAAAATCCCAGAAGGGAATGCAGCATGGCCACCCCTTCAAGGGGTGATGTCTCACTTTCCTTCTCTCTGTTGCTCCAATGAGCATACACACCCTATAACAAAGCTCTCTCTCAAAAACAATAATGTTTTAAATCTTTTCAAAATAAATTACATATATCCTTGCCTTTGCCCTCTGCCTTCTTAACTAAAACAATTAATAACTTTTTCTTAAAGACTCAGGTAATCTCTGTGAAAACAAAATTTAGAGAAGTAGACCAAATCACAAGTTTAGAACTTAACAGGAACTAAATGACCTGAAAGGTCATCTCACACAACCCATTACAGACGAAGAACCTGAAATGCCAATGACATACTCTAAAAGTCACATAAACACATTTTCCTCAAACTGATTTTTAACCAGCATACTGTGCCAAGATATAAAAATGGTCTTTTTTTTTTTTTTTAATAAGGAGACAGATTTTTGGAGGCAGCAGGTGGCGTGGTGGTTAAAGCACTGGACATTCCCACATGGCCGACCACGTTTCAAGTCCCGGACCCGGTAGCTTGCTTTCTCACTTTCCTTCTCTCCATATGTCTGTCTTGCTCTGGTCAAATTAAAATAAAAATGAATGAATAAATAAAATTAAATAAATAATTATTTTTTAAAAAGAGAGAGATTTTTGCTAGAAAGTGTGTGCTCTTGCCAGAGAGACAGAATCAGAAAGCAAGAAATCACCATCCAGCAGAGATTACCATACGGCAATCCCTTCTCCACTGTCATCTTGGGATCAAGCACACACACATGCCCGGCATGAGTTTTAAGCCACCAGGTCTGGGACTCAAACAGCAGTCAACTACACGGGAGTCCAACGACACCATTATTGCCACTGCTGGTCACCATAGTAGTAATATTTTAAACACTCCAGTCATCAAGTATCTCATTTACACTAAAACTCGATGATAAAATCACTTACTTGTGTTTTCCAGAGGAAGACTCAGCTCATCATCTGAAGACTCTTCCTGCTCATTCTGTGAAGACTGCTTTTGATCTTTCTTTCTTTTCTCCTTATAAAAAGTCCTTAATGTTTCCCTAAGATTTTCAAAGTTTAGGTCTTTATAGCTTGATACATGGGTAAACCATGCTAAAAATTCATTTATATCATGACTGGGGACGCGACATTCTTTAAGAAAGAGGAGGCAGGTATGTTTTTGATTTGGTGGTGACATGTCAGACTGTAAAAAGTAAGAGGGGAATCCTTGAACTTGATAGCTCCTTTGTCCCAGAGGCTTCACTTGCACCTTCACGCGCCACCAAGGAGCCACTATTGGAAAACGTCCAAACACCTCACATTGCTCTTGAGTGTCTTCATCAGAAATTAACACTATATAAAAAAAAAAAAAGTTAACCTAGGAAATTTAATAGAAACCTTGGACACCAATGTTTTGTCAAACCCACCAATCCCTTTCATTCTTCCAGAGCTCACTGGATGTCTGTAAGAGTGCCTATAACATTTTCTTCTGTTTGCCTGTTTATGCATCCCCTCTGCTATATGCTAAGCTCTCAACACAGGACATTTCAATTGAGTTTGTATTCCGAAAGGTTAGCCCAGCTCCAGTAAGTGTCCGCTGTTCCGCTTCTAAAGCCAGTCCTCTTTCTTCTACTCTGACCTCAGCCAAGACTAGCCTTCATGTAGTTTCTATAAAAACTGCTATACTCATGCTAGGAAAAGCCATTTTGCAAGCTGTAAAAATATACAGTGATTAAATGAAATTTTAAAAGGAGAGAAATAGGGTGTTTGAAGATATAATAGTAGCGAGGACAACAATAGATGCCAGAGACTGTATAGGAAGGTGGTGATGAGCAGGCGGTGGGTGGCAGGGGCTCAGGACAAAAACACGGAACAGACACAAGAATGGAAAGTCACCTGTTGAGGATGACGTATATGGTAGTATCTTTGATTTGACTGACATGCAAGCTTTGAAAACCATATCGTATGTTATAAATACGTGCAATGACTAGATGTAAATAAATCGTACAATAAATAGTATTAAAAATAAATAAAGACTATCTAGTAAAGAAAAAAAACTACCATGGTCTGTCCACCACAGGGCCCTTGCACAGGCTGTTCATCTGCCTTAAATGTTCTCCTTGGTGTGACCCCCCCCCCCATGGCAGGTGCTTTCTCAGTCTCCCTCTCTATCCTGTGAGTACAAACCTCAGCAGAATTCTTTAAAATCAAATTACCCTCCTACCTATAGACCTCAGTTTAGCTATCGCTTAGGAAAGCCTCACAAAGGACTATGTAGGAATCCTTCTAGGCACTATTACAATTACTTCTGTGATTAAAGAATGTCTGTTAAATTCACTGGAGGGTAAGCTCCAGTAAAGACAGCGCCGTCCTCATTTCATCTCTCAGGAATACTCCAGCACCAACCACCCTGCCTGTAACATTAAGATAGCCAGTCGATAATACTTTGGAATGAAAGATTAAGCCTTCCACAAATGCTTGAAACATTTGTCTAAACCTGCGCTGTCCACCTCCATGTGGTTATTTAAATTAAAAGTAAACCTAAAATTCAGCTACGCGGCTGCATTGGCTGCACTTTGCCTCTAAAGAGCCCCTTGTAGACAGTGGCTGCTGACAGGAGGGACTGCCACCATCACAGAAAGGTCTCCTGAGCTGGTCCACACGGTAAAATACTTGGAAATATCATCAGTTACGGTGTACGCGTAACAGGTATGGTTTATACCACAGGAAACAAAGTTAACACGAATTCCAAGATTATTAACACAAGGCTAAGCAGTGCGCCGAGGTGTTCCTTCAGTTTTGTTTTGTTCCTCGACTGAGTTGCAGAAAACGTACTGGACTGCGGGTAGGAGGGGTAAGACACCAAAGTTCTGATTCTGTATGGGAATCTAGGTCGACATCCACTCTACTCAACGGTAAAACTACCTTAAAGAACAGGCGACATCAAACAAAACGAGGTACGCGGAGCGCAAGCTTTATGCATACTATGAAGTCACTGTTTTATCCCCTGCCGGGTGAAGGAGCAGCACCGCCAGCCCAAATGCAGACCCGTTAGCGGCGACCCGCGCCCGGCTCTGGGCAACCTCATCCCCTCCCGGGCAGGGGCTCCTACCACGGAGGCGCCCGGGGAGGCTGCCAGCCCTTACGGCCCCACTGCAGAGCTCCTCGGCGTCGACAAACGCTGCGTCGTCATCCTCCTCCGCATCTACATAGTCGCAGTCTTCCTCCACCAGGTCCTTGGGCGGGAGCAGCAGGCCGTGCAGCTGGCGGAGACCCACCGCCATACCCTCCGACAGCGGGATCCCCCCCCAGCTCCAGAATGCCCGGCCGGGGCGCTGAGCCAGGATCAGCCAATCAGCTCCGCCACGGCAAGACCGTCCTCTTCCGGGAACGCCCACGGGGCGGGGCGACGGTGAAGCTCCGCCCTACGTTTCCGCGGTAGATGGGGGTGAAAGGGAAAGGCCAGAACGACGGGAACGAAGGCGGGGAAAAGACCTAGGGGCGGGGTAGTGGGCGGGGCCACGGGCGGGGCCACACCTGCGCCCGCACCCTGTAGTTAGGATCCCGGAAGCTTTCGGACCGTACTATGGCTGGAGAGATGATGGTGTGGCTGGAATCTGCAGAACCGCTAGCGCAGGGCATTTGCTGCTTAAAGAGAAAAGCTGGAAAGGACTAGGTCCACCGAGCCTAGAGAACCCGAAAAAACGAGCCCTCCCAACTCCGGCAAAACGAAAGCATAGTTTTTGCTTCCAACCGTTGAGCACCATCCAAAACACAGAACAAGGAATCTCGGATTGCGGAGACTCCGGGGTAACTGCTTTGGGGTCGCACAGGAGGAGCAGAGTTTCTGTCATTTAACGGCGGTTATTCAAGGTGCAGAATTCTGCGCCCCCTTCCAGGTCTACTAAATCGGAATCTAGACCTGGAACACACTATTGAGTCTTATTATTATTACTTAAGCTTTATTAAGATATCATTGAAATACAATAACCGTACATATTCAAAGTGTACAAGGTGATACATTTTAGCGTATGAATAGGTCCAAAAACCGTCACCATCGTCAAGACATGAACATATCCATCACCTCCGAAAGTCTCCTTGTGTCTCTGTAATCCGTCCCACCCACTCTCTTGCACCTGCACCTACCCAATAAGGCAAGCTCTAACCTTTCTTAGAGATTACTTTGTTTTTCCTAGTTTTTATTTATGAAATTATACAATATATCGTCTTCTAAGTCTGGATTCTTCAACAGAACTTGATTATTTTGACATTCACTCATTGTTGCTGTGTGTAGTAGTATTTTCACTGTTCAGTAGTTTTTCATGGTGAGGATATACATAATTTATCAGTTCACCTACTGATGATATTTGGTTTCAAGTATGGGGCTTTAAAAACTACAGCTGTTGTTAACCCTAAGGTATGCACATAAGCTTTTGTTTCTCTTGTGTAAATATAGTGTTCTTATAGTTCAGAATTGTGTCTTTGTAATGCAGATCCCAAGAGGGTACATTCTAATGCTCAACCAGGTTTGAAAATCATAGGATTAGATGACACACAAAAATTACTATGGTCTTCTCTTCTGTGAGTACACCTGGCCTCCCAAACTTCCAGTTGGGCTGCTACCTGCTAACAGTGGGACAAAGACAAAGACAATCTTTGCAACCCAGAGTTCAGACAAGGTGGGGAGGAGGAGAAAGGAAGTGGTTTTAAAATGCTCCGGCGGCACGCAGGACCCGAGGGGAACTGGCACTGTGGCGGTTGGTGGATTGTGCCAGGCGGCCTCCGCCTTTCCGCTGTCAGCTGCGGTCCAGCTCTGCCCGGGGGCGGCCTGGCGCGGCTCTCTGACTGCAGCGTCAGCGTGTTCTGATGCCATCTCGTACCACCCTGGCTACTGGAATCCCCAGCAGTCAAGAGAAATACTCAGCGCTCTCCAGCACAGACGATGGCTATGTCCACCTTCAGTTGAAGAAAAGCCCGCCTAGGATCCCTTACAAGGCCGCTGCGCTTGCCACGGTGCTGTTTTTTATTGGGCTGTTTCTCACTATCAGGTTCCCTCCAGCTGTCGGGCTATATTAGTCGGGAGGGGGGAAGGACCAGGCTGTTCTGGTGTTCCTGCTGGGGTTTTACCACCTGCGCAGGGCCTACGGATCCTAAGGCTACCAGGGTTACTCCTAGGACTCCACTCCTGCCTGATGGCTCGCACACCCATCTCAGCCCTGAGGACGATAGTCACAGTGGAACTGCTCCCAGCTTTGAAATACTGAGCAGAAACTATGGTTAAGGACTAAGAAACTCTTAGTTTGCAGATGTTTAAGGGTAGCCGGATCCAGGGGACCCATCATCCCAAAGATGTTAACTGAGCTTACAGTTAGCTCGTTGACACTGTTGTTCTTCATCTGGCCCCGGCAAAGGCTCCTGACGAGTTTCCCCACATGAGTATGTACCCCGGAAGAACGAGAGCGTTCACGGCCTGGGGAAAAGGGGGAAGTAATTCTGCAGTGGAAAGTGGGGCAAAGTGGGGCTGCCAACACCCTGTTAGATTTGAGAGTTTCTTTTAAATAATTTTCATTGTCAGTTTGTTCTTGTAGCAAATGGAATAATCCGTGTATCTACTTTCTTATTATCAAGTAATTTATTTTTCCAGTACCTAAGTGTCTCATCCCCTATTTTACCTCTTTCTTCATGTTGTAATGGAAGACCCCAGTAACATCAAATATCAGCGTAGGTCCATCTGTAATATTTTTTTACTTGCTTTCTTACTGCAACCAAGAATTTTTAAGACTGCAGACCAAGGTTTCAAAATGTAAACACTTTCTCTGTTTACCAACCCTCGGCCAGCTGTTTTGGTTCATTGGTGGTTTGGCCAGTGTATGGGTTGGGTCGTTCCATCCTTTGTAGATAATGTTCTGTATATCAGGCCTTCAAAGACGGCACTTTCTTGGCTAATGAAAAAAAAATGTAAATAAATGGTTATTACTGAAGAGCTTGTAACCTTGTTGCTAGCACCTTGTTAAGGTGGTGTCTTTCTGCTTAAGATCACAAGACTCAGCCTGTATCGCTAGAGGACCTGACTGTCTTAAGATTCTATTCCTAGCTTGCAAAAAGTAATGTGTATTCAAGAAAATTAAAATACCAAATCCACCGGGCGCGTGTGCGTGTGTGCCCAAGATCTCGAGAGGAGAATGGAGGAGAAGGGATTGCGGCGTGGCCATGCCCTCTGGGGGGTGATTTCTCGCTTTCTGTCTCTATGTCTCTCCCTGTCTGTCTGGCGAGTGCACGTGCCCTATAGCGAAAACCTCTCAAAAAAAAAAAAAATCCAAATCATAGACTTAAACATATTTTGGAAAAATAAAATTATTCTGGAGGGCCCAATAGGTGGTATGGAGGTTAAGGCTCTGATTGTGGTACTCACGCTAGGCACATGGGCTTGTGTGCCCAAAGTCCCACGAGGAGAATGGAAAAGGTATTGCTGCACAGCCATCCGCCCTGGGGGGATTTCTCACTTTCCCTCTGTCTCTCTCTAGGGAGTGCATGTGCCCAAAAGCAAAAACCTAAAGAAAAAAAAAGAAAGAAATTATTCTGGAGCTATGGTTCTCTTGTTAGGGATAGTATTTGAAAATCATGGCATTCTTTAAACAATATCACAATATATTACTATATTATTATATTGATACTTTTTAATTATGTAATTACTCTATTAATATGTCCAAAATAACTACGCATATGCTGTTCGCTAAATGCAAAATCTTCTGATACTAGATGCTAATATAAACAAAAGCCAGCACCAAAGATTTAAGAAAATTTTATTTAAAAAATGCTAAAATTGATTTTGTTCTTTTGGGTACAGCTCTATAGATGTCCATCCACCTTTTTGTGCTTTAAAAAAAAAAAATCTTCCTTGCAGCTGACAAACTGTTTCCAAGGGTTGTTTATAAGAGGTTGAATAATCTTTTCTCACCACTCTCAGGGCTAATGTTTCCATCACAACATTGTATCTGTCTGCAAATGTCACATTTCCTGTACTCTTTGTTGCTAAATCCAGTGCCTAGTCTTAGCCTTTGTTTTACCTGACTTCTTCACAGTATCCTAAATGGATTACTGTATCCTTTTTGTATCATTGTGCTTTTGTGACTTGTCTTCTTGGATTTCTCTCCCTCTCCGGCCACTATTGCTTTCTTGGACTGCAATGTCTTGTCCACTGGCATTCCTCAGGTTTCTGCCCTAAGTATTTTCTTACTCTATGATCCTTCCATCAGTCATTCTTCACATACTCTATTGCCTACATTGCTAATGGCTCCTAATATGATCCCTCTAGATCTGTGCAAACCATTTCTTATTACAATAGATATCACTCCATGATGCCCTTTGGATTCTTCAGACTCAAAGGTATCCAAACTGAAACTTCTCTATTGCCCAAATATTGGATACTTATGTGTACAGCTGTAAGCTATACATCCTGTTACCAACAGGATGACTTCCAAGCAAAACTCACTTCATAGAAACCTTTCTCATTCTTTCTAAAAATAGCTGAATAAGTAGTTTCCAAGACATTATATTAAATAAGAAAAGACAAGCCATAAGACAAAGCATATAGTTTTATTTACATGTCTGTATTTGTGTGTGTGTGTGTGTGTGTGTGTGTATTGCAAGAGAGAGAAAGAGAGAGAGAGAGAGAAAGAGGAAAGAAATGAGCAAGCCTAAGAATAGTAAACCAAAAATTAATGAAAATAGTTTCCTATAGAGAAGATACAACAGGACAGAGATGGCAGGGGTGGAACAAGATGTCTGTGTTGTTATTCTGAACGATGTAAACATTTTTACATATTCACAGGTAGATAAATAAAAAAACACCTGAAATTGAATACAAACAGAAACAAATGAATTTACAAATGTATAATATAATTTTCAAGGAAAAATATGTATTTCAAGTTACTTTTGCATACTCTGAATGAATACTTTAAGTTACTGTAACTATACACTCTTAAGTTATACTCATAAGACAAAAGATCTATAAAGTAATCTTAAACTTTACTTTCCATTGTTCATTAGCTATAATACTATTAACATAATTTTGAAATTATGTACCATAAGATAAAACAAATAAACAAATATATTCATGTTTTATTAAACAAAGGTTTTTCCATATATTTACATGAAAAGAAAGACAAACAAAAAAGTTAGGGAAAACTTCTACAGTATTAAATTCAAATTGGAAAAATCAACATAAGCTTGTGATTTCTTAAAATATATTTTCTGGGCCCAGCAGGCAGTGTGGAGGTTAAGGCACTTGATCTCACATGGCCAATTGTGTGGTTTGAGTCAAACCCAGCAGCCTGAAAAATCACACCGGGGGCATGTGTGTGTGTGTGTGTGTGTGCCTAAAATCCTGAGAAAAGAATGGAGGAGAAGGGATGGCCATCTCCTTGGGGGTGATTTTTCACTTTCCTTCTCTCTCTCTCTCTCTCTCTCTCCTCTCTCTCTCTCTCTCTGTCTCTTTCTCTCTCTCTCTCCCCCCTCTCTGTGTCTCTCTCTGGCAAGCATACATGCCCTCTAGCCAAAACTAAATATTGGGTGGCTGGAAAGGTCATGATGTTATTTTTCTGTTTTTCTATGCAAAACTGTGTCATTACTTTTCCAATGACCCAGTATATAGATATTTTCTGGCTCTAGCTACCAAAAGGGCCTGAAAATAATGACACCCTAGTAACTGATCAGAGCTACCACCCTAATTGTGGTATGGGGATTTTATTTCTTATTAAAATAATTGGAGAATTCTTGAGAAATGTCTGATCCCTTTCTAGGACAAGGAATGTAGAAGGTAGACCTAGAAATTCTTATCTAAAAAAGGATAAAGTACTCAAAACCAGAAGAGGTCATGATTTAAAAAAAAAAAAAAAGATTCAGAAGCTAGCTTGAAGGACCTCCCACTTGTCAAATTTAGGGAAATCTGAATATCAAAAAGATTACTACACTTAACTACACTGAGTAAATAAAAATCGATATGTTCATTTTTATACTCATGAATAATTAAATAAATAAAAGAGATGAAAGGAAACAAAGAAAAGGATTCCAGGTAAGTAATTTGGAAAGGAGGCTGACTGGTGGCTTGAAAATCACACCGGGTAGCATGCCCAAAATGTTGAGAAAAGAATGAAGGAGAAGGGGTTATGGTGTGGCCATCATCCTGAGGGGTGATTTCTCACTTTTCCTCTTTCTGTCTCCAGCATGCTTTATGGCAAAACCTTAAAAAAAAAAAAAAAAAAAAGTAAAATGAAAAAGAAATTGGATAAATAATTCTACGGGTAGAAAAGCCATTTTGCTACTTCCAATATAATAGCTATTGCAATCAAGGATCACCAAAAGAAAATAACCATTAAATGAAAATTCTTTGGGGACCTGATAGTGTTATGGCAGTGAGAGATTACAAATTGAAAAGGGAACATATACCTAAACGATGATGTTTGTCAGTCAGCTCTTAATCAACTGATCAAACTTACTGTCGTCACTAATATAATCAAGGCTCTAGACTAGCATCATTCAACAGAACCATGAAAGGGCTTCAAAAGTTCATGGGAAAATACAATTACAGTATGAGTTTATTTTGGTATAAAAAATTTCAAAATCTATGCATAGTTTTTTGTCATTTATATTTTTCATTAACTTTTGGAATACTCTTTGTGTAATGTGAACCACGTTTATAATTGAAAGTTTCTAGCTGCCAAGTTAAGAAAAGAAACAGGTGACACTGTAGTGATGCATGTTATTTAATCCAACATATCTAAGATATTACTTCAACATATAATATAAAAATGACTCATGAAATATGTGTACTTTCTTTTTCCTCCTGTCTTTGAGATCAGGAGTGTATTTTATGAGGACTGCACACTTGCCTTTGAGCGGGTCACGTTTCGCGTGCTCGGTAGCTGTGTGTGGCTGCCATCGTATTGGACTGCACAGTTGTGGACTGACTTTTTGATGTGCGCCAAGTTCAAAGAACTGGGTACCAAGCTAATGATATCATGAGAAAACACGAGGATTCAGAACAGAGGTCAGAAAATATTTTTGCAAAAAGGCAAATACTAAAATACTTCAGACTTTATAAGTCATGTGTGGTGTCCATAATCTCATTCTCTTATTCCCCACTTTCTCCCTCCTTCTTCTTACGTCCCCTTAAAAAATCTAAAACCTACTCGCTGCCCTAGAATTGTACAAATACAGGCCATAGTTTTTTTCCCTACACTCCTTCTAGAATAAGGACATCTACAGGACAACTGACCTGGATTTTCACAGAGTTTGGAACTGGGCACCGTGGCATGAGCCTGTAAACTCAGCTACTCAGGAGACCAAGGCAGGAGGTTCACAAGTTCAAGGCCAGCCTTGGCAAACTAGTCAGGCTCTGTAAATAAATAAAGAACCAACACAGAGGGTACATGGACTGTGATACAGCAGTAAAATGCAATGCTTTGGGGAGCTGACCCACGTGGGAAGGTGCTGGTTAATATCTGGAGGCCTTCCTGAGTACAGCAGGTACACTCATGTCTATGATGAGGCTGGCTAAAACCGGGGTAGATCGCAGTGCCAAGACACTGTTAGAGATGCTGTCTGTCATTCATAACAGAAATTCATAATTGGGAGCCAGCAAGTGGTGTAATGATTGTGGTGCTGGGTTCCCACATGGTTGACCACAGTTCAAGTCCCAGACCAGTAGGACTATACTTCTTCGTCTATTTAAAGTTTGACATAGTTGGGGCCAGCAGGTGGCGTGGTGGTTAAAGGTGCTGGACTCCCACATGGCCGACTATGGTTTGAGTCCCCAGCCTCGTGGCGTGATTTCTCACTTTCCCTCTCTCTGTCTCTCTCTGATCAAGAACTGAAAAATAATGACCATAATAATAAATTAAGTTAAATAAAATATTTTTTAAAAAAATTTCGACATAGTCATGTGACATGCTTTGGCCAGTAAATATGAACACTATGTCATTTCAGGAAGCATTGAATTGTGGGTGTTGATTCTCTACCCCCAGTCATTCTTTGCCTGTGATTGTGAGGCCATGAGGGGCAACAGTTTGCATCCTGAGATTTCTGCACACACCAGGCACACACACATGCCAGGGGTGGATTGTGGCATGAAGATCCTGTTGGGAGTCTTTCTCAGAAGAAATAAATAAGATTTTTTAAATAGTTATTTATTTTATTTTATTTATTCATTAATTAATTTCTTCATTTGACCAGAGAGAGACAGAGGGTGAGAGTGAGATAGAGAGGAAGTGAGAAAGCAAGCCACCAGATTCAGGACTTGAACCCTGGTCAGCCACATGGGAGTGTCCAGTGTGTCAACCACCACGCCACCTGCTGGTACCCAGAAGAAATAAGTAAGCTTTAAAAAAAAGTCTTGGTGGACTATTCAGTCGACTCCTATGTTATTCAACATATCATTTTATATTATTGAATAAAAAATTGACATGAACATTTAAGGTAACAGATAAAACTTAAAAGTAACCCCACCTTTGAGAGGTAGGTTGGGCATTACCTCAAGACCCTCAAGAGCATTCATGACCCCTTCTTTGCTGAGTGGGTACTTCGGTGGAAATGTTCATCCAATTAATTGGCACTGGCATAAATCCTTTGTTGCTAAATGTTGCAAGGAAAAAATGCCCCTATCAGCTCAATTACAATTCAATTTGGTTTCCATTATTACATAGATTTTTTTTTTAAATCAGGCTAAAATATTTGTAGGGCTAAAGCCATACCCTTATATTACTGTTTCAGCCTATGATTTGCAAGTTGTAGGAGAGTAGTGGATTTAAAAAATAAAATAAAAAAAAAAAAGAACTACTATCTCCTTAAATATATCTCCTTTTTTGGGAGAGGTTTTCGCTATAGGGCGTGTGCGCTCGCCAGAAAGACAGAGAGAGACAGAGAGATAGAAAGCAAGAAATCACCCCCCCGGGGGGGATGGCCACGCCACAATCCCTTCTCCTCCATTCTCCTCTCGGGATCTTGGGCACGCACGCACATGCACCCGGCGTGAGTTTAAGCCGCCAGATCCAGGATCTGAACCGCAGTCAACTACATCAGAGTCCAGCGACATAGCCATTACGCTAACTGCTAGTCTCATCTCCTTAAATATATCTTATAGGAGCTTCTTTCTTAAAAAATATGCTGTGGTCAAGGTAAATACCAGAGCAAAAACATACCAGCTCTGCTACTGCAGAGAGATAGTGTATCAGTCCCTAGTCCATGTTGGTCTCGATTTGTTAAGCATTGTATGAAAATTATTGATCTTATATAATAAGTGGGAAAGAAAAGGAGCTAATGTTTGGAAATTATTAGTAAGATTATTACAATTTATTCATTCAATCAATAAACACGTCAGTTACTGTTCTGGGTACTGGAGAAGCATTGTAAATGAAATGGACAAATTCTCTGTACATCCAAGAAGAAGGAGATGGTCAAAGACTAAATAAACATAAATGCAAGTGGTAATGAGTACTCGGATTAGAAAGGAAAGGCAGTAATGGGATAAAGAGTGATTGCAGTGGAGGTTTGCCATTTCAAATAGGGTGATTGATGGAAACAGGCAGAGATAATAAAAATTGGCATTGATGAGCTAGTGTTTGTTATTGGCTAAAGAACAAATTATCGAACAGAAGGAATGCAAAGTGCTATACTCGTGTAATCTATAATAAACCATAGGTGAATAAGACTGACTTTTTTGAATAGAGATATATTTGAGCATTCCGTAGGATCAGCCTTGTTGCAAAAGACAGACAGCACTGAGATGATCCGCTGTGTTTTCCCTGAGATTATTTAGATGGAAAATTCCCTCCATTCACTAGAAGATTCCTGACATAGCCTCCACTTTTCGTCAAGGAGGGAAGTCACTCAGCTAATGGAGCATTGGAGAAAAGGAAAATATGAAGAAGATGATAATATTTAGGACATGCCACCCCAAAATATTGTAAGCTGAAGGGATTTAAGAAAACAACCAAAGCAGGAAAGGTCACTCTCACAGATCACCCATCTTTTTGAAGCAAGTCTGAAAGACACTCCTTCAAGAATGTTCTCCCTATACCTGGTGGAAAGGAGTGACCTTGCCTCTGAAAACACAGGGACACAGAAAAGAGTGAGTACATAGGCCTTGTGAGGATCCCCCAGCTGATAACCACCAGATCACACTCCTTTCTTTTTTTTTTATCCAAACATACTTCCCTAGAACTATCCCATTTCTTCACCAAACCTAGCATAAAAATACCTAGGTTTATACATTTCTGGTCTTCATTTCCTTCTGGTCTTCATTTCCTTCTGAAGCCTGTGGTGTCAGATAACATTTATATCAAACGAATTCCTCTGCTTTTCTTTTAACAGTCTAGCTTCTGTTACAGGGGCCTCAGCCATGAACTTAGTCAGATAAAGATATTTTTCCTCCTCTACAAACAACTAGGTTGAAATGAACAAAATGGGAAGAACGAGCAAAAGAGAGATTAAAAAGGGAAATACAGAGAGAGAATTACCGTGAGGATAGAGCAAACACATGCAGGGCAATAGAGAACAGAATTTGGAAAGACTGCTCTTAAAAATACAGCCAGCATGCTGTAATAACAACTCATTTTACCCAAAAGGCAGGCTTCATTATGAAACATAAAAATCTCTGAAATTCCATTTTTGATGAAAGAAAACAAGAAATTTGGAGAATGCAAAGAAAATGCTTTCACTCAGAAAAAGAGAACATTTGTGTCCTTTTATCTTCTTTTCATTTTAAACAATGGTAATAATAATGTCTAATAGTAAGTGTCTATGATATGCCAACCAGAAACACTTTTTTTATGACTGAACTCATGTCCTCTTCAAAGAGCCTTGAGAGGGAACCAGCAGTTAGCGTAAAGGCTATGTCGCTGGACTCCCACGTAGTCGACCATGGTTCGCGTCTCGGACCTAGTGGCTTAAAACTCACACCGGGCGCATGTGTGTGCGTGCCCAAGATCCCAAGAGGAGAATGGAGGAGAAGGGATTGCGGTGTGACCATCCCCCCTGGGAGGTGATTTCTCGCTTTCTGTCTCTATGGCTCTCTCTGTCTGTCTGGCAAGCGCACGCACCCTGTAGCGAAAAACTCTCCAAAAAAAAAAAAAAAAAGAGCCTTGTGAAGTACCATTGAAATGCCTATTTTACTTAAGAGGAAATTGCAATTGAGAGATTAAGGTACTTTCTTAAAGTTGGAAGTGGCTGAGCTAGGATTTGAACTCAGGAAGCATGGCCGTAGTGTCTATGTTCTTGTTTGTCACATTTCCAGCACACCTTTGTATGGAAAGAAGATAATACAAATTCTCCTTGATGTGTTGCCTCTCTTTTGTTTGTCAGAGATTTGTAAAACAGATACACACTTCTCTAGGACCTTGGGGAAGATTTAATACAACGGTAAAGATACCTCAACTTCATGTCATCAATGAGAGACAGCTCAGATTATGAGGAGGTACTTGTTTTTCACGCAGCTGCTGGATCATTCTGTAAGAACTTGAGCTCGGAGGTCTAAGATGAATAGTACATGTAGGAGAGACGAATGTTCTTTCTTTCTTTCCTAGCTGCCTCTGTTTGGAAGAGATTATTGTTGGCTAACCCATTTCTTATAATATTTAACCATGCCTTCATACTCTGAAGGAAAAAAAACAAATCACTTCCTCACAGCCCACACTGCTCTTCAAGTTTCACTTACTATTTCTTTGCTAAACGATAGCTTCCCCAAACATAATCACATCTCTGAAGGCCCTTTTGCCATGTAAGGTAATATATTCGCACATTGCGGGGATTAGAGTGTGGACATCTTTGGTTGGGGTTGGAGGGAACATGCATTATTCAGCCTTCCACAATTAGTTCTGTCATTCTTTTACCTGACCCATCAACTGTATTTGTGGCACTTAATTCCTCCTGCTTGCTCTCCTCCTGCGCTTGTTGGTTAAAATTTAACCATTAACCATTAATATTAATGGTTCAAGATGATAGGAAAGGGGTCAGCCAACAATAATCTCTCCCAAACGTAGCTGCTCTTCCTGGGTAGTCTCCCTGCTGGCTTCCCCTATTCTCCATCACCACTCAGTCCTCCGTCTGCCCTGTCTAACTCTTTTTATCCATCCCGATGTCTTTAAATACCACCTAGATGCTGTGCCTCTTAAATTGATGAGTATTTCCTATACCTCTCTTTTGAACTATAAGTTTTTATTTCCAACTGCCTGCTCAACATTTGCAGTCAGATCTTCAGTAGTATGAACTAACACGGCCAGCTATGAGTTCTGACCTTCTTCCCTTCCCACATCTGCTCCACCTACGTCTCCGCCATCTCAGTGAGTGTAAACTTCAGCCTATAGGTTGCTCTAGTTAGATCTTGGGCACGCACGCACACGCGCCTGGCATGAGTTTTAAGCCACGGGGTCCGGGACACGAACCGCGGTCGACTACGTGGGAGTCTAGCGACATAGCCATTACGCTAACTGCTGGTTCCCCCTATACCTCTCTTTTGAACTACAAGTTTTTATTTCCAACTGCCTGCTCAACATTTGCAGTCAGATCTTCAGTAGTATGAACTAACACGGCCAGCTATGAGTTCTGACCTTCTTCCCTTCCCACATCTGCTCCACCTACGTCTCCGCCATCTCAGTGAGTGTAAACTTCAGCCTATAGGTTGCTCTAGTTAAAATTTTCAGAGCCAACCCTACCTCCTCTTGCCTCCGATATCCCACATCCAATCCCCAGTAATTCTCCTTGGCTCTGCCTTCAAATTACACGCCGAACTTGACCACTTCTCACCACCTCCACTGCTCACACCTAGCCTCAGCTGCCTGCTTTCCTGTGTTTACAACAGCATCCTAATGAGTCTCCTGATGAATAATATAATAATAGTGACTAGTATTAAATGTCTGTGATGGGCCAACCACAAAATATTTTTCATAAATTAACTCATTTCCTGAACTCCCTGCAGCCTTTTTGCAGTGAAGCAGTCTTAGTGGTCCTTTTAAAACAAATCAGAGCCTTTGCACAGCCCCCTGCAAGGACTCCCATCACACTCATGGTAAAAGCAAAGGCCCGTACAGTCTAAGCGCTCTGCCCACCATGGCGCGCTTCGGTCTCTCTTCCTGTGCTCCCTTTTTCCCTTTCTGCATCAGCTCCATTGAACTTCTTCTTGTTAAGCAAAGGCCCGTACAGTCTAAGCGCTCTGCCCACCATGGCGCGCTTCGGTCTCTCTTCCTGTGCTCCCCTTTCCCCTTTCTGCATCAGCTCCATTGAACTTCTTGTTCCTCATACATGAACACATCAGACATGCTTCAGCCTCACGGTCTTTGCATTGTCTGTTCCCTCTTTTAGAATAGTCTTTACTAGGAAGCTACATGGCTAACTGCCTGACTACCTTGAGTATTTACTCAGATATTTTCTCAATGGGACTTAGTCAGCACACTTTGTCAAAGTCCTTGATGAGAATTAAAATTTCCATAACTTCTCAAAAGTAATTGCATGATGTCTATTAAGATATATCAATATACCCTTTAGTGCAGCATTCCATGTTTAGGAAACTCTCCTATAGAAACAAAATCATCACTATGTAAAGATAAATGGATAAGGATATTTATTGCATCATTTTTCATAGACCACATGAAAATAACCTTGTTATTTATCAATAGAAAAATCGTCAAACTTATTATGACAAATCATTTTTAAGAACATTACATAGCTATTATGAATGAAGTTAGAAGCAAAAAGATTCAATACAGTATAATTATCTGAAATTCACACATTGCAGAGTAAATGGGTCAGGACCAGCAGCTGGTATAATGACTATATCACTGGACTCCCATGTAGTTGACCGCGGTTCGAATCCTGGACCCAGTGGCTTAAACTCGCGCCGGGTGCATGTGCGTACATGCTCAGGATCCCAAGAGAAGAATGGAGGAGAAGGGATTGCAGCGTGGCCATCACCCCTGGTAGGGTGATTTCGCACTTTCTGTCTCTATGTATCTCTGTCTTTCTGGCGAGCACACACGCCCTATAGCAAAAACCCCTCCAAAAAAAGAAAAAAAAGGTAGAGTAAATGCATAAAGTATTATTACATTTTTGAAAAAGAAAAGCAAAACAAAAATCTGCATAACTATTTTAAGACCATGGGGAAAATGTAGCAGGCTTTATGCTTAACGAAGCAGTCAACATCAGACACCAAAATGGTACAGGAATAGAGTAGGAAAATAATGGACTTTTTCTTGAATACTTTATATTGTTTCATTCATTCAAGTGTATACATAAATCAGGGAGTGCCCCTGGCCTAGTGGTACAGTGAGTTGGTTCCCATATGGCTGACTGTGGCCTTAATCCTGGCCCCCGCAGCTTGTAAACCACGCTGGCTGCTTGTGTGTGCCGAAAATCTCAGCAGGATGGACACGTGGATAAGGGATCTCAGCATGGCCACCCCCCAGTAGGGGGTGCGTTCTCCCTCTCTGTCTCCCTCTGGCAGTTAAAAAAACAAATGTGTACATAATGCAATAGTTAACCATTTTTTAGTTTAAATGACAAACAATATGCTTATGATTCTTTACATATTTTTATAGTGTAACAGATCATTTTATCTTTTTTGTCTTCTCGTCAATGGTGGCTTGCAACCGAAAATCCCAACCTGATAAGTGGGTGTCAGGTTTCCACCCTAATCCACTCTCCTTTATATAACACACAACTCTGGTTGTGTTCATAGATCTTTGTACACTGTTGCTCACCTACAATCCAAGGACCCATTCCCCTTCAACCTCTATTGAAGATGATGATCTGAGGTCCCTCCTGCTCCAGTCAGCTCCACCCCTTACTCCTCACCACCTGTCTTCAGCTCTAGTCAGAATAGCTTCTGTTACAGGCATTATAGGCTGCAGGCTGCACATACTCAGGGGAGAAAAATAGGATTTTCTTTATTTCTCCAAAGCTGAACTTGATTTTTATCTCACACTCTTACTCCTCCTGGTTAAAAGAAACTTAATCTAGTCATTCAGGTAACTCGGTACATTTAAGGTGGGGTTTTGCTCTGTGTCAAGTTCAGTCTCTATCGGAATTTCCCTACCCGGGCTCCTTTCCGAGGCAGCACCCACATTACAGCAATTCGCTGCAATCCACTTGACAGAGCAGCTGGAGAACGAGGATGAAAAAGAGAAGTAATAACAGTACTACCTCTGTCACTTTGTGACGTGTGCCGATTCTTCAAAAAGTCCGTAGAAAATGCATATTATGCAAAAGTATATATATGGGTTTCCTTTTTTTTTTACACCAAAATAAAATTGCATTTAAATTCCACTTTCCTGGGAACTTTTCAAAGTGCCTCAGATTTCAGAGGCTCATTTCTTCCTTCGTGACTCCCTTTTTCTATCTATTCCCTTCCCTACATTGAAAATTCCAGGTCACAGGTTTCGGAAGAGGAAAGTAGCTAACCCTGCATCTTTTTTTTTTTTTTTTTTGAGAGGTTTTTGCTATAGGACACATGTGCTCACCAGACAGACAGAGACAGAGAGACAGAAAGCGAGAAATCACCCCCAGGGGGGATGACCACGCTGCAATCCCTTCTCCTCCATTCTCCTCTCGGGATCTTGGGCACGCACGCACACGCACCCGGCGTGAGTTTTAAGCCACTAGGTCTGGGACACGAACCGTGGTCGACTATGTGGGAGTCCAGCGACATAGCCATTATGCTAACTGCTGGTTCCCCCTGCATCTTTATTATGTCAAATGTTTTATCTTCCTTTTTCTCAGTCCCACCCGCCCAGTATAATCCATGACCTTCTCTCACTTTTGAAAGTTTCCCAAAGAGCCTAAATTCTAGAGGTGGCAGTTCTGCCTTGATTGAAGAGAGTTTTTTTTTTTTTTTTTTTTTCTAAGCAGGGCTCAGAGGCAAAGGGCCTCTGCTCGCATCTCCCATGGCAGGTCTTACTGAAAAGAAAGGCTAGTATGCATGTATTCTCCCCTCCTCCACAACTCAACAATGCTGCAGCTTAAAAAGATTCTGTCTTCATCTTCTGAGACATTCATACATGCAATGATTTATTTATTTATTTTTGGAGAGATTTTCACTGTAGGGCGCATGCGCTCGCCAGACAGACAGAGAGAGACATAGAGACAGAAAGCGAGAAATCACCCCACAGGGGGGATGGTCACGCCGCAATCCCTTCTCCTCCATTCTCCTCTCAGGATTTTGGGCACGCACGCACACGCGCCCGGCGTGAGTTTTTTTTTTAAGCCAACGGGTCCGGGACACGAACCGCAGTCAACTACGTGGGAGTCCAGCGACATATCCATTACGCTAACTGCTGGTTCCCATGCAATGATTTATTTTACAAATATTGATTATGTGCTTATTTTGTGCCAAACCCTGCTGGGTGCTGGTAAGCAGAGACACACCTGGCACTCTCTTGGAGCTTTTGGCTGAGTCTGGGGACAGTTATTCATCAAAAGATTACCAAAAATGACATGCAAAATGCAGTAATGATAAGTGATACAAAGAATTAAGTGTTTAGAGTTAAAAGAGCAGTTAAACAGAGGTTTGGGCTGGCTTCATGATGCAACGAGAGAAGCTGGATCCCACATGGCGACTGCAGTTTGAATCCCTTGCCCAGTCAGCCTGAAGCACATTGGACACAGGTGTGAGTGCCCAGGATTCAGTGGGCTGGAGGATGAGAGGGAGGGGGTCATGCTATGATCAGGCCCTGAGGAGGGTGCTTCTCTCTCTCCCTCTGGCTCTGTCTCTTTCACACACACATAGTTGGTCCCCCAAGAATATTACATTTGAGGGGTGGCCCTAGGGCCTAATGGTCAAGGAAGCCAGATCCCATATGGTCAACCAAGGTTTGCATCCTGGCTCTGGTGGCTTAGAAAGTACACTGGGCATGGATGTGTGCTGCCCAAGATCCTAACAGGATGGAGAAACGGAGGAAAAGGGTTTGAGGCGTGATCACATCCATTGGAGGGATGCTTTCTTGCTCTTTCTGGCTCCCTCTGAAGAGTACACATACCCTATGGCAATTGGAAAAAATTAAAAAAGAAGAACACTGCATTTGAGCAAGTAACACAAATATTAAACCATTATGTCTCTGGGGAGTATATTATGCTGCATTTAAGTGGCTACTAGTTGTTAGTGAAGTCAACTTCTCACCCTTTGACTCTCTTTATTTTTTTGTTTACTTATTTTTTTAAGAGAGATTTTTGCTATAGGGCACATGCGCTCTCTGGAGAGACAGAGAGAAAGCAAGAAATCACCCCTCCTCCCAAGGGTAATGGCCATGCCGCAATCCCTTCTCTTCCATTCCTCTCTCAGAATTTTGGGTGTGCACACACGCGAACCTGGTGTGAGTTTTAAGCTGCAGGGTCCAGGACGAATTGTGTCCTATTATGTGGGGGTCCAGCAATATAACCATTATGCCATCTGCTGGTCCCCTTTCACTCTCCTTATTAAAAGTTTTTTCAGTAAAGTAGCCCAACATGAATAGGACTATATCATTTATTTTGTAACTGAGGCTAAGTGAGAGTAAGTGTTGAAAAGATATAAAGATTTAAATGAACAGGTCTTTGGGATAATCTATAAACATCTCTGAAATAAATTAATTAAATATTAACCTTATCTAAGGATGTTAACCTAAAAATCTGGAAGAACCTTTCATATGAATTCAGTGATTTGAATTCTTAATATGCAAAATTAAATGCCATGTTCAATTTTATTTTTTACACAAACATGAATATTGACATTATCCACAAAGCCAGAAAGAGGTGGCAATTGTACAGTGCTTCAAGGCTTGTACAACATGGCAGAATTTGGGTTTCCATTAAATAAACAACAAATGACTTTAAAAATTAAACACAAAGCTGAATTTTTCATAGAGTTGGTTTGCTAAGTGCTTGTACTATTTCTTTCTAAACTGTAGAGAAAGCGACCCCTAGTGGAATTCTGATGAAGCATTCTTCCAGTTTTCATTTTTCTTTCTTTCTTTCTTTCTTTTTTTTTTAAATCTGGTCACTCAATATATTGCATAGCTGATAAAGGTCTATCACGTGCCAGACATCATTGTGCTGGGCTCTGGGGACACAGACGTGATTGGAAAGCAAAGTTAAGTATGGTTGACAAGCAAGCATTTACAAAAAACATTGATCAGTGCTGCAGACTGATAGAGTGGAAGGAACTAATTTGGCCACAGGCTGGTAGAGTTGGCCTGGCCAGCTGAACAGGGAAGGGTAAAAGTGGAGAAAGACCATCCAGACAGAAACATTTGAGTAGCATGGTGCCTTGTGGATACAGTTTTGTTTTTTTTTTAAAATAATATGGACATATTTTCCATAAACGTTTTGAAAATTATTTAATCATTGTAGGGAGCTAGTCAGGACTGGCTATATCATTTGAGAGGCCCAATGCAAAACAAAAATATGGGTCCTAAATATAATCTTTTTAAAGATACTAAAATATAAAACTTTCCTTCTGCAGTCTCTCTCGGCTGGTCAGAGCGTTTTTATTTGCTCTTTCATGTTGTGATGCCTCCGACATTGCAGTTCTTACAGAGTGAGTACAGACTCTCACAGACGCCTGGTGGAGGCTCTGTCCCGTGACTCACTGCATGGTACCCTGGCTTCTGAGTTCTGTGTCCCCTGACACGCTCTATCCTGGTTGGACATGGAAAAATCCATCTCCTCATTCCCATAGCCTATCACTCCAACTCATAATAGAAGGACGACAAGCAGGAAATGGCAACTTCTATACCAAGATGCACTCAGGACATTGGGTCAAGAGAGGCAACAGGCTCAGTGCTGCCAAGTTCCCAAAAAACACACTGTCACACTGCCAGCCTGGAGGGGAGATGGTACTGCCATACCTCACCTGAAGATACCTCACCTGAAGATGTCACACAGCATTCTCACCAACCTCTGCCCTACCTGTGTCTGCATCCAGCTTCCCCCTAGGGGCAGAGGAAACAATGAAACACAGACGGACTTGCTCCCCTGACACGATCTGTCACTGCCCTGGAGAGTGGGTGAGAAAGGTCAGGCTGGATAGGATCCAGAGTGAAGGTTGTGAGAAACCGGAAGCTAAGAACCCGACCCAAGAAGGCACAGACAGTCTAAGTCCCTGGGTATATGCTCCATTGTCTCATCAGATTTTACTCATGAAACACAGAGTAAGAGGTAAAATTGATGTATTCATTTGCTAGGGCTGTTGTAACAAAGTACCACAGGTTGGGTGGCTTCAACAGAATTGTATTGTCTCAGTTCTGGAGACTAGAAGGGGTTGGCAGGGTTGGTTTCTATGGCAGACTCTCCTTGTCAATGGCTATCTTCTCCCTGTGTCTTCACATTGTCTTTCCTTTGTGTTTGTTTACATCTTAATCTCTTCTAATAAAGACACCAGTCATATGGTAGAGGGCCCACACCAAAGATCTTATTTAACCTTAGCTTCTTAAAGGATCCTATCTTCAAATATAGTCATAGTATTCTGAGCTACTAAGGATTAAGTTTTCAATATATAAGTTTTGGGAAGACATAATTCAGTTCATAACAATCGTTAGGAGCTTCGAGGTGGCAACCACAGAGAATCAAACCCCAAACATGCTACACCTTTGCATGGGGTTCCATGTGTCTGCACTGAAGGCATACCCAGAAAGCCAGCCCCAGGCTGGAAGACGAATGGTGTTGGGGAGCAGTGTGGAGCTAGGAATATCTGACTACGCCCCCACTCCTGACCTAGAGGTGTTAGACTCGTGGAAGAAGTTGCGCTCTTTGCTGGACAAAATACTTAAGTAAGCCAACGATGCCCTTGGATAAGAGCCAGGTTTCTTTATGACAATAAGAAATGAACAAAGGTCCTTCAGCAGGCTGAGGATGAGGAGTAGCTTCTTTGTAAGTAAATGAACATTCCATCAGATAGGGAGAAATGTCTGGAGGGAGGTCGACAATGAACAAATAAACCCTGGAAAGAAGAGAAGTCTATGAGGATGAGAATGAGAGAGTGAATACATAATCAGAGGACTTTACATTTCATTATTTTTAATCATACTGGCTTTAACTTCCTTGAATTTGGAAATTCAATTAAATTTTAATTGAATTTAAATTAAATATTAACATTGCTTGATCCAGCTGCCGCTGCAGTTCCCACACAAACATGGTGGTGCTGACTGACAAGGAGAAGGTATTTCATAGGGATCTACCTCATTCTCTTGTCCTCATCTAAGTCCGTGCGGTATTTGGAGAGGATGGGCTGTGAAGAGGTACATTCTGGAGCTATAATATACTCTCCCACTCTGGAAACAAAACTCATAATTGTTATCACACCACAGTAATACCTTAACAAGTTAAGCTTAGTCTCCTGAATATTTGCTTGGGAATCATTATCCTTAATATCTTATAATCATCTCTCTCAGAGAACAACAAAAAAGGCTTGCCTGCATTTATATGGATAGAAACTCCGATGATTAATAAGTTTAAAGAACTATAGCAGTGGAGTACCACGACAGGAAATTAATAATATGTGAAATAGAGAGAAAAGCTGCTTTTCTTACATTGAGAGCTACATAATGAAAATGCTGATACATTGTTGCATATGGTTTTTATTACCTATGCAAATCCCATCAAATAAGATGACAAAAATTATTTTTTAACTCTTATGAGAGTGGCAATCCTTTTAAAACTTAAAGTCATTCATATTCATTGTAGAAAGTTTAGAAAACATAAACAATCACAAAAGGGGAACATTACTATCATTCTAAAACCCACTTTCTTTTAGATATTTTTGCTGTTTTTTTCCTGCCTTTTTAAAAATTTATTATATATTCATATGCTCCCTTTTTGTAAAATGTAGGATCTGGGACTAGACGGTGGTGCGGAGGTAAAACAATGCTCTAGGAGGCAGACCCGTAGATGACCAGCTGTGTTTGAGCTCCTCCCTGAGTACGCCAGACACGCACGTGCTCGTGATTCAGGCTGGCTGAGGGTAGGTCATGGTGTTGGGACCTCGTCAAGGTACATGCTCTCTCTCCTCTCCCATATACACTGATAGAATCAATAAATAAGTATTTAGAAAAGTGGGATCCTATTTTACATAGTGTTTAACAATCTGCCTTTTACCACATAACAATGTTGGATGAATATTGTGTACCACTCTATTAATGACTACATTTAAGATGGGATCGGGTTCTTTTCAGTTATTTACTATTGTAAACAATGCAGAGGTCAACATTTTCCTAAGTATAGATCTTTATGCCTATATGATTATTTCCACAAAATAGATTCATGGAAGTGTCAATAATGTGTTAAAGTGCATACATGTTTAAAGTGTTTTGAAGAAAAAATACTTTTAAACAGGTAGAAAAAGTTAACAGTTAGTTTGCTTGATAATTATTAGGTATTCCACTTAGAAAGATATAATGGCGGGAACACCAGTTGGCGTAATGGCTATGTCACTGGACTCCTATGTAGTCAACTATGGTTCAAGTCCTGGACCTGGCGGCTTAAACTCATGCTGGGCACGTGTGCATGTGTGCCCAAGATCCCAAGAGGAGACTGGAGGAGAAGGGATTGTGGCATGGCCATTCCCCATGGGGGGGTGATTTCTTGCTTTCTGTCTCTCTGTTTCTCTCTGTACTTCTGGCGAGTGCACGCATCCTATAGCAAAATCCTCTCAAAAAAAAAAAAAAAAAAAAGATATAATGGAAATAAGACCAGTGGTGAATGCCTACCTCTCCCATTGACAGTTATAAGTTAATTAGTCACTCAACACATTTAGATTACATTGTCATTAAATACAATTGATAATGAGGTGGAAATACAGTTTTCCTTGAAGTTAAATGAGCTAAATTCACATAAATAAATGTAAGTAGGAGCAAACCAAAAGATCATTCATGAATATATAGATAGCAATAATGGGAATTTAAAAATAACTTAGCCACTAGATATTTAGTGGAATTTCTCTGGATCTTGTTTGGGGAGAGAGATGTTGGTTGACCACAAGCACACAGGAAATGAAGTGTAACAGCCCAGTGCAAGGTAATCCTTTTTGCTCAGCTCAGGCAGTGGCAGTCTTGGCTAAGCAACCTCAATTACCATTATTTCCTTGGAGAGGTTATTCTCTAGTGCATTATATAATCTCTACTCTCCTTTATTGAGAAATACCTAACACTAGCTCATTTCCCTGTGATGCACCATCTCACTTCATACTCGCCTACAATGAGGTAATGTACTAATAGGTTGACTTGAGAACTTCAGTTCTCTGGGCAGTTACATTTTTCATTAGAAAGTAGATGGCTTAGTCCATTTGTTCTGCTATAACAAAATACCACAGACTGGGACATTTAAACACAATAGAAATTTATTTCTCACGGTTCTAGAGGTTAGGGAGACTCAGAACAAGGTATCCGCAGGTTCAGTGTCTGATGTGGACTGCTCTGTTTTCAAGGTGCTACGGCATTGTTGTGTTCCTACACGGTGGAAGGTGGAAGGACAAAAAGACTAGCTCGTTCTCTCGAGCCTGTTATAAGGGCACCTAATTCCTTGAATGAGGGTGAAGCTCTTATGACTAAATCACTTCCTAAAGGACTCCTCTCTTAATGCTCTTGCCTTCGATTCAGTTTTGATATGAATTTTGGAAGGACACCTTCAACTGTACCAGTAAAAAATTGACACGCTGATTTTTTTTCTGCCTCCATGAACTTGGTCAAGTAGCTCTGCCATTGAGAAGGATGCTCATCTCAAAGAGATTGAGGAATTCCAGTTTCTGAGATGACAAAGCAAAGATGTTTTTTTTAAAAAAAAAAAAAAAAAAAGATATAATGGAAATAAGACCAGTGGTGAATGCCTACCTCTCCCATTGACAGTTATAAGTTAATTAGTCACTCAACACATTTAGATTACATTGTCATTAAATACAATTGATAATGAGGTGGAAATACAGTTTTCCTTGAAGTTAAATGAGCTAAATTCACATAAATAAATGTAAGTAGGAGCAAACCAAAAGATCATTCATGAATATATAGATAGCAATAATGGGAATTTAAAAATAACTTAGCCACTAGATATTTAGTGGAATTTCTCTGGATCTTGTTTGGGGAGAGAGATGTTGGTTGACCACAAGCACACAGGAAATGAAGTGTAACAGCCCAGTGCAAGGTAATCCTTTTTGCTCAGCTCAGGCAGTGGCAGTCTTGGCTAAGCAACCTCAATTACCATTATTTCCTTGGAGAGGTTATTCTCTAGTGCATTATATAATCTCTACTCTCCTTTATTGAGAAATACCTAACACTAGCTCATTTCCCTGTGATGCACCATCTCACTTCATACTCGCCTACAATGAGGTAATGTACTAATAGGTTGACTTGAGAACTTCAGTTCTCTGGGCAGTTACATTTTTCATTAGAAAGTAGATGGCTTAGTCCATTTGTTCTGCTATAACAAAATACCACAGACTGGGACATTTAAACACAATAGAAATTTATTTCTCACGGTTCTAGAGGTTAGGGAGACTCAGAACAAGGTATCCGCAGGTTCAGTGTCTGATGTGGACTGCTCTGTTTTCAAGGTGCTACGGCATTGTTGTGTTCCTACACGGTGGAAGGTGGAAGGACAAAAAGACTAGCTCGTTCTCTCGAGCCTGTTATAAGGGCACCTAATTCCTTGAATGAGGGTGAAGCTCTTATGACTAAATCACTTCCTAAAGGACTCCTCTCTTAATGCTCTTGCCTTCGATTCAGTTTTGATATGAATTTTGGAAGGACACCTTCAACTGTACCAGTAAAAAATTGACACGCTGATTTTTTTTCTGCCTCCATGAACTTGGTCAAGTAGCTCTGCCATTGAGAAGGATGCTCATCTCAAAGAGATTGAGGAATTCCAGTTTCTGAGATGACAAAGCAAAGATGAACTCCACAAAGCCCATGCAAGCCAATGCTACCTTGATGGAAGCCTGTCTGGGATGTTGGTCCTACTGGGTGTAACCTAGTTTAATTTCTTTAAACTCCAATAAACAATAAACAAAGTATTTCATTATGTTTTTTATTTAAGGCATGGAGATGAGCAGGAACATGACATGTTTAAGAATCACAATAAATCTAGTGGGACTAACACAAAAGGCTCAGGAGGGAAGTAGTGATGGGATATAAATAACGGGAAGAGTTTGCAACTAGTTTTTGAAGGTTCTTTGTATTATTTAATTAAGTTCATATCATACCCTAGATTCCAGATAAAGAAACATAGTTGGAAAATCAGTGCTGTTCAAATATTCCTAAAGATATTTTAATTGTTGGAAAGATGTAAGCTTTTTGTTTTGGAGAAATTTTTGCTACAGGATGTGTGCACTTGCCAGAGACAGAGAGAGATAGAAAGAGAGAAAGTGAGAACTCACTCTTCAGAGGGGACGGCCACACTGCAATATCTTCTCCTCTCAGAATTTTGGGCACACATGAACACATGCCTGGTGTGAGTTTAAAGCCACTGAGTCTGGGACAGTAGGCCATGAGGGAGTCCAATACCTTAACCACTATGCCACAGGCTGGCCCCAGAAAGCTGTAAGCTTTTAAGAGGGTACTTGGTGGAGGACCACATGGTTCTGAAACTGGCTTTGTCCTGCAGAGTACCTTTTTGTATGGATGGATAAAACAACCTTATCAAACTGACTGACCAGTGTAATAAACCGGGAGATAAGAACTAAAATGTTGGATGATAAAGATTTTAATTTTTTTAAAAGTTCAGTTAGCTTGTGTATTCAAAAAATGTGTATTGAGTATATTATGTTTCAGGGAATTTTCTGAGTGCTGGGGATATGTGAAAATTAGTCTCCTTGGCTTCATGAATTTAATATTCTAGGCAAGAAGACTAATGAAAAATAAATAAATAATGTCACCTAGTGAGAAAAGGAGTGAAGGAAACTGATATGGTGTAAAAGATGATAGAGAGTAATAGCAGATGGAGCAGTTGTGAGGGAAGAGAATTTCAGACAGAAAATAACAGTTGCAAAATCTTGAGCTAGAACAAGCATGCAAAATTATAATATAGTTGGAGATGACTGATCAAGGGAAAAGTGGTAATAAATGGAGACTAAGCCAGAGAATACCACAAATGTTTGTATCAATGAGTCAAAACAAACAAGATAGCATTAAACAATAATATATGTAGGGTCAGCTGGTGGCATAGTGGTTAAGGCGCTGGACACCCATGTGGTTGGCCATGGTTTGAGTCCTGGACCTGGTGGTTTGAAACTCACACCGTGCATGTGTATGTGTGCCCAAAATCCCAAGAGGAGAATGGAGGAGACAGAATTGCAGTGTGGCCATGTGTCCTACGGAACGATTTCTCACTTTCTGTCTTTCTGTCTCTCTCTGTCTCTCTGGCGAGTGCAAATGCCCTATAGCAAAAAATCTCTCTCTCAAAACAAAAAAGTAAAGTCATTTAAAAATAGCTCAGTCGTACTATAACAATAAAAATATAATAAACATTGAGTTTTTTTTATTTTATAGTTTTTCCAGAGGGTGCATGCATTTGCCATAGAGAGAGAGAGGAGAGAGAGATAGAGAAGGAAGGGGAGAAAGCAAGAAAGCTCCCCCTATTGAGGAAGGTCATATTGTGATCCTTTCTTCTCCACTGTTTCTCCTGTTCAGGATTGTAGGCACACACACAAACACACACACACAGAGCAACCTGGTATGTTTTTTAAGACCCCAGGTCTAGGATCTGAACTGTATGGTTAGCCAGGTGGGATCCAGTTGCCTTAACCAGCAGGCCATGGGCTGGCCCTTCTCTGAGTTTGATTTTGTGAAACTTAATTGCACAAGGAAAGTTTGAAGGTGATACCTGTGATCAGAAGTTCATGAAAAACACTTCAAGGCCCTGGTAGGTTCCCAAGCTCAGTAAAAGCTAGTAGATAGCAGACTTTGTGTGTGTGACCATGTGTACCTGCACTTATCTCAACCTTAGACTACATTAACAGAAATTTATCCAAATTAAATGACATAAAACACTAGATTTGGGGGCCCAGCAGGTGGCATGCAGTTTAAAGTGACTGGATCCCACAAGGCCAACTATGTGGTTTGAATCTTGCCCCTGCTGCTTGAGAAGAGCATCAGACACATGTGTGTGTGCTTGCCCAAACTCTTGATAGGAGAATGGAGGGGATTGCGGCATCGTCATCCCCCCTAGAGGGTGATTTCTCACTTTCCCTCTCTTTTGTTCTCTCTGACAAGCACACAGTCCCTATAGCAAAAAACAAACCAAAAAAGCTAACCTGAAGAAACAAACAAAACTAGTATTTTAAATCTATCAAACTTAAACCATTACATTAGATTTGTGATGATACATTTTAAAAGAATTACTGATGAATTAAAAGTCTTCCCATTCCTCAATGACCAGGATACTTAGAAATAACAGCCCCAATAAATCACTATGGATATATGTACATGAGGAAAATTAGGCTTTTTATTTATGCCTGAATGCTGCAAGCTGATTAAGCTTAGTCGGAGAGAACTTTTAGTCTGGTGGAAATAGCCGTAAATGCAGAGGGCAGCCCGAGGGAAGGCAATCCACTTCTCACGTGCCTGCCCAGAGTGCAAACCAAAGGCGAAATGGATGGCGCTGGAGCTGGGAAGAAACCGCCATGGTGCTGGTCCTGGACCCATAGTGAAACAGCAACCTCTGATGCCCTTCCCTCCCATCCACCCCTGTGCTTTCAACAGCAGGAAGCAGCGGGAGATAGACTCAGGACCAGCGCAGGCCTCGCCGGTCCTTCTCAAGCTAAGTCAGCTCTACATCAAACCTGGGGTGATGACTGCTACGGCGGAGTGCCTAAACCACCTTATAGGAATGGCAGCCCTTCACCATCTCACTAGAGTGATGTGCCATCCCTGTTTTCAAAGTAGAAATGGATGAAACTGCAGGAAAATGAGAAAACGACTCGTTCTCCTTTTCTCTAAATAGTGCTCTTCTTCCCTAGGATTTTTCTTTTTTTTCCTAGCACATCCTGGTGACCATTTATCTAAAGGGCTTACAGGGAGGATTTCTGCTTTGATCAAAAAAGGATACTAGGCTACTTTCACAAGCCCATCAATTTCTAATATTTTTTTTAATTCCTCAAAACGCTTCACGTTTTCCTAGTGTCTCTAAGATAAAGTTCAAATTGTTCAACCTGTTTGAAGCCTTTTGAACAAATGCCTCTACCAAGTATCATACCTGACTTGGCCGAGTGATTTCTGCTCCTCTCTGGCCCCTCGATGCCCTGTCCAAGTCCTCCTTGGTTTCTGCACTGTTCCAGTCTGTCAACGTCTGTTTGGAATTGCCCTTCCTTCTTTCACTCCTTTATGCCAGCAGCGTAATACTTATTGAATGCTTTGTGTTCATGGACTCTCCCAAGAGGGGTAGAGAATACAAAGGCCCATGAGACAATATTGTCCAAAACAACTCAGGATTCAGTGCCAGAAGGAGTGATTCTGGCATAAGAGATGCAAAGTGGCCATGGCAACAGGGATCAAAGTTATGTGTGGGCTTGTCCACATCAAAGCTGGTTATGGCTGACTGCCTAAACTGCCAACAACAGAAGTCAATGTTAGACACGTTAAGTTGGCACCACTCCTAAGGAGATCCAGCCAACTACTTATTATACTTAGTGACAGGTTGATTCCATTTGCCCTCTCCTTGATAGACGGAGCAGTGATATGTCCTCACCAGAATCTACTTGTTTGTACATGAATTTGCCTTCCCTGCCCACAATGGCCCTACCAGGATCGCAAGCAGGAAGATTTGCAGTATCTCTTAAAACACTGCTCTCATGAACAACTCATGTTATTGTTACTCAATGACAAAACAAGTGAGGGCTCCCACCTATGGAATTTGCTCTTTGACTGCCTACTTCATCGTCTCAAAGTAGATGACTATAGAACTTTGAAAGTGACCTTCTGAGAGCCCAGCTCTGAGCTGGGAGAAAATACTCTGTGAGATTGGATGAAATACAGGCGTTAAGTAAGGACAAATAAGTGGTGCCACCTCTCTCAGAGCCAGAGTACCTAGGCTGGCCACCAAGGAATAAAATAGAAACAACTCCTCTCCCTTATATCTAAGTACCCACTCACTTTTTATTTTATTTTTTATTTTATTTGCTTTCCATGTCTTCAACTCCGAGTTCTGATTTAAAGGTCTTGTATCTCAAGTGAGAAATGATTCTATATAGACCCAATAAAAGTTTCACTGACCTGAAGGTTGAGAGGCTTTCATTTATGTTATTTAAGCGACTGAACTAAGAAAGAAGGAGGTTTTTACATGGCTCTAGGTATTGATAGCAATTATCAAGGGGAAATCAGAATCCTAAGCACAATGAGGACAGAAAGTTTACACTGGGAATCCGGGGACCTCTGGCACTAATGGTTCCATATCTGGAAGTGAAAGGTGATGTAGAAGAGCAGCATCCCATAATGCATTGCAGGGGGCCACTAGAGACTCAGACCTTTAGGAATGAAGGTTTGGTGCCCACTGTCAGGGCAGGAAGCCTCAATGACTGTGGTGGTTAGTTTTCTGTATCACCTAGACTGGGCTAGCTGGTAAAACATTATTTCTGGGTGTGTTGGAAGAATGTTTCCAGAAGACATTAGTGCTGGAACAGGCACAGTGAATAAAACGAAAAAAAAAATTGCCTCACCATGGCAGTGGGCATCATTCAATCCACTGACAGCCAGGATGGAACAAAAAGGCAGAAGAAGGGGCAAAATTGTTCTATCTGCTGAAGCTGGGCCACCCATCTTTGCCTGCCCTGGGACATCAGAGCTCCCGGCTCTCTGGCTTTCTGACTCTAGGACCAGCACCCTCCCTGCTTGCTCAGGCCCTCCGTCTCTGACTGAATCACATCAGGCTTTCCAGGTTGTCTGATTTATAGATGGCCTATAGTGGGACTTCTCAAACTTCCCATGATAAATCTTCTCTTACGTAGTTATGTGTATCCTATTGGTTCTGTTTCTCTGAAGAGCCCTCCTACAACAACCAGTATGCCAGCAGAGGGCAAAGGAAGCATGGAAGACGGTGGAAGAAGTATGTTATGACTGTAAAGTGCAGCCTCATGACAAACCAAAGAAACGAAGACTACAGCACCCATCATGACAAACCAAAGAAACGAAGACTACAGCAGCAGCCAGGTATATTTTCTTTTTTCTTTTTTTTTGTTTTTGCTTTCTATTTAGCTATGTATGTTAGCTGGCTATTAATTTTTCTCTCCCCTTTTCCCTATATTATTTAAGAGATATTGGTGGTTACCTTTATTCTAAGAAACTTCAAGGGGGAATGTAACTACATTGGAAGGAAAATTAAGATCATCCAGAGACAGACATGATGACCAGTGGGAATTTACATCTCCCTTTTTAGGAGAATGTCAGCACCTCCCACCATTGAAGAGGTATTTGTATAATACTGTTACTGCTACTGGAAGTTTGCATATGAGGTAGAAGGGTGAGAGTAAACGCCAAAGAGCCCAAGTGCAGGATTTGTCTATGGGCTCTTGCCTCTCTGTGCTTTCCCCTGTGATTCAGAGAAACTATGTTTCTTAGCTCTTCTTGCTGGCCAACTTATTATGGAACATGGAAGTTTTTTTCCTCTTTGCTTCTTCTTCTTTTTTTTTTTTTTTTTTTTGAGAGAGAGAGAGATTTTTGCTATAGGGCACATGTGCTCACCAGAGAGACAGAGACAGAAAGCAAGAAATCACCCCTCAGGGGGAATTTCCATGCCACAATCCCTTCTTCTCCATTCTCCTCTTGGGATCCTGGGCACACACACACACACACACACACCATGTAACCATGGTCCATCTACTGGACCCCTCTTGGCTTCTTATTGGGCCCCTGGCAGTGACAGTACTAGCAGGACAGCAGTGGGCCAGTCTGAATCTTGTTATCTTCCTTAGCAGGGCTTTCCAAAACCATCGGCTGTAGGTTCCCAGCAGCCTCAGCAGCGCAGTGATCACGGGTTCCTCATTATATATTTTCTTTTTCCTTCACCCATAATGACTTCCTGTAGTTATTCATTTCTGGATAACTTCATTTGTTTTTTTCTTCTCTTCTGGACTTTTCAACGCTTTGTGAACCAGTTCCCAATATTAAATCCTATCTGTTTGAAATACTTAGAAGAGGTTCTATCTCCTTGTTAAGATAACCAGTGATACACACAAACCTATGGCCTAGTGTAGGCAAAGAGAAGCATGGAGTAGATGAACAAGGAAGAGAATGGTGGTTCATTGGCCAGGAGAAGATGGAGATCAGTTAAGAGGCGGTCTTCAGAAGGTCGAGGACCATGTGCTCTGATTCCTGATGAGCGAGAGCTGCACTTGGTGATAGGGTCTTGGGAATAGTGGCCGAAGGGAAATGGAAGTGAAGCTTTCCTGTCATTGAGGAGATCTTTTCACTGTGAGGCAATGATGTTTTGGGGGTCATTCAAAGGGCTATTGAAACCAGAAGTGATAATGCCAGGATATGAGCCACATCAGACTGTGTCTTCTAAAATACGGTGATAAATTTTTTATTAGGGCAATGCATTTTAATGGCCAAGACAGGCTACCAGTAATCACATGAATTATTTCCCCTTTCTCAAACTGCTAGGCAAACGTCAGTGAAAATATCAGTGATCGCTCTGCCTCTGTCTCGAGCAATAGCTGCAGCGTTGCAGGCAGGGGGTTAACATACACATGCATATTTGGCTTTGTAAGCGTGCTAGACTATTAAATCTTCCTCCAGGGTATATGAAATAAAAACAATAAAAGGTCATAGATTAATATTTACCCCTTGGCTGAAATCACTGCTGCTCTTTTAAGAAATCCTGTGTTATAATCATAAAAGAAAAAGAAATATCACAACGTCCAGTGGTTAATGATCCAGCAATTGCACTGTAATTAGGCTGTACACTTTCAGAATGACGTGAAATTATCATTAGTGAGTAATGGGACCAAGAAGATTAAGAATATCACCAGAGGTTATTTATACCTCGTTCTACTGTGTTGTTTAGAAAGAACTCCATGTGACACTGCGTTCGTGTATTAGAGTCCCTAATTTTCCTCCTGTGGACATCGTTGCAGTGATAGTATAGTTGGTACACCTGCCATTTACCTTCCAGGATGCAGAAAACAGCAACACATTAATTCGGTATCAAAAGGATAAAATTTGTGACTATGTGATTGATTCCTTTAAAATCCAGCACTCATTTAACATTTTGTGGGATTGGCTTTGGAAGCGTTTTCATCATATGTACACACTCTGTAACTTAGCTATGTCTACAAACCAGTCCCTCTAGATAGAACTCATTAGAACTGGTACTTTCCCCTGGAGCATGCTTTGCTATTTCCCTTTGTAATTAGTGCATTATTGTGGATCCCATTAGCATTGTTACATAGGCTCCATCTCTACCTGCTGCAGAGAAGCACTGTATTCAGACCCGCTTTCTCAGCTTTACTCTAAGTTTCACTTCCAGCTGATAAGTACAGCCCAGAATCTACTAAATTCAGCAAGCTAAAATTTTTACAGAGGCTAAAAATGGATAGTGGGACACAAGTCTGGGGAACAGATGCTTGATAGTAAAAAACCCCCTTATCTCCCCAAAGATCTTTTCATTTAACTCTAGGTTACTCTTTGAAGTACTAATTGGTAAGTATAAATCTGAGGGTAGTTTTTTTTTTTAATTTCACTGGAATTAACTAGTACTTAATTACAAAACAGTCTCAGCTGCACACTGTGTTCGCCACTCTTCCTATTTCCGTTTTTTTTTTTCTCTTGTCCTCTCAAAACTTGTTAACAGACAAATCCATTTAGTATCTTCAGTCACTAAGGCAGGAAGAAAAAAAATAATAAACAGCAATGGAATAGAAGCATTATGGTTGCTAGTTATTACCCAGGACACAACTAAGCAAAGAGTCCTGTAGAAATACAGGAAATTAATAATTTCCTGTAGAAATACAGGAAATTATTATTTTCCAGGTTAAAAATAGCTTTATTCTTTTTTCTGGTAATAAAATGACACATGCTCATTACAAAAATTTCAAATGCATAAGTCTGAAGAGAGTAAAGTTTACCCAGATACCACAGCCCTGGTTTGGCAAACATCTCTCTACATACAACATATTATTTAAAAATATCCAGTGTTATAAATGGTCTCATATTAAACATGCTATTCTGCACTATGCTTTTTCATTCAATAGTATTTTAGGGAAAAATTTCCATAGTAATAAACATAGACCTAAATAATTTTTAATAACGGTTGCATGAACTTAATTGCGTAGATGTGCAGCAATTTAATCCATCTCTTACTGAACATTTAAATGATGTTTAAGTGCAGCTTACACAACACTAGGCACAAGGATGTTAACCAAAGCTGCATTGCCTACAAGCAAGCTCTTTTCCTACCTTCTGACATCCCAATCCAATTAATGTTCACCTATGAGAAGTCTAAAATTAGGTAGTCGAAGAAGACTGCAAAGAGGCAGAGGACATCCATAAGAAGGCTGTTACGTGAAGGTCTGATAGGCAATGCTCAAAATTTGTGGAATCAGCAAATGATTTTCACATCCACTCCTTTTCATAGGAGCTTGGACCTGTCTGCAGTGGATCCTTTGTGTAATGAGGAGTATGGAATTCATGCTTTCAGGGTGGCTGTGAGGATTAAACAGAAAAAAATACTCCAGACCAGTTCCCTGCTCCCTTACTCATCCTTCCAGCCCCAGAGCCAGTTTGTGCAAAGCTGTGGTAGAGCCATGAGCCCCTGATTCCTTGGATAACCATTCTGGAGTGCTTCTCTGCAGCTCTTTTCTGTTTCTCTTAATCCCTTCTCTTTTCAATGGGGCATGGCCACTCCATACCCTCCTTCCTTCATTTCTCTATCCTGTCAGGATCTGGGGCATGCACACACATACACCTAGCATCTTTTCAAGCTGTTGGAACTGGGATTAGAACCACAGTTAGCCGTGTGGGATTTAAAGCACAACACTTAAGCACTGTGCCATGGGACTGGCCCATAAAGTCAATTCTTGATTATCTCTTTTGTGAATTATCAGTGGCAACTTCACATGATTCCAGCCAAATTTTCCCAGTCCACCCAACATACTTTCAGATGATGTCTCTAAAATAAGCTAAGTCAGTCACAGAATGCTTTGTGATATGTAAACCAAATGCCAAAGACTTCTGCTTCCTTTTATTAATGAGTACAACCAAGAGTTGCCAAACTTGGACAGGTCATGAAAATTAAAGTTACATGAAGTTTAGGCCTTTTTCCCTACTGGTCTTAACACCTGGGCAGTTTGGGGGCACCGCAAAAGCGTATATGAAGATCGGGAGGGGAAGGCAGCACCGGGCTGCTGGGTATCTGTTATAGGTAGAGATTGTGAGCAGGGAGTTCCACTATGCCAACAAAGGGGACATCAAATCACAGTTGGACCCCCCAGATAGACCCCCTGGCACCAAGAGAGGAGAGGTTATCTAACCCAGATGCTTAGTCAACATCCTAATTTCCACTGGGGCAATAAACTCATAGGGCAGATAGTCTCTGTGGATGCTCTTAATTCCAAAGTCCACACTGGGCATGCATAATTGGGTAATTAAATCCGTCAGATTCCTTACCTGCACACAAGCACACACTAAAGCCTGCAAATTCAAAGAAGTCAGCTCCAATGACAGACATCCCTTCCTAAAAATTTAGGACAAGATCCCAAAATAAAAGTGATATCCCACTTCATTCCCAATGCCATTGTCCTTTTCTGGCAGCTGCTCACCTGCATGGCTTCCTGGTGTGGGGTGTATTCTTTTCTGTTACAACCCTTCATTTTCCTGTTAAAAACTTCTCTCTTCCTAATTTACATGTGTTTGTAGTTTTTCATCTGCATCTTAGGACAGGTCTCTAACCTTAGCATTCTGGACTCAAAGGACTTGCTAATCCATGCATCACAGATCAGCTTCCATTGACAGATAACATACCCTGCAGATCAGCCTGTGAGCTCGGACTCTCTCCACGTTCACGAGGGCCTGTAGGAAGCCTGTCCCTCAGACTAAGGCATATTATATTTTTAACCTCACTTTGTGCCTTTTTATAGAGCTGTAACTCCATGTTTCTGTCTTTGAACCTGACCGTGATTCCTGATGATTTCCTTTTTTGTTGAGTTGTTCTTGAACTTGGACTCCAATCTATGACTAACTCACCCAGGCTGGCTCACCAAAAGGAAAGAAAACAAAAGGAAGAAGAAAAAGGCATAGGTCTAGGTCTATTCCTTTGATGCACAGAAAGCCAGACATCTACCCTTTTATTATAAGCTTTCAAAAATTCTCTGGAAATGGTTTTCATTGAGCATTTCTATCTATCATTATAGAGACAGTCACCTCTACTGTTGCTCAGTAATGCTATTATAGCACAGATTTTTATTACGTGAGTTCATAGAGATAATCTGATTAAGCTCACATTATCCGTGTAGGATAACATCCCTGAAGAGAGAGCCCTACACAGTCACGGTATCTGACAGAGTAAAGGTTCTAACATGTCTATGTCCTAACCTCAGAAACTGTGAATATGTCACTTTACATGAGAAAAGGGATGGTGTGAATGTGAGTAAATTAAGGACGTTGAGATGCGAAGGTTTTCCTGGATTATCTGAGTGAGCCCAATGAAATCACTAGGGGCCTTCTAAGAGACAGGCAGGAGGGCCAGAGTAAGAGAAAAGGGCAACAGAGAAGTCAGAGGGAACAAGATTGAAAATTTAAGATGTACGTTGCTCGGTGTGAAAATATATAGAAAGGCCATGGGCAAAGAAGGCAGGCGACCTCTAGAAGCTAGAAAAAGAAGGTAACAAGTTCTCCCCCAGAGACTCCAGAAGGAATGCCAAGGACTTCTGACCTCCAGAACTCTAAAATGGTTGCTACCTTAAGCCAGTCAATGTCTAATAATTTACAGCAATAGTAGGAAACGAATGTAGGAAGTTTATTTTCCAGTAGGAGAGAGATGACACAGCAACTTTGATGTAATTCAGAAAGTGACAAGTATCAAATAGAAACACAAAGAAATTGCTATGCAAGTGCTCATAAAATGAGTACTTCCTACTGGAGCAATTAGGGAAGCTTTCAGGAGGAGGGTGTTTTTTCAGAGCCCTGATGACAAGGTAGAATTTCAAAAGGGGGAGATCCAGGAAACAGTAGGAGCAAAGGCACAAAATTGAAAGATATAGAACCAAATAAGACGCCGACTAGGATGTGTGACAAAGCATTTTCTCAGGAACAAGGATCACTTTATTAAAATTTTATATGAGGGGATCTTCAAAAAGTTTATATAAAATCCATATTCTGAAAAAAAACTTCACAAATTCCAAAATTGTTTTGCATCAAAATAAACTCATACTGTAATTCTATTTTTCCATACATTTATTGAAGTTCTCTGTACATTCTAATCAGGATATAGTGGATCACTAAATTTATTTTTTAAAAATAAGTATAAAACAGTCAACATCAGGATCAGCAGATGGTGTAATGGTCATGTCTCTGGACTTCCATGTCATTGACCGTGGTTCTAGTCCTGGACTAGCTGAAAACCCACACCAGGCATGTGTGTGTGCATGGTCAAAATCCTGAGAGAATAGAGTAGAAGGGATTGCAGAGTGACCATGCCCCCTGGGGGGTGATTTCTAGCTTTCTGTCTCTCTTTGTCTCTCTGGTGAGCAGAAGCACCCTATATCAAAAATTCCTCTTAAAAAACAAAAACAATAACAAAAACAAAGAAAGAAAAACCAGTCAGCATATACATTAAACTATCTTGAGAGTTTAAGTATAGAAATGCAGGTTGCGACAAGAGTCCCCTCTTTACATAGAACATACTATAGCCCAGAATGAACCTGCCTTATTTTCAGACAGAAAGGATCAACTGGAATAAACAGAAAACACTAGGGCAAATCAGAATTAAAAAGAAATTCTTTCAAAATGCATCTATTAACATTTAGAAATTAGACATTGCCTTCAACCCTCACAAGCAAGTAAAATCAAACAGTGGAATCCAATGAAATGAGCCCAGCAGAGAGAAACTCTGAGGACCGACATTAATGGAGATGGAGAAGATATTGAAATTAAGTCTCTTTTTGGTGAGTTTTGCTTGTTTTGTTTGACTGAAGTCAGAGCACATGACTTGAGTAATTTTTTTAAAAGCTTATTTATGCATTTCTCCCATGAAAGAAGGAAAGACAGGAAGAGAGAGAGAGAGATAGAGAGACATCCGCAATGGCTTCTTCATATTGCCACCCACCTCTGCCTCTTCCAGTCCAGATCATGGGTATACACGCACTAAGCATGAATAGAGAGGCTAGGGACATGAACCTGGGATCTCTCCATGACGGGCCAGCATCAAAGAGTCTTATGCTACTGCTGTGCCACTAGCTCGTCCCTAATCTTGAGTAATTCTGAATGGCTCTAACTTAGTCAAGGTTTGATCATGAGACGGTTATCTTAATAAAACAATTTTTAAAGCCAGTCCACTTTGGGATTTGGAAATTGAAAGAATGGAATCGTCCAGGTTATTTGCATCACCCCAATTCACCACCCATCACTCTCTCCCCTGTACTTATGGAGACAATGTCTTCCCAAGGTGATACGTGCACTCAGTTGCCTTAGCAACACTTGCTTTTTTCTTTATCTTCTGGAGAAACTTCTTTCTTTTTGCACTGTTCGTATTCATGCCAGGAAAATTGAGAGGAACAGCTAGTTTCCACTGGCCTGCTTCTGTAAGAATGGTCTGGAGCTTCTGAAGAAGAGTCCAGATTTATCTCATATTCCTTTACGTCCTGGGATGAAGCTGCGTTGTCTGGGGACCAACATTCTTCACAAGAAGAACTGGGCACATTGCAAGCACTCTCATTTCTCTTGCTCCCTGTCTTTCTGTCCAAGTCCAGAAATGTAACCTCAGACTGGCTGCATTCAAAAGGAATCTTCTGAGTCATTCTCTCTTTCCTCAAACCTTTTTCATAAGGTGGTGAATAATTATTCTGGTTTTCATCATCTTCTACTGGAATACTTGGTACATTTTCCAAGAACAGAGGAGAAGGACACCTAAAAGACTTCAGTGATGTAGGAGGATCTTCAGCAAAATACAAGCTGGCTTGAGAACTTTCCAGAGTATTTAGGACCTAATTAATAAAGAAACAAACAAACATTGAGTTAAGCTTGAATAAGATTTCCTGTTGCCTTTTTATTTTCTACCCATTAAAAAACATTCTCTATTTTTTGTAAAATATATTTAATTATAGAATTTTAAATTAGAAGTAATCTTAAAGGTTAGCTAAATCTTCATTTTGAGTAGTAAATTAAGTGACTTGAAGTAAGGTATGAAAGAAATGGCACTGAATTAAATATCAAGAGACCTAACTTTAGCCCTAGGTTTGTCATCTGCTCACTTTATGACCTTGGGCTAATCTCTCTACATTATTTACTTGAACCATAAATATGTGGAGGACTGGAAAAGCATAGGGACTAGACCATCTAATCTGTTGTTCTCAAATACCACAACAACCTGGGGTGGGGAGTGCTTTGTTAAAAATACAGTCCCTGAGCTACAGACTATCATTCAAAAAAATAAGAGATGAAGGTCCAGGAATCTATATTTTCAGAGCTTCCAAGATAATTTGGATGTGCCACCAGATCTGAGAACTCTACACCTAATAAAACATTTATCTTTGTGCACACACACACACACACACACATAATTTAAAAAATACATATGAAAAGCTTTATAATTTTCAAAGTGCTTTCATGTATAGCATCTCATTTACTCTGTACAACAACATTCTTTATCTCAGTTTATAGACAATAAAGGTGAGGCTCGGAGAAAAGAATCATTATCACTAACCAGCAAGGAGTAGACATGTCATTTATTTATTTATTTAAAGATTTGTGCTATAGGTGTGCGTGCTCACTGGGGAGATAGAGACAGAGAGACAATGAGACTGAAAGCAAGAAATTACCCCCTGGGTGGGGGGTAGTGCTGGCTATGCTGCAATTCCTTCTCCATTCTCCTCTCGGCATCTTGGACACACATACATGCGCCCAAGTCACTGGGTCTAGGACTTGAACTGCAGTTGACTATGTGAGAGTCCAGCGACATAACCATTATGCTATCTGAATTCCTGGTTTCTAATTCCATGTTCCTCAACTACATATCTCATAGCTCTTTCCTGGGCTAGAACTCCATACAACTTCTCCTAGTGGTATAAGGTCTAGATACAGTTCCCCTGACTCCCAGATCCACACTCTACATTCTGATTATGCTGACTCCTGGTTGAAAACCCTTCCATGGCTCTATAGTAGACTCAGGATACAATCCAAATTCCCGAGTGGGATTCACATCCCTCTGTCACTGGGAAGTGTCTACAATTGGTTCCATTCCTCACTCTCCATACCATTTCCACGATGCTGAACTACCTCATCTCATACCAGGGACTCCAACATCTTAGAGTCTTTGCAGATGATGCTTCTCTCTGCCTAGAACACCCTTCTGTCCTTCCTGCTGCCTAACTGCAGCCTGGTCTCCAGATAACAGATAAGCTGTCACCTCCAGCAGGAGCGTCCTTGACGTCCACAGCGGGTATGCATTCTGACTTTGTGCTTGTGTATGGTCTGAGTGTCCATCTATCCTTATACTTGTCTGGTTGGGCCAAAATTCCACATTTACTGATCTGACTCCTCCTTTGAACTGTGAGCTTAAGGATAATTACTGTTATTTTGATCATTGTTGTACCCTCAGAACCCAATATGAAGTCTGGCACATACAGAGTAGACAGCAAATAAACATTTGTTTATTTTAAAAAATGAATCAGAAGATGATTAAATCTATGGAAAAATGAATACATTTAAAAATGGATAAGAAAAGTATATGCTGCCTTTCCATGGGTCAGATCTCTTAAAGAAGGCTGAATAAAATACTCTCTTCAAACTACTCAATGTCTTTTTTTAAAAAAAGAATTATTTTATTTGACTTTATTTACTTATTTCTTTATGTACTTACATTTGACCAGAGAGGGACAGAACGAGAGAGAGAGAGAGAGAGAGAGAGAGAGAGAGAAAGCAAGCCACGAGGTCCAGGACTCAAACCGTGGTCGGCCATGTGGGAGTCCAGCGCCCACACCACCTGCCGGCCAAAATCGTGCATGCTGAGAAAGAGACAGAGAGAGAGAGAGAGAGAGATGGACTTGATGCCGCAGTCCTCCAGCCTCCATAGGTTTTTGCCATAGGGTGGGCTCCAACATGCCCTCAATGTCTTTTTATTGAATTTTTTGTGGAGTTTTGGTTCTACCCAAAAATGACCTCTACCAGAGGCCTTCAACAGGATCTTGATATTGTGGTCTCTCCCCAGCTCAGCCAGCTGTGGATCATGGGCACATTTGAGGCCTGAATACTCAGGAATGTTTTCAGACTTGAACCAAGAACCTTCCTAGATGGGTAAGCCTTGTGGAGCACTGCATTCAACCACTGCCTTGCTGTCTCTTCCCTGATGTGACTTTTGACCTGAAAAAACTACTGTGTGGGAATTCCCTGTTGCAGACTGTACTTGTTTCATTGACAAAGAAAACTCTTATATGCACAACTTGTTTCTGTTGGCTCTGTTTTTTTTTTTTTTTTTTTTTTTTTTTTAATAAAAGCCAGCTTATTTTTCTTTTAATGTTTTTTTTAATTTTTTTTTTTAGAGGTTTTCGCTATAGGGCGTGTGCGCTCGCCAGACAGCCAGAGAGAGACATAGAGACAGAAAGCGAGAAATCACCCCCCCAGGGGGGATGGTCATGCCGCAATCCCTTCTCCTCCATTCTCCTCTTGGGATCTTGGGCACGCACGCACATGCGCCTGGCGTGAATTCTAAGCCACCAGGTCCGGGACGCGAACCGCGGTCGACTACGTGGGAATCCAGCGACACAGCCATTACACTAACTGCTGGTTCCCTGTTGGCTCAGTTTTAAATAAAACCATGTATATACTTACTTCCTCCATGGATGGTCTTAACTTTGCCCGTGTTGCAACACACTGTCCTGCCAAAGAAAATAACTTGGTAGAGAAATTCCGAGGACAGGGATGAACTTTCTTATCTAAAAATGATAGACATGAATCGAGGCCTCTCTTCTCCATCAATTCCATGAGGAGATCTCGCTAGGACAAGAAGGGAAATAACCTTATCATATAGAACTCATTTACAAAAATGACCAAGAGATAGATACCAAGATGAAGAGAATGCTTACCAGCTGAATGTGTTTTGGCTCATTTAATACCACTCTACAACCTGTCAGAACTTCCATTATTACCTACAAGAAATATATAAAAAGTCAGTTATCTGTGTTAAATACATACACCTAATTTATTATTGTAACTCTTAACCATGACAATTAATTTATCATTCTAATTTAATGACTACAATTTATTCCTTGCTTGATTACACAATACTAATGTATAACACAAATAATAAGAAATCAATAAAACTAATAACTAAACCTCCTAAAAAATTCTTAGGGGCCAGGATGTGGCATGGTGATTACGTCATTAGACTGCTACATGGCCGATTGCCATTGGAGTCTGGACCCAGTGGCTTGAAACTCATGCCAGGCGTGTGTGCATGTGTGTCCAAAATCCCAAAAGAAGAAGGAAGGAGGAGGGACTGTGACTTGGCCTTCTCGTTGTCTCTCTCCATCTCTGTTTGGTGAGCACACACACCCTATGACAAACACCTAAACAAAAATAAAATAAACAAATTCTTAGCATTAGAACATTCTTGGTGATAAACTCTCCTTTGTTAACTGGTCGTTGGTACTTACAATTCCAAAGCTATAGACGTCTGTTTTAACGGAAAGTTTCCCCTGTCTGATAAACTCTTCTGGCATGTACCACAGATGCGTGCTGCTGCTGGTCACATTTATGGTAGAATTTTGTTGTTCTTGGTAGGATCGGAAGTGCGCCATGGCAAAATCAGTTAGTTTGGGTTGAAACTGATCATCTAAAAGTATATTTGCACTGAAATTGTGATCAAGCACAAACGAGACAAAAAGTCATAAAGGGATTTTAATGAAAAACGACATGGTGAGCTAAATTTTATATCTGCTTAATTTAAAACATGGACAAAATAAAGCCAACCATAGATCTCCATGAGTAGAGAACTTTCTTTCCCCGTATTTCTTCAAGTATAAATTCAACTGTTGAACAAAACCTAAAACAAACACCTGACTTAGAAAAGTGGGCATTTCCAATTTGCAGGTACAGATATAGAGACTGTGGATAAAGCTGATGTTTTGTCAGTACGGGAAACTAAAGTTAAGTGAAGCATCTTTTCCTGTGCTCTTTTTTACACTTAATGAGTCCCCGAACTCGGTTTAATTGGCTAATAATCAAGCGGCCGCCATGTGCACAGCTGTACTGTAGAATGCCTGGCTTATCAGGACAGAGTCACTAACCTGGGATGATCTGGGGAATCTTCAGTGGTCTCTGCCTTAATGATAGCCCTACCCTGTTGTTCCATTTCATGGCTTTTTTTTTTTTTTTTAGTTATAGTTTTATTTAAAATATTTGCAGAAGCAAAGGCACAGTGGTTCTTATCAATTTAAGTTTTTGTTGTTGTTTTTAGTTTTTGCTAAAGGGCATGTGTGCTCATCAAAGAGAGACAGAAAGAGAGATGAGAGAGAGGAAAGGCAAGAAATCACACCCACCAAGGGTGGCCACTCTACAATCCTTTCTCCTTCGTTCTCCTCTCGGGATTTGGTCATGCACAAGCACATACACACTCAGAGTGATGTTTTTCAAAATGCTGGGTCCAGGACTCGAACTGCACAGCTGGCCATGTGGGATCCAGCACCTTAACCTCTAAGCCACCTGCTGGCCCCAATTTAAGTATCTTAATAATCACTTAACAACTTGGCTAAGAGTAAGCATCAGCATACTTTTACCTTCACAGGGCTGTCACAATAGAGATGGGAGAGGCCAAGACAAGAGGGAGACTGCATTCCACATGGCAACCCCTTAGGAGTGAGTCCAGCCCTCCCTGGCTCTGTGACTGCCAGCAGATTGCCTCCGCCTGTAAGCCTCAAAACCCTCTTTCCTCACAGGGAAATGGAAAGAACAATAGAACTTGCAGGATTGATATGGGAAGTACAAAGTATACAGCCTACTGCCCTGTCCATGGTAATGCTCAATAAATGGTAGCTAACGTTCACGTTAGTAATCTATCCCAAGAGAGTAGATGGATATAGAGAGCAGGTGGGTTGACCAAGAGAAAGTCGTTGATCTCTTGGTTTTGCTTAGGGCTCTTCAGAGATTGTTTGTCAACCTCTAAAGAGAAAGCATCTAATACTAGGTCTGCCCACAACACAATGCCAGATGGTGTACTCGCAGTATTATTAAAATCACTGCTATTAAAAATGATAACAGCTACTGGATAACAAGAAAGCCTTAATCTTGAACACATACTGAATCTTGCAAAGGCTCTGCTGTTCCTGTACAAGCAGGCCACAGGCAGGGCTGAGTTCCACAGTCTGCATTGCAAATACTCTTCAGAGGATTCACTGTCCTACTTTTATTTAGAGAATTGGGGGAAGGGGGTGAGGAAGAGTGAATGTCTGAATCAAAGGCCCAAATCATTCCAATTCACATTTTGTCTGGAAGTGAGTTGACAACAGAAAAACTGAAGGAACTCTTTCTTGATGGCTCTTTAAATTTCGCCCTCCTCTCTAGGTATTGGAAGACCTGTAAAATCCAAAGAGCCTGACATAAGCATCAGCCCTAGGTCCCTTACCTGTTGTGAGATCTTTGCCTTTATGGGGAGAAGGTCAGAGGCCTGATCCCCATGATTTGTATCAACAAGCATGGTCCTGACTTTCTCCTGCTTTGTTTTTGTTTTGTTTTGTTTTGTTTTCCTCATTAGAGAACCTAGCAGCTGCTAAAACTTGCCTGGGTCTCACACAGCCTCATCTATGTCATTCCTCATCCATTCTCTCATTTTCTCCTGGGAGAGCAGTGTTTGCTGTCTTGATGTAACTCTGAAGGTGAGGATAGAATAGTCTCTGATCCAACTACCCCTCCAACACTAGCTAAGAACAGACATTCAGTTCATAATCATTTCTTTCAGAGGTGTATACTCCACTTGAGCAGTTCAAATCTGAGGTTTCTGGAGGTGCCTTGACTGTGTCAGAGTGTGGAGGTGTTTAATATAGGGATTCACCAGGTGTGCCGAGGAGGTGAGGTGGGCAGAAAGGTTCACCAACTCTTGTTGCTAGGACCCAAGCTTCTGCCCCTCCAGCTTCTGCCTGACCCTGCTTCATTTCAGCATGGCGGAAGGTCAGAAAAGCTCTGCATGCCAGATTTACAGTGTCAAACACTTAGACCTTCTTTCTCTTCCACCTCAACTCTAAAGAAGGTATGAAATCACATTTATACTGCCGGAACCGAGAATGCAAAAGTCGAATTCGTGAAACACTTAAGAATCTCTGAATCTAAGCACAAAGTGAGGGGGATGTGGTGGGGAGAGCAACAGCAAAACCTCCAATCTAATCCATTTGTCTGACCCTCTGTGAAACTGGTAGGAAGCTTTTAGCAATTGGTGAGTCACACTCCTGTGAAAGTTAGGCAGAGGTACATTGGGTCACCACAAACACTAGCTACACCATAAACCCACAGAGGACTTCCGGTCAGTGAGAAACCATCAATAAGATGTGAAATTATTCTAAGGTACGGCATTTACACTTGAACAATGATAGCTGGTGAAAAGACAAGTTGTTTTCCAGCAGACTTTAGTGTATAACATAAATTCTGAGTCCAGTGATTTACTCTATTCTAAACAAAGGTTAATGGTAGCTGGGGAAGAAGGATGTTCCGTTTTTAAGAAAAGTGGAAATTGCAAAAGGCCCTTCAATGATTAATGTCTATCCTAATTCTTTCCCCTGCTTCAATCCTAAATTGAATGTTCAAACATAAAGTGCATTCAGCTATCATACAGGTCAACTGGATCATTCTCCTGCAGGGTGAAAATAGGCTCCCCAAATAAAGACAACATAAAATAGCTAAAATCATAACAATATATTGCAAAAGAGCAGTTTGTTGGCCATTGAGGTCACCAAAGAGATAAACAAAAACATGTTTGGTCCACACCAAACTATCCACACTTTTAAGTTGATGTTTTTACAACTGTTATTCCTACTCTTTACCATAAGGCTATTTGCTATAACACAGCAGCCATCAACCCTCTAGATAATTCTAGCAGAAGGACTCTGGGTGTACACTGAGGAAGTGGGGAGAATCCTACACAGGTGGTGAGTTCTCATCCTGACTCTGGGGATCTTACTGCATCTCTCTATTAGTTAAAATATGTAAGACAATTCTTTCAGGGACCTGAGCCCCCAGACAGATGCTGCTTTATAGTGAGAATGGCTGTCTTTACTCACTAATTTGTCTCCCAATTTAGTTGAAGCCCTCGGGCCTTAAATATGAAGCAAGACAAAACACCTGATTATAATGCGGGATTTGAATTGACGTGCAAGTACCATATGTAACATGTAAGGACATAACTGGCTTTTTAAGAATATATCCTTTTAAATGGGGTTACTGGTGCCCAGAAGCCCAGCCCTGAGTGCCTGGCAACCCTCAGGAAAAGTCAGGACTCCAGTGATAACGAGAAGCCACATGGCACTGTTCTGTGACAATATAAGGCAACAGGACACATGTACTGTCCATGTCATAGCTGTTGCAACACGTAGACACCCTCTACTCACTAGATGGGACAAGACCCATGTCCCCAAGCACCTATGGGTTGCCAGAAGAGTCGCACACACACTCCCTCCTGCACTGGAGTCTCATTGCACCTGCCTGGAATGACACAGAACAAAAGCCTTTCCTGGTCCGATTAAATTACGGAGCTTTCTTTCTGCCCTTTGAACATCTGCAGGATTTGCAGATAGTGCAGAAACTTGGTTTTGCTTTATTGGTGCCTTGTAAGTCTAGGCTCACTGTATAAAGGACAGTCAGTAAGGGGTGTTCCTCCTTTAAATGTGAACCTTTAACTCTAACAGAACTAGTGCAACCTGTCTAGGCCTCAGTTTTCATGTTGGTGAAAAGATCTGATAATGCTTACCTCACTGGATTCTTATAAGGATATAAATAAGAAAATGTAAGTAGAGCTCCTGACAGAGCCTCAAAATGTTTAAAGAATTAAACATTTAAAGGACGTAGTCTAGCCATTATTCATCCTACACCCGTTCTCTTACCTTAGAACCACAAGGGGGCTCAGCTGAGTATCTCTAGAAATTTAAGGGTGCCAATTTAAGTAACAAAGGTACTGGGGACTTCAGGCTCACCAGATCTAAAGATCCTTGGGTTAATTAGTTTCAAGAGAGCATGAGTTTCTGGAACCAAAATAGCTCCAGAGACATTCTGGACAACTGAACTAAAGTAGTATTTCTAGATATTAGAAGGCAGTGGAGGAGAAAACTGTTTGACATGTGTTGTGCATGCATGTACACACCTGTGCATATAAGTAAATAAATGTTAGATGCAGTAGTGACAAAAAATTAGGAGGGTAATGTGGGTATGCTCCACACGCTGAACTCTCTTCGCCCCATTTTGTCCCTGTTTTACTTGCAGGCTGCAGCTGGGACGCCAAAGCATCTGTGACCATTACTTTTACCTCACAGAATTTGCCCAAAGCTGGGGCGCTCCAGACATATGTGCAACCCTTCCATCTCAGCATCATGATTAGAGGCACTAAACCCTAAACAGACTCTGCTGTTTCTGTTCATGATCCTCAAACACTGTATATAGAAACCAGACCCCCGTCTTGGAGGCAGAAAGTCTGCACTGATCTTTGATGGGTTTATGGATGTTTCCTTAACATATATAACCTCAGCTCGTGCTCCCCGATGGCACGGATCGCTACCCAGCGGCTGTCATTGGTACGTCCCACCCTACTCTGCTCTGTGTATAAATAAACTCATGTTTGCCCCTGCTGGACCTCCAAGTACACTCTTTAGAATCAGTGAACATGGGTAAGCCCTTACAGATCTGGGGCTTCTGCCTTACAAGGATATTTTAATTTATGTAATATTAATTATTTGGGGATCTCTTAGAAAAAATTAAGGTATTTGGATATTTCAGAAGTGAGGGCTTATTTGGGTGAAAGTAGGAAAGGAGAACCCCCCAAAAATAATTTTTTATGTCTCAACTATTTCTGGAAACTAAAAATAGCTTTTTAAGGAGAAAGAAGGGAAATAGACTGATTAATCAAACCAACAGAATTTGCATCCTTGGAAATACTGTTGAAATGTGGGCTTTCCTTTCTCTTGTGGGTGTTCCTTTGCCGTGTCCTACTTAGTTTCTTCCTTAGAAAGTTATTTACTCTCTCACAGGCTCTCACATCCCTATTAAACACTGAACAGGGGGACCAGATTATGTCGCTGGACTCTCATGTAGTTGAACGTGGTTTGAGTCCTGGACCCGGTGGTTTCAAACTCATGCTGAGAGCATGTGTGTGGACACTCAAAATCCCAAGAGGAGAAGGGATTGCAGCATGGCCATCCCCCTGGGGGGTAATTTCTCACTTTCTGTAGCAAAAATCTCTCTTAAACAACAACAAAACAACAGCAACGACAACAACAAAAAGCACTTAGCAGATCCCAACCTTCCTGGTCTGTGGCTCAGCAGCCTGATGGAGACACTAGGTTTGCGAGTAAAGGCAGTGAGGCATTGGGTCATCAGGCAAGGAGATCATGGCAGCTGGAAGGGGACAATGCGTGACTCTACTCCCTCTTCACTGTCTTTCTAGTCCCTTGCAAAAGAAATTTTCGATATGCATGTGCTCACTCCTACCCCACATCTCTGATAAGCTTCCGTTTTTAAAAATTAATTTTTGGGACCAGCAGTTAGCGTAATGGCTATGTTGCTGGACTTCCATGTAGTAGACCATGGTTCGCGTCTTGGACCCGGTGGCTTAAACTCACGCCGGGCGCATGTGCATGCGTGCCCAAGATCACGAGAGGAGAATGGAGGAGAAGGGATTGTGGCGTGGCCATCCTCCCGGGGGGTGATTTCTTGCTTTCTGTCTCTCTGTCTCTCTCTCTCCATCTGTCTGGTGAGCGCACATGCTCTATAGCAAAAACCTCTCAAAAAAATTAATTTTTAAGCAAATGGTTTCTTCATTTTTTTTGTTTGTTTGTTTCCTAAAGCACCTCCCTTGTACGAAAGATTGTTTCACTTGGCAAGAGACAAATGGCAATACCAATTAAATAACATGATTTTATAGGAAACATTAGAAATATTCGCCAAGATTATCTTCTTGCTTTGGAAAAATTAGCAAGAATGAATGTCTGGGATGAAAAACGCTGAGGATAAAATCCATTTCAATTTAAAAGTGTTCATAAATGTGAAAACAATTAAGTTCTCTAAGAGATGGGATAGGAATAACAGAGGGGTTTACTACTTTCAGATGGTTTATGTGATCCTGTAATTCAAAAACATCTTTGTTTCCCAAATAAGAATGTGAGGGTCTTTTGCCAAGAATACAGACTGTAACTCTTTAAGATTCTTTTTTAAAAATCCTTTCCTCCTCAAATTCCACCATCTGGAAGTGAAGTTTGTTTTTATAACATTCTCTTTGAAGAGTTCAAATTACTAAGGCATTTTTGGACTCAATAAAACCACCAGACTTCTTGGAAATACCTTTGAAATGTGGGCTTTGCTTTCTCCTGTGGGTGTTCCTTAGCCATGTCCTCGATAGTTTCTTCCTTAGAAAGTCATTTACTCTCACTGCTTAAACAAGTGAAGATTGAAAATGTAGGTCTCTAGGCCTACCCCTCCCTCAAAGTCTGCTGTCTACTGCTATGTTCACTCAGAGTCCAATGTCAGCTTTCCAAATTTGTACATACTAAATATGCTTTCTTCTCCTTCCCAATCGCCTTGTGTTTGTTGATGAAGCTGGCATGCTCCCAGCAATCCCAGACCTTTAACTCCCTAATACAAGAGCATGATTCCTGGACTGGCCCAAACACGGGATCACAACTCCTGTTCCCCACCTACAGTCAATTTATCGGAGGCAAATTACTAACGTCTGCAAGCCTCAGCTTTCTCCTCTGTCAAACTGAGATAACAATAATATCCAAACTCAAGGTTTGGAGGCTGATGAATAACAAGTTGTTCTGTGGGTGTGTATGTCAAGTCTAAAGTCCCTAGACTTTCACTGAGCTCCTGAATTCTTCTGCAGCCTACCAGCTACCCATAATGTATGCGTACTCACCAGTGTAGTCATTATAAACTGTGCTTATTGCTGTCAGGAGGGGTTTCTTTATGCTGTTCCTCTCATCTTCAAAGTACTCCCCCTTCTTTTATTGTTATCCAAATCCTCTCTGCAGCCTAACATTCGCTTCCTCCATGATGTTCTTCCTAGACTACCCTGCATTCCAGTGTTGCTCCTTTCTCTGAGTTCCTACTGTACAGCATGATGATCCTGGCACTTAGAGACCATCCAATGTTGTTCACATAAGAGCAATGTCCAGTCCATAGAAGACACTAAGGAAATATTTGTTGATATAGTCAATTGTTAAGAGGATTTGAAACCACATGTAGTCTTAGGCTATGTAGCATAGGAATGGCAAATATTTGGGCCAAATGTTGCCAAAATATCCTCCCATATGCTTGGCAGACATTGCAAATAGAGTTTAGAAAGTACCCACCCTAGATTCTCTGTCAACACTACACTTGGGAAGTCATTACCAATCAATCACAGATGGGATGTTACATGACACTGATTTGTCATCACTGCTTCAGTACAATGTCTTCTTTTTCAGATGGGGTAAATGAAACCCACATGTTGACATGACTTGCTCTATGCAAAAATAGCTTAATGGCAGAGCCAGGACTAACACCCAGCCCTCCTATTTCTCTGTTCTGTGCTCTGTTGACATACTGTTGTTAACTGAAAGAAACGTATTTTATTCAGCTCTTTGTGCAAGATGAAGACACTGTTGATTGCACGAAGAAACACAATGAACTTTTACCTCTTTTTTATTCTTTACTTGTATATTCATTCCCTTGGCAAAATGAACTAGTGGGTAGAACATGGGATTTTAGCTTTATATTTAAAAAAAGTTCTGGGGCTAACTAGTGGTGCTGCAGTAAAATGTTGACCTATATGAGAAGGTCCCTAGCTCATGTTCAGGACTGGCTGAGGCTGTGAGTGGATGGTGGCATCAAGATCCTGTTGGAAGTGGTGTTTCTCTGTCTCCCTCTCCTTCATAATAGAAATAAATTAATATAATAAATTAATAAATTAATAATATGTATTATTAATAAATTAATAAATTTTATATATATATTAAAGTACTGAAATTAGAGCTGCACTCAAATGGTGAGGAGTCCTTCATGATGACAAAGTGCTTAGGGAGATAGAAGAGGCAAGTGCCACATTAGGTGAAAATAAGTATAGCTCATTGCCATGTCCTGGGCTGTGCTTTTCATATATTATTTAACATAACCCTCATAGCCCTGGGAGGTGGTTACAACCATATTATACCCAGTTCCAGGTGAGGAAGAAAGCTGAGCCTCAGGAATTAAGTGACTCATTCAAACTCACAATGCTATAAAGTACCAAGCAGGCATCTGTCCTGTATCTGTGTGACCTCATAGGGCACACTTTTCACCAGTGCAAGAGACAAGGACAATAACGAGATCCCTGGGGAGGTTGTTGGAAAAAGGGAAAGACAGAGAAAAGACTAGGGAGAGGGTGTTTCTGGATAAACAGGTATTTCAGGACTTGGTCCAAGGCCTGCAAGGTAGATCAGTCACTGGAGGTGCCGTGCTCACATGACTGAACTCATCCTAATTCAGAAGCTGATCAGGATCAAGTCTGGTTGGGATTTAAGCAGTCACATCATTCTTTGGTCATGATCCCTCAATTTGCAAGTAAAGAGTGCAGTACCAAAATAGGCAGGTATGATGTCAAAGAATTTGAAAGCAAGAAGTTGACCTGTGATCATCTTGGCTGGTTCTGAATGTACAAGTGAGAAAACTGGCCAGAGAGTGTGAGGCAGGACCAGGGCTAGAACTCAGATTCCCCGTTCTTCCCACATCATCATCCTTCCTCATCCCCAGTGACATAGCAGACCCATTTCATTTTGCTTAGACAAGAGGTGCTGTTCACACTTGGGGTACCACATTGCTGAATAATGACCTTGCATCGTCATTTTTCAAACTATTTTTAAAAACATAAAGGTGTAAATGATCCAGCTTCTTTATAATTTATCAGAGAGTGATTGAAATGATAACTTGAGACTCTCTTTTGGAACTTGTGATTGTTTGGTTTCAGATAGAAGTGTGATGGCGAGTTATTTTTTCCTATTAATTTTATTTTTAGTATAAAAGTAGAACATACTTTTAAAATATGTTTTTAAAGTGGAAGTAAAAATAAGTCATTAAAACAATAAGCCATGGTCTTTCTATCTAAATAAAGCCTGTTGATGTTTCACTTTTAATCTTTTTTAAATGCCTCCATTTGTAGTTCTAGAAAGTTATATTGTATGTGTGTGTGTGTGTGTGTGTGTGTGTGTGTGTGTGTATGTGTGTGTATTACTTCAATTTGGACTTTTCTTTTCAATCTCACTTTATACACATTGTTTCATGTTATTTCACACTATTAAAAACATTAATAATGTTAAATGGTTTAGGCTAGTCTACTGTGATTTATCAGTTTGAATCCCAAAGAAGAAAAAAAAAAAGGTAACAATATCTTCCATTTTTCACCCTTCCAACAAAAACAACCGTAACTTACTCATGGAAAAGTTCACTATTTAACAGAGACTCTGACATGTTCTTTTTTGAGTCAATTATCAGAGCTGAACAATAAAGCAGCATCTCTCCTAGAAGTATCTTTCACTACAAAGATTTAGAAGACTAATTTGTCAAGGCAGAAGAGACAGGGATTTCAGGTCTTCCTAAAAGCACTGAGCTGTACATTCAAGCACCAAGAATGGGGGAGATCCAGGTTTAAAGCAACATAAAGAATTTTTCTAGGAGTGATTTTGGAGGGTAATCTGTGTCAGCTAATTCACATTTAGCCAATAGTGTCGGGGAACGAAGTCGTTACAATCTGACAGACGTTCAGTGGCCTGAATGAACTGAGTTGGTCTCATTATAGCTTCGGAGCGCGGGTGTGCACATCACCAAGTTGGAGGGGGGAAATCCACTGGACAGTTGGCACTAATTAACATCTTTGCTGGCAGGCTCTGCAGAAAGGCCTAGAGTTTAGTGGTTGTAAAAGGGACCGATTTGCTCTGGAACAGGCAGGTGACACACTGATGAGCCTGTGTGAAACCATAACTCTCAAACTAATACCCATCATCTGGGAACTCCTCACCCTGACACATGCCCGGATGGGCAGTCTATGGGTGGGTTATATTTAACTCTTCAAACTCTTTGGAAAATCCAAAAAGGGAACAATTAGCAACTCAACAGTACAATATGTTGCTAGCTGCATTTCCAGTTCAAGCTCTGCCTCTTTCATAACATATCCGAGTCTATACTCAGATCTCTTTCTGTACTCTTTATCTTTACAGTACATTGGGCATTCCATCCAGAAGTGTAATTTCAATTATGTTACAGTCAGGCACTTCCAGAAAAGTACCTGAAATATTGCTCTAGAAGAACTAGCCTCCTTTTAGATTCTAAGATCACCCAAGAGATTCCAAAACCTTTTTGTTCCTGTCTATACCCACAATAAGCCTTAGAGTCCCTCACTAGAGTCTAGCTTATCAGACCTAGTTGTCAGCCTAGTTAGCATTTGAGGCTCTCCTAAAACCCAGCCTAGCACACTCCTTATTCTTCTCCAGTCTCACCTTATCTGCCAACCCATCCTTTCCTGCCCAAACAACCAATTTTTTGCTTTTGTTATACACAGAGCAATTCTTTGCTCTGTTCCCTTTAACAAATGTTCACTTCCATCAGAAACTGATGAACTCACTGACAAAAATGGAAACTTGATAAAAATTAATATATTACCATTTGGGATTTAAAATAAGTTCATGCTTACTGTAAGTTTAAACCAGAAGAAGAGTATACACTGCAAAGTTCCAACTATCTATTTATTTGGTAAACATATGTTTGAGTACTGACTGTGTTCCATACTGGCTGTAAGCTGGGGAAGTGGGATGGTTTCAGGTTAAGAGTGGCCACCTCGGCCCTTTGAAACTGACCCCAATGGAAGGCTCCACACTGAGCAGAATCACCTTCACTATCCCCTCACATCCAGGTCCCGTGAGGGTGTATCCATTTTATGCTGATTCTTTGGAGTCATTGACATTTGATGAATTACCACAGTACAACAGGAGTGCACATCTATGGGTAGGCCCCCACCCACCTACGACTGAGGAAAGATTAAGGCCTTTCATATGAAGTTCATTACACCAGAAAAACACATAGCAACCAAACCCTCTTCAGCTAAACTAAAAAGCCCATTGAAAATTGTTTTGAAGATACTAGGACATGATGGGAACCAGTAGGTGGCATGGTGGTTAAGGTGCTAGACAGATAAAGCACTGGACACTCCCACATGGCTGACCACAGTTTGAGTCCCGGACCTGATGGCTTGCTTTCTCACTTCCCCTCTCTCTGTGTGTCTCTCTCTGGTCAAATTAAAATAAATGGATGAATAAATTAAATTAAATTAATAATTTCTTAAAAACTATACTAGGACATGATTCAGAAGAGATAGTATTTCCTCAGATTTCAAAAATGAACACTAGGATTGCTGTTCAGCTCATCACTGATTAGCACATAAAGTCGTGAGGCTGTAAGTGAGGCAGGATGAGAAAGACAAGCAAAGAAAGGTTGAGCGGGTTATCTGTTCATTAAACTTCAGTTTAAAACAAAAGTGAGGGCCAGGCAGAGGTACAGTGGCAACACCACTGGACCAACATAAGAAAGTTCCTAGGTTTGCGTCCCTGAACCTCCTTGAGCACGTTGTGTGCACAAGTGCCTGTGATCTAGGCCAGCTGAGGCTGAGGGCGGATCACGGCACAAACATTCTGTTGGGGGTACCTGTCTCTCTGTGTGTCTCTCTGGAAGAAATATATAAGAGAAAGATGAGACTAATACAGACTCATTTCAGAGTCTATCAGGTTTACTTAATATAATACACAGAATTGACTATCCTACATTATTCATTAATACTTCCCAAAGATCATATAAACCTTTTCTTTGGCAACATAAATGTACCTTTTAAAATTTGGCAGACATATTTTCATTAATAAAAATGTAAGATTTTAAATACCTAGATGAAAGTTCTTACACACACACACACACACACACACCTACCAGAAAAACCACAGTCAGCACTCAGTGTGTGTGAAGTCTGACTCACGTGTGATGATGACAGAGCTTTTCAGGTGTGACCTACACCTCTGGGCTGGTTTACCTGGATATACTGCCACAGATGATCGCACAAGGCTGAGTGCTGTGCAGGTACTGAACAGCTTTGGATACTCCTATCAATATGCTGATTCGAATATGCCAGGACAGCGGGGCTGTATCACCCTACAAAAACAACAGCAATTAGTATGGCTGCACTTCCTGAGTAAACACCGTCTCTGCATTCATTACACAGGAGTGCACCGGAACAGACACAGCAAAATGGGGTCAAGTGGGTGAGCAACACTTGTTTTCATTACATATTCCCCTCGACTACTGATGATAATTCTAGGCTTCTTTACAGGCAGTGGAAAGATCCAGCAATTTTATTTATTTACTTTTGACAAATCAGAGATATTACCTTGGCTAACCATTTCAATAGGGATTTTACCTTCCTGTAGGTCCAGTAATTTTTCAATGTTAATTTAATCAAGCCATAGCTAGCAAGGTAACATTCTTTAATAAATCATTAAACAATACTTTAAATTACATGTGGTGGGGCCACAGGTGGCGTGGTGGTTAAGGGCACGGGACTCCCACATGGCCAACCACAGTTCAAGTCCCAGATCTGGCGGCTTGCTTTCTCACTTTCCCTCTCTTTCTCTCTCTTTCTCACTCTGTCCCTCTCTGGTAAAATTGAAATAAATAATAAATAAAGTTAAATAAAATAATTCTTTTCATTTTTTTTTTTTGGAGAGGTTTTTTTTTGCTATAGGGCGCGTGCGCTCGCCAGACAAACAGAGAGAGACAGAGAGATAGAAAGCAGGAAATCACCCCCCAGGGGGGATGGCCACGCCGCAATCCCTTCTCCTCCATTCTCCTCTCGGGATCTTGGGCACGCATGCACACGCGCCCGGCGTGAGTTTAAGCCACCGGGTCCGGGACTCGAACCGCGGTCGACTACGTGGGAGGCCAGCGACATAGCCATTACGCCAACTGCTGGTCCCATTCTTTACATTTTTTTGAATAAATTTTATGTGGCTTAATAGCATGGGTTTATTGCTAATAATCTGCTTTTATTCCCATCCTAACTTAAGCAACCTATTTGGAATCTTCATTTTTTTTTTCTTAAAGACAAGGTCTTACTGTGTTGTGATCCTCTTGAGTCTCTTCTGTGTCATGCTCATCCTCCATTTCTCAAGCAGCTGAGACCATGGATGAGTACCACATCATCCAGCTCTCCTTGACAGGATCCTGCTATGCTGCCTCGTGCAGCCTCCAGCTCATTATCCTTCTGCCCTCAGCCTCCTCAAGTACCTGAGGTCACAAGTGCATGCCACGTGCCTGATCTTTAAGTTGAATCAGGAACAGAATTGGGGCCTCTCAGGGTCAGCGGGTGGCATGATAGTTAAGAGTACTAGACTCCCACTTGGCTGACCATGGTTTGAATTCCAGATCTGCAGGCTTGTTTTCCTACTCTCTCTTTATCTCTCTCTCTCTCTGGAAATATTTTAAAACAGTAATAATAAATAAAGGTAAATAAAATAATTCTTTAAAAAAAAAAAAAAAGAAAAAAGAAAGAACTGAGGGTTCTTATGTTTCCAGCCTGCAGAGCACAGCATCACTGGGCTGGGCCTGAAATAAATTTTTAAATTTAGCCTACAAAAATATCTTATTATGGGACCAGCATTTGTTGTAATGGCTATGTCACTGGGCTCCCATATGGTTGACCACGGTTCGAGTTCCAGACCGAGTAGCTTAAACTCAGGCCAGGCGCATGTGTATGCATGCCCAAGATTCTGAGAGGAGAATGGAGGAGAAGGGATTGCGGGGTGGCCATCCGCCCCTTGGGGGGTAATTTCTTGCTTTCTGTCTTTTTGTCTCTCTCTGTCTTTCCGGCAAGCACACACACCATACAGCAAAAAACTCTCAAAAAAAATCTTATGAGAAATGATCATGTTTACTCAACCTCCTTTTCTTTAAGAGGTCTGTATCATTTTTATGTCTATCTTTTGTATTGAAAGATGCTTTGTTTAATACAATGCAAATTTAAATTATCTGAAAAATAAAGGTAATTGATATAAACTTGCCTAAAATATACAATCATTAAGATGCAAGAATCCAGAAACTCTTCTGGTAATCATATTGTGCAAACACAGTAACTTGGGTATTTATGAAGCCTTCTAGGACTAAGAAATCAGTTCACAGAGAAGTTCTCTCCTTCCTTGGGGAACTTATTCTTGGCTATCCCCTCAGTGAAAACACTTTGGCCTCCCAGATCTCACAGGTTTCAGTAGCTCCCCCTGGGCTTCAAATGGTCAGAGGACCAGGCAGAAAAATAGATATGACTTACTACACAGTGTAATCTGTCAAAAAGTGTTCCGTTTCTCATATATGGATAAACCAGACAGAACTTCTCAGTCTCTGTAAAATATGCAGTCAACTCTAGTATGTTTGGATGATGAAACCTTGAAACAAAAGATTTTTAAAGCCATCAAATTGTTTATTCAAGTAGAAAATGAACAACATTCTTTGTTGGTAGTACGATAACCTAGGGAACAGGTCTAAAGCAGAATATAGAGTCATCGGAAAAGTCATGACACATTTTTTTTGCATAGAAAAATAATACTTCATGACTTTTCTGATGACCCAATAACAGCAGCCAAGTAAGAAGAAGGTGGCGCAGTCGTGATGGTACAGGCAATAGGGGCACTATGCATGATTCTAGAGTCCATATGGGAAGACTCTAGTCATCATTCTAAACCTACCTAAACGCAACAGGCATGCTCACAGGGGCTCCCATGATGCTGGCTGACTGCAGAGCTGAGGGGAGCATTGTGGCATGAAGTCCCTGTCGAGCAGGCCTGTTTGTCTCTCTCTCTTTCTCTCTCACTCTCAATAAATTTAAAAAATATTCATCAATGGTATTTTTCACATAAATTCATAAAAACAATCGTAAAACTTACACAGACCCATAAAAAACCCTAGTCAAAGCAATTTTGAGAAAGAATAAGACTGGAGCCATTCTCTTGCTGTTTTCAAACTACTATATGACAAAGGTATAGTAACAAAAACAGTATGATGGTGGCATAAAAACAGATACACAGACCTATGAAATATAATGAAAAGACCAGAAATAAACTTATAAGATAAGGTCAACTAACCTTTGACAAGGGTGCAAAGGATACATAAAAGGGAAAGAAAAGTCTCTTTAATAAATGGTGTTGGGCGCCGGGCGCGTGTGCGTGCGTGACCAAGATCCTGAGAGGAGAATGGAGGAGAAGGGATTGCGGCGTGACCATCCCCCCTGGGGGGTGATTTCTTGCTTTCTGTCTCTGTGTCTCTCTCTGTCTGTCTGGCGAGCGCATGCACCCTATAGTGGGAAAAAAAAAAAAACCCTCTAAAAATAAATGGGGTTGGGAAAACTGGATATCCACATATAAAAGAATGAAATTAGAGCCTTGTCTCATGCCATACACAAAAACCAATGCAAAATTATTAAAAACATAATTTTAAGATCTGAAACTGTAAAACTCCTAGAAGGAAACATACATTGGTCTTGGCAATTATTTTCTTTAATGTATAATTTTTTTTGTTAATGAAATATTTTTTACAAGAATGAGGAAAGACATTAATGAGAAAAATAGAGAGGCAAGACATTTAGGGGACCAAGAAATGCATTAACAACAGTTGAAGATAACGTGTACAGTATTCTCAACTGGACTGGTGAGAAATGTATACATGATGGAATATTCACTTTGCAAGCTAAGTGACATCTGTGATTTAATGCATAAAAGAAATTGAAATATATATATATATATATGTGCATATATATGTGTGTGTGTGTGTGTGTAAAGCACCTAAAAATAAAATAAAAATAAAAAGACTATACTGAGAAATTATTTCCACTTATTAGGTTAAAGAAAATCAAAAGGTAAGAATAACTAGGTTGATAAGAATTTGGAAAACCAAGCACTCATGTATGTTTGGTCTACGTATCTATTGGTATAATCTCCTGGGAAAAAATGTAGTACTATGTATGGACACACTCATTATCCTATAATTTTATTGATGGGAATTTACCTTACATACATACTCAAACAGGTATGAAACAACATACGTACAAGCTTTCCTTGTTACAGTATTAATTTTGAATAATAAAACATTAGAAAAAAATTTTAAATCCATGAATAACAGAATAGTTAAGTAAGTTGCAGTCTTGGCATTTAATAGAAAATGAAATGAACCAAGTGAACAATGTATTTGTTATATTTCTTGTATAAAAGGAGGAAAATTAAAAAAGGCCATGCTTGCCTATGCATAAACTATTTCTGGAAATATGTACAAGAAGCTGCTATCACTACTGCCTTAGAAAAATCACCTGGGTGGATGGATGATAATCACGGGAGAAAAATCTTTTCTTGGTTTACCCTTTCGCACTTTTGAAATTTCTGTATGTCCTAATCTTATTTTTATAAGTAAATAAAACCTAAAGATAAAACCCTTCTACTATTACTATTTTGGGTTTTATATTTTATTTTATTTTTTATTTATTTCTTCCATGAGAAAAGGAGACACACAGAAAGAGAGAGAGAGAGGGAGAGAGAGAGGCAACCCCAGTAGGATCATCATGCCACAATTCTACCCCTGCCTCGGCCAGCTCAGACCATAGGCATTCACACTGGGAGTCCTCGGGACAGGATGCCCAGACCTTTTCATGTGGTTTCAGTATCGTGGAACCTTGCATTACCACTGTGCCACTGTGGCTAGCCTGGATTTCGTTTTTTTTTTTTTTTTAAATTGGCTAAATGTATATATATATATATATATTTAGCGCTTTTTTTTTTTAGAGGCTTTTGCTATAGGGTGTGCATGTTCGCCAGATAGACAGAGAGAGACAGAGAGACAGAAAGCGAGAAATCACCCCCCAGGGGGGATGACCATGCCACGATCCCTTCTCCTCCATTCTCCTCTCAGGATCTTGGGCACCCACACACACACGCCTGGGGTGAGTTTAAGCGACATAACCATTGCGCCAACTATCGGTCCCCCTAAATGTATATATTATTAGCCTCCAATATCTTTATATCTGGTCCTGGGTATAAAAGAAAAGGGATTTAGTATAATTCTCTCTTCACCTTCCTCCCCTCCCCCCTACTTCATCTATTAGTTCAGAAAACATCTGAAAAGAACATTTTGTGTTTGGAAAGGGTGATGAGTTAACTCCATAGGGTTAGGGGCTTCAGTGAGGAAGGATACACAGCTGCAGATATGAATGTATATGGAAATGAGGTCATTTTAATTTGTCTCCAAGGACTCTCAGACTCATGAATGAATTCCCAGAAGAAAATATGCACATCAAAAGCCTTTGATTTCTTTGTCTAAAATTCTTCCTGAAGAGAACTAAACTGAGGAAACATTTTCTAGACTTAGGATGTCTCTAAGGAAGGAGAGAAATGATAAAACATATAATTCTAATGTTCTAAGAATTATTCAGCTATGTTAGTCACACATGATTTAACCTACTTCCTTGTGACAGTTTCTTGTTAAAATATGTTCAAGTGAATTATGTAAATGGTCTATTTTAAAATGTACTTTAAGGAATATACTAAAGCAGATGTCAAAAATTTACCCTCTATCTAACATCTGACCTACATTTATTAAATGCCAACCATGCCAAGCATTGTGTTGTAAAATCAAAGACGAACAGAGAGAAAACCCAGGCATGAAGAAGGGGAATTACCAGACAAAATATACTCACAGCAGTAAAATTTCAAGCTCAGATAAAAACCTCTTCCACTGTTGCTTACATTGTATTTTTTCCTCCTAAATATCACACAGAAAGACAAGGAAAAAAATAAGTAATGAATCTCTATTCCTGGGATTCATGACCCAGGAGTTAAAGTCCCTCACAATTAAACTTTTGACATAAATGCATATGACCATGTTTCTGCACATAGAATCCTTAGCTTTCATAAAATTTTCAAAAATTGACTAGCCCCAATATGGATTTAGAACCGATGCCCTTGAACTACACATTTCTCATACAATATATCATGTGGCCAAACTTTGTATTCAAATTCTTCACAATATTTTACACTCATTTACGAAATTCAAAAATATTATGTGTCTTAAAAAAAAAAAAAAGTCCAGTCGCAGTTAGAAACTCCCCACGTGATCTCACCAAGGAACCCCACTTGGCGTTACCTGTATTCTGCTTCAAAATCTCACCAATTGGGTATTTGTGACTTGGGCCATTTGGAATGTTGGTTTAAGTATATATTTGCATTAATTTTGAAAAGCTGGGCTTTTAGTACGCAAATGAAAATATAACTCCTTAATTCAAAGAAGCTTATGGAGCTAACCCAGTGCCTTACACATGGAGGTTGACCACAGTAATGAGTTCAATAATTGTACTGGGCACAAACACGGTACCTGGCCCTGGTTTTAGTGCTTTCAGACATTTTACGTCATTGCTTGCCTCTGGGTTTTAGGTACCTAACTTCTACCACAAAGGAGTTAAATTATGTGTGCTCCTAAATCCCATTAGTTGTACAATTCTCTCATTTCCAATTGCTAGACAGGGCAGAGTTTTTATAATTTTGTCCTCAGGAACAAAGAGAGAAAACTCCAACAGGAATTTTAGAAGCTATTTTCCAAGTTAAGTCAGGAAGTCAAAAATAGTAAACCAGGTTAACAAAGCATTTGCAAGAACCACACTATCAGAATTACATTTTTACAAACTCCTTGTCCTGGGAACCAGGCAGATTGAGTCTCAAAAGTCCATTTCTAATTCACTATTTCTAATATTTTGCCAGTCACTTCATCTGCCTCAGGTCACAGTTTTCTTCATTTAAAAACAAAACAAAACAAGACACAAAAAAATGGGGGTAGGGGATAAATTTTAGTGTTTACGCTAACCTAGCACTCTAATATCTTGTTGCTTAAAGTGTGGTCTAGGTGCAAAAAACTTCCGTTTCATTGGGAGTTGGTGAGAAACGCTGAATCTCGGGCTCCTGCCTGACTGGATCTGTTGAATCAGAATCCTCATGGTAAGATGAGGTCTGGTGATTGGGCTGCACATTGACGTTCAGGAAGCAAGGATCGAACACTTCAAGTATGATTTGCCAACCCCGCTCCCCTAAGAAAAGCCATTCAGGGTAATAACCCAACGTTAAAAAACTGCACGTCTTTAAAAAACACTCTATAGTTAAGGCTTCTTCAGATGAGCTCGGGTTTTTCTGATGTGTGTGTCTCTGTGTGTGCGTCTCTGTGTGTTGGGTAGAGAAGTGGGTGAAGATGAAAGCAGAGGGCAAATGTCCAACCATACTTCCACTCACTCCCTGAAGAGGGAATAAAAGTGTGGGGACAGTTGGACTTTCTACAACTCTTTGTGGTCTCTAGATCTTTAACTCTTATTCATTAGCAATTAAATTATTGAAAAGGGCATATATGTCTCATTTCATTCAACCAATAAACATTTTTTGAGCAACTACTATACTATAGCCTACATCCTGTAATAAGGCACTGGGATAAAAAAGATAAATAAGAGCTCTTCAAAGAATGCTACCTAGTCCATGGAAAAAGATGGACCAAAAAAGTCAGTATTACAAGATAATAAAATGAGAGATGCTGTGGCTATGTAGGGTCACCAAAACCATGCTGAAAAGGTCAGAGACAATAAAAGAAATATTTATCTCTGGGACAGGAATGGGAAGGGATCTAAAGGTAATGTCACTCCATTCTAAAGGCAGACTTTTTGAAATAAAATGCCCCCAAAGGAAGTGTGATTTGTTGCAGTTGCAGAGGTAAGAGGAAAATAGACTGCAGGAACCCTTTGGGGATGGAGCCCTGGGACTCAGCTACAAGAGAGTGTAAAGATGAGGCCAGGGACACATTGGCACTAAGAAGAGGCTTGGTTAGGCCATCCCTAGAGCAACCACATTCTATCTGTTGAATGGTTTGATCAGTAGATTCTTTCTTTATTAGACAAATCATCATCTCAGGAATCTTGAGGTGACTGCATAGAATCAGTGGGCAAAGTGCAATTTGGGGAAATGGAGAAATCAGGTTAACATATATATATATTTTTTTTTTTTTTGGAGAGGTTTTTGCTATCGGGCGCATGCGTTCACCAGAAAGAAAGAGAGAGACAGAGAGACAGAAAGTGAGAAATCACTCCCCAGAGGGGATGGCCATGCCACAATCCCTTCTCCTCCGTTCTCCTCTTGGGATCTTGGGCACGCACGCACACACGCCCATTGTGAGTTTTAAGCCACCGGGTCTGGGACTAGAACCGCGATCGACTACCTGGGAGTCCAGCGACATAGCCATTACACTAACTGCTGGTCCCAAGGTTAATATATTTTTAAGGTCCTGAAATCTAAATTGTTTACTAGGAATCTCCTTAGACTACTCTTTTCCTTTCCCAGTCCTATGCAAATCACTAGATTTGCTTTATTTCACCTCATCTCTCTGACGTCCTTTCTCTTAACAACCTCATTGACTTTGGTTTGCAGCAGTGGCTCCTAATACTGGCTACACATTCCAACCACCTCGGGACCTTTGAAAACATTCTGATTCCTGCCACCACCACTCCACCACCACCACTATTCTGACTTAGTTACTATGGAGCTAGTTTTTTAAAAGTTCCCCTGGAATTCTAACATGCAGTTAGTGTTGGTTTAAACCTGCCTATGTTTTAGTTCATGTATCTGAAATATCTTCTTCCAAGCCTTTCTGCTTTCAGTCTAGTTCTTGCCATCTTTTTCCCAACTTCCCTGTCAACTTTTAATCATCCAGCCTGTAATCAAAGTTCCATTTTAAAAATACAAAGCTAAGCCATCACTCTTCTACTTCGAAATCATCCATAGACTTAACCAATCTTTATAGTACCATTTTTGACACAACTTCCCCCTCAGACCCCACTAATGAGCAGTTATTCGTAAGACCCCCGCTTTCCTAAGCGCACCTCCAATCCTTTGCATCCACTCTCTGCTCCACCCAGAATATCATGCTCCTTCACTGCCTGCCAAGATTCTACTTATCCTTCAAACTCCAGCTGAAAGGTCACCTCCTTTTATTCACTCTTCCATTTGTTTCCCATGAAATATTTATTGGATGATCGGCCTGTGCCAGAGACTTTTCTGAATGTTGCATACACACTCTCTTCTGGGTGGAAATAGTTGCTGTCTTTTATGTACTTCCATGACCTTTTGTGCAAATCTCTGTTAAAGTACTTCTCTCATGGCAGTTTAATCATTTTTTTTAACCTGGCTGTTTCCTCTGAAAGACTATGAACTCTGTGAGGGCAGAACTATGCTTTATTAATGAGATGCCAAGCTTACTGAAAAAGTTTAGTAAATGTTTATTAACTGTTAACTAACAATGAAGAAAATAAAGAGCTGCTTTTGTGTGTGTGTGAATAGGTAGCTATCTCTTATTGATTCTTTTTATTTTTTAAGTTTTCTGGGGATTTTTTTTGTAGTTTTTTTGTTTTTATTTTTGTCTTTGTGGTTTTTTTTTTTTCTTTTAGTTTTTGCTATACGATACAGTGCACTTGGCACAAAGAGAAAGATAGAGAGGGAAAGTGAGAAATCACCCTCTGATGGGGATGGCTATGCTGCAATCCCTTCTCCTTCATTCTCCTCTCAGGATTTTGAGCATGCATGCACATGCACCTGGTGTGCTTTTCCAGCGACCCAGTCTGGGACTCAAACCACACACTCGACCATATGGGACCCAGCTGCCTTAACCTCTATGCCACCTGGTTGGCCTATTGATTATTGAATATGATGCCCTACTTTCCTCTTTACTTTATTGGCTGCAGTCATTCTTTAAAAAGCAGTCTGTGGTTAAGGCTTCATCAGATGAGCTTAGGTTTTTTTCAATGTGTAAGTCTCTGTGTATGTTGTTAAAGGGGTGAAGATGAAAACAGAAGATAATGTCCAACCATACTTCCACTCATCCCCTGAAGAAGGGATTAAACCTCTATCCTCCTCCTCTGACGGTTGCTCCTACTTCAGGCCTCCTTTTTCTCACCCTCCTAACTGTAATAAAAGACAATTTATAAAGTAGCAGCAAATGCCAACCTGTGGCTTAGCTGGTGCAGCTGCCTGAAGAAGACAATGCTTATCCTAAAGAGCCGTGGACACCGGAGCAGGCCAGTACAACCTGACTCTCCTACGCAGTCCCAGAGGGTCCTACAGGGCTTTTCAGAAAAGCCTTTCTCATGTAATACATCTGGGATGGGAAGAATTTAACTCTGACATTCCTGTAAGACAGGCATTCATTTTTCAGTCATTTCTCCAATCACCTGAGGTCATATATCTTATTTCCATTTATGAAATTTTATTATTAAATACACCTCTTTACAATGTCGATGAGAATGACACATTTTAATACAAAATATGAGCAAATAAATGGATTTGATATACTGTGATAATAATTCTTTCCATACCTGTTTAAATAATTTAATGGCATATGTTCGGTTTTGAAACTCTACTCTGTATACCTCAAAAATCTCTCCTTCTCCAATTAGGAAATCTTTGTGGAAATATCTAGTTCCATCTATGATGTTCTGAAAGCTGATGGAGGATTTAGGCCATATTCCTTAGGAAGGAAAGTAGGGAGAAGATAAGGTTACCTTTTCTCTTTTTAAGAATCAATGTTCCCATTATAACCAGCACTTCTATATTAGAAACACATCAGAGTCCGGTGAGGGGGTCAGCAGAGAAGGGCCCAGAATCAAAATTCACACGGCATTTCTGTGCATTTCCCTGGGTCTAGATCCCACCATCCCACAGAGCAAATGGCTTTTTAGATATATGAATGGTAGCACTGTGATTTTATCATCTGTCCAAAAGATTAGCAAAGAGCTTAGCTGGGGAAGCTTTTCCAAGATTCTGTTTTCTTGTAAAGTCAACAAATTGTTGCTGATCCATCATGAACCTAAAACTACTAAAAAACGATGAAAGTGGAAATCTTGATATTACTGAGCAATATTCTCCAAGCATGACTGATAGAAACACTTTCCATGAGCCAAATCCTTGAAATGCCCAATTTACTTCCTTGGAGTAAATTAGAAAGATGCTTCAGCTTTAAAAGAAAACAAAAATCATCCAGGCCTTGTGGGACAGTGGTTAAAAGCAGCGCATGTGGAGCCACATCCCACATGGCCAACTGTGGTTTGAATCCTGAACCCCTATGGCTTGAAAAACACGCTGAGTGCAAGTGCATGCATGCCTAAAATCTTGACAGGAATGGAGAAGTGGAGGAGGAAAAGACTGCGGCATGACCACGCTTCCTTGGGAGGTGCTTTCTCCCTCTCTCTCGCTCTTTGGCATGTGCATACACTCTCTGGCAATGACATGGGGATAAAAAGCATCCAAAGTGGAGACTGGGAAGAAGGAAATATTTAATAGTTAATCAAATACAAATTTAAAAGGAAAAACTTGGCTAAGCCTTCCATAGCCCAATTTTGGCTGCATTCCCACAGCTAATACAAAATGCTCTTTAAAAGCATTTAATGTTTGAGTTAGAACTTATTACTAAAGAACCAAAACCTCTTTTTCTCTTTCCTCTTTTTATTTTATGTTATTATTATTACTTTTTTTATTGCCAGAGGGCATGTAAGCTTCCCAGAGAGAGAAAGAGAGAGAAAGCTTTCCACAGTGGGTTCTGGTCATGCCACAGTCCCTTTTCCTCCTTTCCTCCATCTTGTCAAAACTTTGGGCACACACACACACACACACACACACACACACACACACACACACACACCTGGTGTGTTTTGTTAAGCCACTGAGCCAAGATTCCAACCACAATAGGCCATGTGGGATCCAGTTCCCCAAGCACAGGGATGAATTGCTGCGTTACAGAGCCAGCCTAAACCGAAACTTTTATTTAACTTTCCTGATTCATTTTTCAACCAAAGAAGCATCAGATTTAGTGGCAAAGATTAGCTAAGGAAGCCTTAAATCATCTTCAAATTTTATCACAATGGTTTCCGGGTGGGACTAAATTATCCTTCCTACTAATAAAGTAGGAAAGTTGATATGGAAAATAACTGGATTTTTATAGTGACCTTTAGCATTATTCTACAATCATCTCAAAGAATAGGTCCATGCAGTCGCTATAAAAAAGTGTAATACTATATAAAAGCCCAGAACAATCTCTAAAATGTTTTCCCATGATACATAAAAATACCGTTTTACTAACAACAAAATTGCCTCTAAGTAAAGAGACCACAACTATGCTCTTCATTAGCCAGTAAATTTTTAACATAATAACAGTAAGTTATCCATTAGAACTACAAACGCTGATCAAAATTTAAAATATACTCAATGTGAATATAAATGGCTAATGTGTTTACTGGCTATTTCTCCCACTAAATTCACTAAAATGAAAGTATGATTTAAAAAGAAGTTGTTGAGACAGTGTTGTTGACACAAAACTCTGCAAGACTGACTCACATAGGAAGGTTCTGGATTTGCATCCAGAGACACCCGCCCAAACAGGCCAGGTGCACACATACCCATGGTCCAGGACTGGCTGATACTGGGGATGGATTATAATCTGAAGGCCTGTTGTGACTGCTTGTCTCTCTGTTTCTGTCTCTCTCGCTCATGGAAGAAATAAACTTAAAAACTAAAAGTAAAAATACCACATTGTTTGGATCTTCGTTTTTACCTTTTTTGTTATGTTCAGGAATAATGACATTATCCACTGTGACATCGGCTGTTTTCTAAGAGAAGAAATACATACTAAGGTAATTCCATTTCATAAGTCTCAAAAGAACAAAGTTTAACAGAAATCCAAAGTCTCCCCTGGGTACAATAGTATGGTCACTAATTTAGATAAAAGCAATTCTTTTCCTTCAGTAGCATTTATTACCATAGGTATTTAAAGTTTCCATATCAACTGTAAAAGTGAAGTATCAATGCCACAGTCGGTTATAGTCCATTTTAAATGACTTCTTATGCTATAAAAACAATCACTGCTAATTTACTCTAACAAAAACTAACAGAAATATGCAAAACACCAACTAGAAAAAAATAAAATTACAAGCTAAGTTAAGACAAATGTATAATTCACAATATCCTTAGTAGTTCTAAGTCTCGTCTCTGACAGATCACTGAGAGGAGAAAGCTCTTAACTCTTTAAATATTTAGAAATCTCTAATTTCCTAAATCTTCAACTAAATAAAGAATAATGAGGGAACTAAGGCATCTGATGCCTGCAAAAAAGTGCCTGCAAATCCAGTACTTTTCTGCCAAATAGCTTTATTCCTATGCTCAATTATACATGCTAGACATGTCACTGAATTTAAGAGTCATTTTCCATGCACACACACTCTACCTTGGGTAACACATTTGGAAATTCATCTTTCTGATGACTCTGTTCTGAAGGATTCAAGGCTGCTCCTGAAAGAGAAATAGGAGATCTAGATGCAAAAAAAAAAAAGTCCTTAATAAACTTATTTTTTCTTTCTGAGACTGAAAATAAATAACTTGCTAGTAAAGTTTGCTTTTAAAATGCAGTTTCATTCTCATGGAATGGTTACAAGTTTACATATGTAAAAAGCTTTCTAATGATGTAATATTATGCAAACATATTTTTATTCACTGAAAACATAATTAGCAACTCTGTTATAAGACATTAAAATATTGAATTACAGAGTATAAAATTGAAAAAAAAAATCAACACCAGTTTTTCACACATATATTCTAAATTTTTACAATTATGAGATCTTATCTTTTGAGTTGGTTTATTTTTGTACTATCTCATTCTAGAAGGTATTAGTAGTCCGTGTGTGTGTGTGTGTGCGTGCACACGTGTGTGTGACCAACCACAAATACTCACCACTCCATCTCCACATGGAGACTATACCATCTGTGTTATATTAATAGTTCTGTCTGACCTGAGGTAATCTATGTAGCTTCCTACAAAAAATTAAAACCCTGCCACATTTGGTTGTCATTTCTAACAAAAACCACATGTTCATCTCAGTAGATGGTGAAAAAGCATTTGACCAAATCTTATTCATTATTACGATAAAAATCCAAGGAACAAGGGAACTTTCTATTTTGATAAATATCTATGAAAAACTCATAGTTAACATCATATTTAATGGTGAAAGAAAATGCATTCCCATTAAGATTAAGAATGAGTTAAGGATGCCTGGTTTTACCACGCCTATTCAACATCATGCCAAAGCTTCCAGTCAGGGCAACCAGACAAGAAAAGGAAATAAACACTCTGAATTGGGTAGTGTTGTATAAAACAAAATTGAAATCTGGGGCTGTGAGAGCACCAAAAACCACGACCTCTTTGTTGGTTGTTAACAGAGAGGTAATACTCAATCATCACATGAAATGGAAGATTCAGAGTAAGCCATTATTGAAGTTCATGTCAAAACTGGAAAATAACTACAAATCATTAAAATATAAATGCAAAATATGATATGTAATGACACGTATGCTAGCCATGTAATAGTAAGGTTTCACTTTCTTGAATAATCCATTTATGTTTTGAGAGCTGAGATGATGCTTTTACGGAAGTGAAGAAACCACCTAGTGGCAGCAGCTTGAATTGCTAGAATAGTGCCTGAGAGGAAATAAAAGCCCTTTTAGAATAAGACTCAAGAAAATCCAAACCTACAAAGTGATGTCTGGAGGTTGGAATACAGAAGGTCAAAAATTCCTCTAAAATTAAAACCATCCCACAAAACGCAAAACAAGTATAAGGAAAAGTAGACAAAAAGTGGTAATGTGGATAACTGATAAATCTGTCCATGTAAATTATTTTGCATTTTTTTCAGTTAGAAGCTAAACTCCTAGTTCAGTGAGTTAGGATACGCCTGTTCAG
>NW_006159683.1:913008-919474 GCF_000334495.1 Tupaia belangeri chinensis | reverse complement strand
TTCAGCAGGCCACGCTTAAGTTTCCAACAGATCATCATGTATCACTTTTAACAACCTGTACAGTTAACTTTTTCAAGATTATAGCTTAATCCAAACCATCAATTCAATAAATTACAAAAATAGTAATTGCTTTTAGTAAAGGACTCAGAGTAAGGCACTATCTTCCTCTTCACTTTAGACTTATCTACGTTCTTGCATTACAGTAAATATCTGTCTTTCCCCCAGCTAGCTAATTTCACATTTAAAAACTCGAAATCAATTTTTCATGTGCAACAGACTAGGAGTCCACCAAGAATGTGGAATTTTTAAAAAATCTGCTTACAGTCCAAATAATTCTCTGCTGCATAAACAACACAGAGATTGAAAACATACTCTGAAATCTATTCCAAAACACTGAAGTGTAAAACATACCCGTGTGTGCTATGAAATTGGCGTGAGTTAATACTGTGAACAGCAAGCCACGTGGGTGGTTTCAGAGGTTGGAAAGGGCTCAGACAATGAACAGGCATTGCATTTATGGTACCCAGAGACTCACTGTATTTCATTCAGTCAGCTTCAGAATGAAGCATTCTCCTGTACTAAACTAAGTGACATAGTGCAAGAGACAGAAAGGATTAGCCGCGTTATGTGCAGAGTATCATAGTGGAAGTCTACTGGGAAGTCCTATCCCATTAATATAAAAAATTTACAAAATGAAAATCAATTTGCAGCTACAGTTTTCTGTTACAAATCTCTCAGGATTTATTTTTTGTAGGTACAAAGCTTCCTGGGATGATACAATAGGGGCTCTTTCACATTAAATATATTACCAAAGAACATGTGTGCAAATATAAAGAACAAGAAAAAATTCATGGATAAAAAGAGCCAAAGAATAAAGATGTTGATTCAAAAGAGCTCCCAAATTAAGACTGAAAATCACTCAAGATCTTTATTTTTGAAGTGAGCAAATGTAAGCAAAATGAACAGAACAGGTGATGTTAAGAGATTATTTTACTGAAAAGAATAAGTGAGCAAAAGCTTCATGTAAGGCATTTGCAGCCTCAAAAACAAACAAGACAAAGGGAAGAATGGGGAGTTAACAGTAAGGCAGGATGGGTAGTTAACAGTAAGGCAGAGTTGAAGACTGTGGCATAAAAACAGCAGTGAAGATAAAAGAAAATTCCCAAATTATTCTAAAGGTATCATTTGCAGTAAAATACAGAGGGATGTGCTAGCTGGTGGCATGGAGGTTACAGCACTGGATTCTGTTTGGCTGACTACGTGGTTGTCCTGAACCGGACAGCCTGAAAGCACACCTGGGCACTCTATGCTCAAAATCCCAAGAGGAGAATGGAGAAGGGTTTGTGGCCTGCCATCCTTCCTGGGAGTAACATTTCACTTTCCTTTTCTCTCTCTCTCTGTCTCTCTCTCTCTCTGTCTCTGCCTGACAAGCATGTGCACTCTAAAGCAAACTGAAAAACAAAAATAGAGGGAAAATTCAATTACATTTTTAACTTGTAATCATACAATTAAACAAAGGACAGCATCATTATATTTTACTTAAATACCATGATTCCGATTATGTTTATGACTCAAGTTTCAGAGATTGGGGCAGGGAGTTAATTTTATTAGATAAAAATGAAACATTATTAAAAGTATAGTTCTAAATCAAAGTTTTCACAAAAAATTATAAAGAGGTAGAAAGAAATGTGTTGTGTAAGTTGGCCAATGAACAAAAGAAAGCATCATCAAAAAACCTGAGGCCACAGGTCCCTTCCAGATAAAAGTCACAGGTAAGGAATCTGATATACAGCATGATGAGTCACCGTCTGGAGAAAACACAGTATTTACATCTACAAATTACAATTCATATATACTGAATGAAGAGACATATTATAAAAGTATTTACCATGGTTTGTAATTAAATGGATGGCTCGATGATGCCCCATGTCCTGGAGAATCTGTAAAAGGTCCCCGATGGTTTTGTTTTTCTGTGCCCAGGACCAGAGTAATTCTCTTGTTCCACTTTTACCTTGGTCTACGTATTTTTCAATATGACGAACATCCAGCCAGCTGCTTGAAAGTCGCTCCGCTTTGGAATAGGGAGAATCAAAGAATAGTTTGCTTTTATTGGAATACTAGATTTGTGTATCTTACATGTTCTATTGCATTTTATTTTAAACTTATTTTAGACTATATTCCTGATGTACCTGCTGCTAATGTTAACATATTACTAACCACAGTACAATGATCAGAATCAGGGACAACCAAATTGCAGATCTAATTTAATTTCGGTAGTTTTCTACTAATGTCCCTTTTCTATTCTAAGATCCTATCCAGTCGCCCATATTGCATTTAATTGTTCCTTGTTAATCTCCTCCAATCTGTGTTGCTTCCCGGGTCTTTGTCTTTCAGGACCGTGACATGACACTGTGTTCCACTCAGTGCATAGTATCCATCAAGGGATTTATGTTATTGATGACTTCACACTAGCCATCTTTACTTTGATGGCTTGTTTAAGAGTGTCTGTAAGGTTTCTCTACTATAAATTTATTTTTCCCTTTATAATTAATAAATATGTTGAAGGAGATACTTTGGTATTATGGAAATACCCTTCTTTCCATTATATTTGCATCCTTAAGTGGTTTTTTATCACAATTACTACTGCAGTGTTTGCTTAATGGTGATTTTCTACTTTTCCTTCTGTGTTCAGTAACTGTAACTCTTTTGTAAGAAAGAGCTGTCCCTTTCCTCTCATTTATGTATTTATCAATTTTATTTCTATCAGTATAAACTTACAGATACTTAGTTCAGTCTAAAAGTTAAAATCCAATACTATAATTATTTATTTTACTGCTAAACTTGTTCTAGCTTTGTCTAGGCTGGCTCTTCTGTTCTCTACACAAGTCCTATTTTCAGTAAAAGAATGTATTTGGGTATACTGGGAGGAAGCTGTGGGCAAGACAGGGTGGGGTCTGCGCTCGAGAGGAAGAACTGTGCTGTTTCTATGGCTGGGCTGCTCTGCCCCTGTTCTGGTTGAGGTAGACTCCCAGCTTTCAAACTTCCTGGAATATGATCGGGAGTCAGCTTCTGGTAAATTTCCACTGGGACAAGGCATTGACCCCTTTTCCTCTGGAATGACTTCTTCAGCCTGAAATGTTTGTCCCACTCTTAGGTTTGTTTAGCTCTCTGTTTTTCCCTGACAGAGCAACAAAGTCAAATGACACTTTGACACTGGGCAGCAATGTCAATTCTGGCTACTTTCTGCTGAGAAGGGGAAGTGCAGGCTCCTGGTTGCCCAATCCTTTTTTTAATCACTTTTTATCTCCTGGCTTTTCAAGGTGCCCGAGGCTCACTTTGTATGCCTGGATCCCCAGCACTGGAATTAATTACTTTCTAAGGATTCCTGGTTTCTTTATTGAACAATGGTGTTCAAAAGATAAGATCTAGTGCTAGATGTGCTCATCTGGGCTGAAGTTCCATTGCTTCTAAGCCCATCAAGCAGACCCAACTACTGGGTCATCAGGAAAGTCATGACCCAGTTTTGCATGGAAAAACAGAAAAAGGCATCATGACTTTTCCAGACCTAATATAATAATAATAATAATAAATAAATAAATACACACACACACACACTAATACATGTTTTTCTATTTCTCCTTCTGTAAGTAAAAAGTCAAGAGTTTACTCTGATACCTCTAATTCCAGTCCAACACTACAGACACTGACATTTCAGTCATTTTTCGCTTTAACTTAATTCTTGAACAGTAAGAAACTCAGCTGTTACATACACAATATATTTACTTGTTTAATGCTACTATACACATAAAGTACTTTTAGAATAGCTAATGTATACTCCTGTTAGAAACACATTATCTAATTAAATTTAAGCATAGTAATTCTTTTTGTGCTCAGTCAAAATATACCTAGTTTAAATGTTGTTTTCCAAAGTTATTTAAGTTAATCCTCTTCTTTCTCACTTCTTCAATGTGGTTATTAATTATTATCATTGTGGGTAGAATCAGAGAAAGGTTTTACTATAATTCTAGGCTTTTAATTGCTTGAAAACAGAATGTATGCAACTAATTTAGGAGCTGGTATCAATATTTTAAAACTTACTGAAGGACCATGAGTTTTGAGCCAGTTCCACAGCCTAGTGGTTAAGAGAACTAGATCCCACATGGCTGATCATGTGGTTCAAATCCCAGACTCAGAGGCTTGAAAAGCATACTGGGCACCTATGCATACATGTACTAAAGTCCCCAAAGAATGAAGAAATAGAGGAAAAGGGATTGAGGTATGACCACTCCCTACTGGGAATTCTATCCCCCCCCTCACCCCCAGTCTCTCACTGTGCATGCACCCTCTGGCAATTAAAAAAAAAAAAAAGGAAAAGAGAGAGTATATAAGATTTTAAGGTGCCTCAAATTAACAGCATTCTTCAAGTGAAATTTTATATTGCTGCACGACTTCCAAATTTTAAAGTGTACTTTAAGGCAAATAAGGGAAACAGCAAATGAGAGAAAGAATGACTTTCTTGTTCCTGTGATAATACTCTCAATTTAGTTCAGTCATTTTGAACACTAAAAGCAGAAACATGTTTATTAGCTATTTGGATTCCACATGGCTGACTTCGCAGTTCAAGTCCCGGACCCAGTAGTCTGAAAAACCACACTGGGCACATATATGTGTGTGTCCAAAATCCCAAAAGGAGAATGGAGGAGAAAGGGTTATGGCATGGCCAATCCCCTTTGGGGTGAATTCTCACTTTCCTTCTCTCTGTCTCTCTCTATTGAGCAAACATGCTCTATAGCAAAACCAGAGGGAAAAAGTCTTTTTCAGAGTCCAAAGTGTGTTAATCTCTTCGGGAGGTGCTATACTTATGTTATAGTATTGAAAATCAAGACATCAGAAAGGCATAATATGCTTTGGTTTTAATATGGCATTCCATCTTCACATATTTTCGTTTCTGCCACGTTTAAAGTATTAATTTGATGCAAACCAATTTTGACATCTATGTACGGTTTTTTCATAATACGCATTTTCCATGATCTTTTTTGAACACGCCCCCTCAAGTGAATACTGACTTTAAACACTTGCCAGTTTGAAACTAATATTCTTATAAGAAAGCAGTAAATACTAAATTTTAGTAAAGGGGAACTTTAGGCTTTTACTTTTTCTATTTTTAAATAAATTGGTTAACATGTATAGAATATTATGCATATTGTAGCATAGAAATGAATAACACTGACTATTTACATAACACAATAGGTTTCTTTCCTTCTTTTTTTTTTTTTTTTTTCTCTCTCCAATAAAAGAGTTTCCTTGGGGACCAGCAGATGGCGTAATGATTATGTCACTGGACTCCCATTCAGTTGCCCACGGTTGGGGTGGAGACCTCGCAGCTTAAACTCACTCCAAGCTCTTGTGCTTGTGTGCCCAAAACCCCAAGAGGAGAACAGAGGAGAAGAAATTGCAGCATGGCCATCCCCCCAGGTGGTGATTTCTCACTTTCTGTCTCTCTGTCTTTCTCTGTCTCTCGAGTGAGCACACATGCCCTATAGCAAAAGTCCCTCTCTTGAATAAAGGAGTTTCCTCAACACTGAGTCTTTGGGATAAGACATATAATTTGCCATGGTTGAAGAGGGATGGTGTTCTTGGGGGCTACAACAGTCAGGGAAGGAACATGAGAGACATCAGCTCATCTTGCTGCACAGGTATGTTGGGATTAGGCTGAGGAACAACAAAAGGTTTGTCAGTTAGAGAACTGTCCCAGAAATTGTGAGGAGGGCAGGAAGGGGCAAAGAGAAGACCAGAATGCTTAGAGCAGAAGGTTCTTGTCAGAGAAAAAGTGAACAAACTCCATGAAGTCTTCATCTTACTTTTGTCTCTCCAGGAATATGTTTAGCATATACTAAGTGTTCAGTACCATTTTGCTGAATGACAGACAGGCCCTGAGTGTTTGCACAGAACTTAACCTTCAGGCCTAGCCATGGTAGTGAGTACTGGCTGATACTCTACTTGGCAGGCTGAGGCGACATGGGAGGCGCAGATCTGATTCCCTGCCCAACCTAAATAACCAGCTACAGTGGCAGTTACCTGTAATCCCAGGCAGGAGAATCACGACATAGCAAGACCCTGTCTAAAAACAAACAAATAAAAACTCAAACTTCATTCTGAAAGCAAGGAGGCCAAAGTAATATTTTTGAGAAGATGATGCAAAGATGGATGTTTTACTTTTTGGAAGATGCATATGAAGGCAAGAGTGGTGATGGGTTCATTGCGGTATTTATGCATAAAAGGCATCAACATGTTATAGTTCACAAGTCTTAACCATAGGAAAGGGATGTCAGCTTTCCCACATAATTACAGTCTCTGTTTCTCTTTTTCTTTCCAAATTCTGAATTTCTCCTTTAAAAGTGTTGCAGGCCTTGGCTGTGCTTGCCCACCCTGTGACTTGGCTGAGAAACTGCTAATATAAGATGCT
>NW_006159683.1:872705-912991 GCF_000334495.1 Tupaia belangeri chinensis | reverse complement strand
TTCTGAGGGTCAGCTGCAACATGAATAAACAGATGCCAAATAAGCTTTTTTTTTTTTTTTTTAACTCGCTAACACTGACAGGGGCAAAGGGCTCACATTTGCACTAAATCTAAGAAAAGCCAGATGAGGCAAAGGCATTTTTCTAATAGGAGAAGTTCATCGTGAAAGAATGACCCAAGTTCAGCTAAAATAGATACTTTCTGGCATGCACGGATTGCTTCCAGGACCAGAGATGAAATATGTTTTCTCTTTCTCTAACTGGTGATTCACAGTGCAACCTTAATAGCTTTTCTCTAATGATGATGCATTCTGAATAGAAACACCACTCAAGAGTATTATTAGCCTCCATAAAATATATAATTCAGTTAGATAAAATTCTATAAAACAATAGCTCCCATTTGATGCATCATGAATATACTCTTGGTATGCTAATTACATTCTTCGGTATTCAGAGTTTTCTTCAATTCTCCCTTACTTTCCCCTTCCAGAATATAAGACTTCATTTATTCACAGTATGAATCAAATAAAAATAAAGAGGAAAGTTCTCAATGACTAATTGTGTTGGTAAAGTTAAGAGCATTCTAAACTGAAAAGATAAGTTAAAGAGAAATGTCCTGTAGTTACGCATTCTTTAAAACCAATGTTCAGAATACAAATCCTTTGTTGAACAACATCTTGACACATCACAAGCCAAAAAGTTGGTCTGAGAATTTCAAAAACAGTTTATCTGAAGATACTGATCACTTAATAATCATTCAGTGGTCAAAGGCTCTTGGAGGTTGTTTTGAGTGCAAGGGTGTCTAGATAGTGCTAACCACCAGGAAATTCGGTTGCAGAAATCAAGTCTCTATATGCAAATAAGTCTCTGAAGGGGTTTTTTAAAATAACGCAATACACCCTTATTTGGAATCTGTATTTGCATAGAACCAGTCGCCAAAACCCCTAGGAAATTAAGACTGAATTCTCACAAGGTTTGTTTTTAGATAATGGGAAGAGGAAAAATGCCTGTCTTCTTTCTTTCTATAAAGCACACACACAAAAAAATCAGGCTATTTTTAAAAAGAACCTTTAAAATTAAAGATAATTTTAATTCCAAAAAAGTATAACAAAACTTATAAGTGAAATTAGCTCTATTCTTCATACCATATTGTAAACATTAAAATCTGTTAGTCAATAATTTTTTATAAAAAAGTAAAACATACCCATTCTTAAGCTCATGTGTACTTTTTTATACCCCATACCTCATATTCCATAACTGAAGAGAGCTGTATGTGATTTCTTGGGCAACCTTCTCTCTGTCTTGGTGTCTCTTTTAGAGAGACCATAAGGCACAGGTGCTCAATGGAGAGAGATAGAGATAGTGAGAGGGAAAGTGAGAAATCACACCCTGAAGGGATGGCCACACTGCAATCTTTTCTCCTCCATTCTTCTCCTGGGATCTTAGTCATGCACACACATGCACCTGGCATGATTTTCAAGCTACCAGGTCTGAGACTTGAACCATGGTTGACCATGTGGGGGGTCCAGCAACCTAACCACTATGCCATCTGCTAGATCCTCAACCCTAGTAACATTAACTATGCTTAAGAAAGAATTTAAGAACTGTTCACCCTCAATATCAATATTCAGTCTACAATTTGGAAGTTGTATAATTTCAAACTCAGGTGATAATCAATACTATGTCTCCATTTGTTCTTATTAAACGTCTTGATAGCATTTTTATAGGTCTGTTTCCTGCATTAAATTGGAAAATCCTTACAAACAGAGTCAGTATGCTGTGTCTAGTATAGTGCTTGGTCTAAGTTTCTGCCCCAAAATACTGTGAATATTTAATCAATGCCGTTCTTTCAAAACATGGATATTTACCCCAAATGCCTGATCTGTGCCAGGTACAATTTTAGATGGGAGGAGAGTCAACAAAAAAATAGAGCACATAAAAATTCCTGCCCTCATGAAGCTTATTTTTGGATGGTCAATAACCAAACATACAGCCACATAAATGCATATGTGCACACATATACTATATACATTCATAATAAGTGGTATTATAAGTGGTACATACATGTACACATACATACCATACACATTCATATAAATGGTAATAAGTAGTAGTAGAGAAAAACAAAGCAAGAAAGGAGCAGAAGGGAGTGGGAGAATGTGAATTTCTAATTTTTAGTCAGTATAGGTAATAGTTAAGCAAAAACATGAAAGAAGCAAAAAAGCAAACCTCAAGGTTACCTACAGGAAAACTGTTCCTTGCGTGTTTAAGAAATATGGACGCAAATGTGGTCAGAGAAAAACAAATAAGAGGGAGAAGAAAGTGAGAAATGTCATGTAGTTCCTCAGTGTTGACTTTGAATAAGATGGAAAGCACCTAGAAGGTTCTGAACAGAGTATTAACACAGTATATTTCATATCTTTCACAGGCCTACTCCCCACTGTGTTCAAAAGAGACTTGGGGAGGAGAAGGTCAGTAGCAGGAAGTCCAGTTAGGAGACTTCTAAGAGTGAATGCAGTTTGGACCAGGCTGGCTGTGGTGGCAGTGGTAAGAAGTGGTCATATTATTAAGTCTTAAAGGCAGAGTCAGTAGCATCATTTGCGGAGAGACAGGATGTGGTTTGTGAGAAAAAGTGAGAAGTTCCCCAAAATTAATATTTACAGCCCGACAAATGAAGAATGAGACTGCCAATAATTAAAATGGGGAAACTTCTAGAGAGTGGGGATAGCATTTCTGGACTGTGAAATTGGAGATGTCTGTCAAATAGGCAAATAGGTGGATGATGTGGATAATGCTGATATTCAAAAAGATCTAGGCTAGAAATCTGGGTGTTGTTAGCATGTGGATGGAATTTATAAGGTAATGAATATAGCAAATAAACAGAACCAAGAAGCTCCATGGACTAAGCCCAAAGGCACTCTGAAAGATAAAGAACCATCTATAAGAAACAAAAATAAGAGTGCAAGATTCCAGAAGTAGAGAAAGTGCTTCAAGATGGGAGTAGCAATCAGCTGTGTCAAAAATATGGAGACAAGAACCAACCACTGGATTCAGTCATGGTGACCATAGATGAGAGGAATTTCAATGGATTAGTAGGATATGAAAGACTGAAGAGGGTTCAAGACAAGAGGAAAAGAGTATAAGTATCCCCTTTGAGGAATTTAATCATAAAAGATTACAGAAAAATGGGGTGGTAGCTTAGAGTAGGAGATCTAGAGAGAACATTGTAAGATGGCAGAATTTATATAATATAGTGGTAAAATGACAATAATAACAACAACAGAACAAGGGACTCTACACCGCCTGAAAGGAAGGGAAGTATATCTATCTACTCTTTCGGGGGGGGGGCTGCTCATAGAAATTTCCTTCCAATAATACAACACAAAAATGTGGGACCAGCAGGTGACGTGGTGGTTAAGGCGCTGGATACTCCCACATGGCCAACCACGGTTTGAGTCCTGGACCTGGTAGTGTAGATACCTGACAAGCACCACCTTGGCCATGGTTAACATCTACAGTGATAAGTCAGATAAACATCATGTACCCCTGATACAATGTGATGAAAATAGCACTTCACCCCTCTGAGCTTCTTCCCCCAAATCCATAACCTCAGTCTAATCATGACAAAAACATCAGACAAATCTGTTGAGGAATATTCTTCAAAATAGTAGGTAAGTACGAACCAGTACTCGTCCAAATTGTCAAGGCCATCAAAAATGAGCAAAGGTTGGGGGCTGAGGATTGGCACAATAGTAAGGGAATTCTCTGCAAGGTTGACCTACATAAAAGGTTCTGGATTCACATCCAGAGACCTCCTTGGACATGATTCAGGGCTAAACGAAGCTGAGGGTGGATCATGGCATCAAGACCCTGTTGGAGGAACAGTCTGTCTCTCTTGCTTATGGGAGGAAGAAAGAAAGAAACTTAAAAAGAAATAAAAAAAAAAGAAGTATCTGAGAAACTGTTGCAGTGAAGTGGAGCTGAAGGATATATAACAACTAAATGTAATGTGGCATCCTAGATGGAATCCTGGAACAAAAATAAAGGCATTAGGTAAAAACTAATGAAGCTGGAGTAAAGTATCATTACTTAATAATAATGTATCAATATTATAAATAATATCCCACACTAGTGTACCATATTAATAATAGGGAAACTGGATGCAGAGTATATGGAAAGTACATAGGGCATATGGAAACTCTTTGTATTAGCTTTCAGATTTTTCTGTAATTTAAACATTCTAAAACATAAAGTCTATTTATTTATTTATTTTAGAGAGATTTTTTTTTTTTTGGAGAGTTTTTTTTTTTTCGCTATAGGGCGCGTGCGCTCGCCGGACAGAGAGAGACATAGAGACAGAAAGCGAGAAATCACCCCCCAGGGGGGCTGGTCTCGCCGCAATCCCTTCTCCTCCATTCTCCTCTCGGGATCTTGGGCACGTACGCACACGTGCCCGGCGTGAGTTTTAAGCCACCGGGTCCAGGACGCGAACCACGGTCGACTACGTGGGAGTCCAGCGACATAGCCATTACGCTAACTGCTGGTTCCCGAGAGATTTTTCCTATAGGGCATGTGCGCTCACCAGAAAGACAGAGAGACAGAAAGCGAGAAATCATCCCCCAGGGGGATGGACACTCTGCAATCCTTTCTCCTCCAATCTCCTCTCAGGATTTTGGACACGCACACACATGCGCCCACTGAGTTTTAAGCCACCGGGTCTGGGACTTGAACCTCAGTTGACTACATGGTAGTCCAGCGACAGACGTAGCCACTTCACCATCTGCTGGTCCCTAAAGTCTATTTAAAATTTAAAAATAAAATAAAGGGGTCAGCCCATGGTATGGTGATCAAGGCAGCTGTGTTTCACATGGCTGACTATATGGTTTGAGTCCCAGATCCCGTGACTTGAGAGACACACTGATGCATACGTGTCTGAAAGCCTCACAGGCAGAAGAGATGGAGGAGAAGAGATTGTGGCGTGATTGTCCCTCACTGGGATGCTTCCTCATTCTCTCTCTGTCTTTTGCTAATGAACTTGCATGCTCTGGCAAAATTTAAAAAAAAAATAATTAAAGCTTAATTCAATTTAATTTTTTAAAAAAAGAACATATACTAGAGTCCAATCATCTGGTTAGAATCCTAGTCCACTTCTTAGTAGACTGTGATTAACAGAAAGTTGCTTAAATTCTCTAAAAATCAGTTTAACTATTTTAAAAATAAAAATAGGAAGAATACTTACCCCATAAAATTTTTGTGATAAGTAAATAAGATTATCCATGTAAAATGCTGAGCACAGTGTCTGGCAAATAGCAAGCCCTCAATAGGAGGCAGCTATTACTACTACTACTACTATTTTACATAGCCACTGAAGTTTCAAATACACACACACACACACACACACACACACACACACAGAGTAATTTTATCTTTAGGGTTTTTTTTTAAATGTAGGCACTCTAAAAGATAAAGAGGAATCTATAAGAAGAGAGAGAAAAAGAGTGCAAGATTCTAGAATTAGAGAAATTGCTTGAAGATGGAATGAGCAATCATCTATCTGTGTGGAAAAGACCAAGACAAGAACCAACCACTGGATTCAGTGGTTATCATAATTTATATGATCATTTCTTTTTTTCTTTAGGTTTTTGCAAAAGAGTGTGTGCGCTTCCCAGAGACAGTGAGAGGGAAAGTGAGAACTAACCCCCAAGAAGCAATGACCATGCCACAATCCCTTCTCCTCCATTCTCCTCGGATTCTGAGCTTGGACATGCACAAGCGTCCAGGGTGATTTTTCAAGCCACCAGGTCTGGGACTCAAACTGCGGTCTGCTATGGGGAATCTAGTGCCTTAACCATCATGCCACCTGCTGGTCCAATTATTTCTTTTTTGTTTCGAGAGAAAATTGAATATAGCCTATTATGTAGTATCTGTAAAAAGGGTTTATGTCTTAGTGTATTATAAGTATTGGGAGGTTTCATAGTATAAACTGCTTCAAACAATTTAATTTAAATAGAGTCCGTGGTAATGTAATGAAATGAGTTGTCCCAAGAGGTTCTGTATATATGCTGTCATGTCTGTAAGCTAAATAACTTTCCCAATTTGGACTCCTGCTTTTATTACAAAGCCATAAAGTTAATAACATCATCCAGAGACTATATTACCTGTGATTACATTATTTTACATAATTATACTTGACAGAAGTGATTTGAAAAGTAATATGTAGACTATCTCTAAAGATAAAAAGAATTGAGTGAAGTAGTAAGAACGTAGTTTAAAAAAACTGTGATAAGGTGCTATTAAAGAAAAGAATCTGACCTAAGCAATGGCTCCCAAATCAGGATACACATCAGACTCACTCACAGGCTTGACAGAAAATGAAGGATGGGCCATGGTGCAGGGGTAACCCAAGTGTGGGATAGGTTCCAGATTCATGTCCCACGACATCCCTGAACATGCTGGTCAGGTATGCATGGGCCCATAATCTTGGTTTGCTGGGACTAGGGAGTTGATCATGATGTGAAGACCCTGTGGGGGGATGTCTCTCCCTCTCTCTCTCTCTCTCTCTAATGTGATAAATAAATCAATTTGCTGGACCCTTGATCTAGACTTACTAAGTCAGCAGCTCTAGGGGTGGGCCCTGGGCAATTATTTATTTTAAAAGACAGCACAGGTGACTCCAGTTTGTGAACAGCTGCCCTACACTGTCCCATACATGCTGATCATAGTGTATGGACTGCTTAACCATCTGCCTTTGTAAACATAGCCTGATAACACCATTGAGGCAAAGGGTCAGCTTGAGACAGTTTTACCAATTAATATTACAGTTGTTTCTATAATATATGAAATCTGGGGACCTCTGTACATTCAGGATCTCAGCTGTCATGAACATAAAAGGGACTGTCTTCTGAGTCAGTCCTTCATCACTCCTTCTTCCCCATTCAAAGGTCAAATTTTCCCTCCAGCCCCTCTTCTTCCCCCTTTCTCAGAATGTTTAACACAGACAGTCATCCTCGACACCCTGAACTGGGCCAGCCTTTTCTTTTTACGAGCCAACAATTTGTGAAGCAGCTGGTCAGGTCCAGACATTGAACTGAGACATCTCTCTACATAATGAATTATAGCTGGAGTAGCAAGGAGTAAACATTTTACATCCTTTCTCCTTGGGACACTGAATATGCAAAGGGACAATGGCCAGACTTTCTATAAAATATATAAACAGAACTCTAGCCTACAACATGGATCAAGCATTCCCGGGACTCAACCTAGTCTAGACAGAAACCAGCCCAAGAACCCAAACTATTCTCTGTAGCAACTAGTCTGGGAAGGCAAATAGTAACTCCCGTAGCAGTCAGCCTCAAATGGTCAAAACTTGATTAAATAAAGGACAGTTTCTCTAATTTTAGTTTCAATTCCAATTTAGAACTAACCAGAGAAAGTCACATACACATTCCTAAACAATCACATAAAAGTCCCCCTTCAAGCTAGCTCACGTACAGCTTCCCCATGCCAATAGCCTTCGATCAGGGCTCACCTGAAGCTATCTTTTCCCACTAGAAAGCTTTTCCATTCCTCTGGCTACCTTCTGAGTCTTTGTCAAATCCAAATAATGATGGCAGAGTCCCTAGCTTTGCCAGCCTTCGCTTGTTCTCAGTTGGGTGGTCTTCATGCATTTCCACAACTACAATAAAGGTGCTACATGTCTGAAACTGCTCTTTCATGCTGGAAATAGTTGTACTTTAGGGAGGCTAAAAGCACAGAGCATTAAGGGGAGAGTGTAAAGTGGCTGTGGTTAAGAACATAAGCCTTGCTTGTATCCAGGCTGCCATGGTTCAAATCCTGACTCTGCCACTTCCAGCTGCGTAAACTTGGGCAAGTTACTTGGTGAATGTGTATTAGTTTCCTCACTTGAATAAAACACTGGTGACAATAACAGTACCCAACTCATAAGGTGACTGAAGAGGTTAAATGAGAAAACCTGTGGAAAGCATGAATATGTGGCGCTTAATGTAACTCAGGAAGAGAGGGTGAGAAAGAAGAGAGAGTGAGCAGCAACATTGCACTGATCTACCTAAGCAGCAGGGATCAGGAACCGAGCGCTGACTACCCCTTTCAGATGGGACCTTACGTTCTTTCATTTTCATCTCTCCACCAACCTGCTTTGCTCAAGTATGATACCTACCTGGCCCCAGTCGATCGATAGACTGGACTAAAAACATGTTTCTTTCACAAATTGGGTGACTCCAGTAAGTTTAAAGGTGCAAATATTGCCCATGCCACGGGCCATCTCAAAAAGGATTTCACCTCACAAATGCATCCTGGAAATCTGTTTTTCAGATATTTAAGACAAATAGTCTTATCTGAGATTTGTACCAAAGGGCCATAATTAAAAATTACAGGGCTTAAAATGGATATACCATGTTTATATAACTAGAAACCCGATGCCACAATTCCAGAAAGTACGACCGAATCATTCAACAACAAACAAAACTTTCTCATCACAAGTCTTCTGCTTTTCTTGGTAAGAAAAATTGCTATTTCAGGCGATTAAAGCTAAATTGTTTGTCATAATTGTGTTTATTTTTGGCTCCCATTAAATGTGACATCACAGAGTATCAAATCTAACCAAATATGCCTATACTTAACAAAACAGAGATTTTTTTTGTTTGGATTACTTCTGGTTTACACTCGACACTTCCAACAGGCAAGCTCCTCAACCCTCCAAAGTCTGCACAAAATAACCTTCAAGGCCAATTTTCTAAATGAAAATAAACAGCATTTCGGACCAGCAGGTGGTATGGTGGTTAAGGCACTGGATTCTCACACAGCTGACCATGGTTCAAGTCCCAGACCTGGTGGCTCGATTTCTCACTTTACCTCTCTCTGTCTCGGTCTCTTTCTGGTCAAATTTCAGTAATAATAATAATAAATGAAGTTAAAATAATTCTTTAAGAAAATGAACAGCATTTTTTGGACTACATTATCATTCCACCAGATTGAATAAATAAGCAAGATAAATATAATTACTACAACCAAGAGGCACATTAATCATAAATGGTACTTTAGTATTTCACTTAAGTAGGGGACTTGAGGGTGCATTGAAAACACCAAAGGATAAATACCTTGAAGTTCTATAAATGGTTTAATTTGGGGCCAGGTGTGGTGGTTAAGGCGCTGGACTCCCACTTGATCAACTGCAGTTTAAGGGCCAACCCCGCAGTTTGAAAAATCACCATGCCCAAAATCTTCAGAGGAAAATGGAAGAGAAGGGATTACAATGTGGCCAGAGAGAGAGAAAGCGAGAAATCACTTCTCAGGGGGATGGCGCCGCAATCCCTTCTCCATTCTCCTCTCGGGATCTTGGGCACACATGCGCGCGGCATGAGTATAAACTACCATATCCGGGACTCGAACCCCGGTAGACTAAATGGGAGTTCAGCGACATAGCCATTATGTCAACTGCTGGTCCCAGGAGGGAGTGATTTCTCACTTTCCCTCTCGCTGTCTCTCTCTGGAGAGCACAGAAGCCCTATAGCAAAAACAAAATCAAAAACGAAACAAAATAAATGAAATAAAAATGGTTTAATATGAAAATCATATTCTAGAAAGATTCTGCACAGTGGCAAGAAGAAACCTTATGTACGTCATTATTTTAATACGAGGAGCCAAGCAGGGCAGGGTTAGCACATATACATGAGATGCTGTCCCGCAGGAATCTGTCCTTCCCAAACCTGGGCTCACTCCCTGTTGCAGTGCTACCCAAAGTTTCCTCGGAAGACGAGGTGCTAGGGGCTGGGTTTCGGGGGTCTCTTCGTCCTTCCCAGGCAGAGGAAGAGGCAGGTTCCCCGCCCCGGGTCGGCACGTTGTCCCCGGCCCCGGGTCGGCGCGTTGTCCCCGGCCCGCCGGCACTCACCCAGGCCGCGCCAGCCCAGCGCGCCATCGCAGCTGTCCAGGACCGTGCACAGCTGGCCCAGCAGCGTCGGCGGCAGGTCGAACAGCAGCGTGTGCGCGGACAGCGAGCGACTGGGCCCGCAGCTCCCCGCCATGGCTCCGCCGGACCTCCTGGCAAGCGCACGAGAGATGCGGAGTCCAGGCCTCACACGCCCGTGAGGACCCGTTACACAACCGCGGAAATCCTGCCGCCACGACGGCGGCCAAAAACCTCAGGACACGCAGTGCCGGAGCCCTGGAAGGGGCGGGCCCCACGTGACTCACAGCGCCGCTCCCGGCCGGCTGGGCTCCGGGTCGCCCTGGCCTGGCTCGCCGGTGCTCCTGGGCTTCCCAGTGAGCTGCACCTTCTTGCCTCTAGGCTGGGGACTGACTGCAGAGGGTGAGAGCTGGAGACAGACCAGAAGTGCGGGACTCGGGGAGCACACCCCACCCGCTGCCTGCCCCAGGATAAGTTCGTGTTGTTTCATTCTGTCAGAAAAGAAGTACTGAATCTGTTTCCTGAGGAACATTTGGAAAACTCAGAAAACAAAAACAAAACAAAACCATAGAAGAAAATAACCCTCATAACCACACTCAGGTGGAGACACCCACTCTAAACGTCGTGGTACACATTCCTCCCACTTTTACTGAGTTTAAACAGTTGAAAATGTGCATATATATGGGACAATTATAGGGAAGATGGGTATGAACAGCAACGACAGTGAAAAAAGAGAGAGACCAAATCAGAGTAAACTTGTGTTCATTTTCCGCACCAGGTGCCACCTCCTCCATGCTGCTGTTTGGTTTTACTACATGTTTCTGCCTCTGGGCTTCCCTGATGAAATATTGTTCGACCACTTTTTCCTTCCTCAAAGTGCTCTACAGAATCTTCCTTTACTTTCAACACAAGGTTTAAGTAAAACTGCCTGTTGTTTTGAAATCCTCTACTGTTTATAGTGTAATATCTTACCATAGGCATGATACAAATTGGAAGAAAAAAGGAAGAGTTTCGAAAGAGGCGTCAAGAATCTGAACCTTTATGGCCGGAAGAGTAGGCAGCAGCCATTAATTGAAAAAACAACATCCCAATTTGCAACACTTCAGGTTGCAATTTTGGGAAACAGAGCCCTGAGAGATCAAAAGTGATGATATATTATCATTTAATATCCCTACTTGAATTTCCAAAAATTATTTTCAGCTAAAATATTCCACAGTACATACTTGATGTCGAGCCAAAAAGAACAATACTAAAGAAAAAATTATAAGGAAAAGGGGAGTTTATTGGTCTCATAAAACTAGCATCAGGTCAGACCCACCAGTAGCATGGCCAGATGGAAATGGCAACATGTCCACAGACCCCCCAGGGCTACAATACAGGTGAGTTGTTTTGAGAGAGCTTACATTGGACAAAGTGAAGAGGAAAGTCTTGAGAGATGGTGGAGGCCTGCAGGCTTGGGTCAGAGTCCATTAAGAGGAGCTGACTGGAACACTTTATTCACAGTCATGGTAGTCTGTTTAGCAAGATGCGTGGTCACCTAAAGGAGACCACAAACCTGAAATTATCTTGAGAAAGGTCTTGTGACAGTCAGCCACTTAGTTAATAGGGAGTAGCTGCAGCATCTCCGCTTCCTCCAACCCTTATTTTTTTGTTTCATATAATAGTCTTTTTTCTAGATAAACTTCATCTTCACACTGACAGTTGGTAAAGCGGGTTCTATTGGGGCAGGAATACTGGCATTCTTTTGTTCAAAGGACTAAGGTTTATTGTCAGTCTGTACACATTTATGTAGTGCTGTATCTCTTAAAGGGACTGTCTAAAGACACTGAGCAAGGGGCAAGATCACTATGTGGTAGCTCTTGAATAACTACAGCATGAAATATGAACTGAAAAATGCAGAGAAACCAGGAAGTTATTGTGGTTGAGAAAAGTAGTCAGAAAGGGCCTGCTTGACCAAATCTTCTAATTTACCAAGAAGCACAGATGTTTATGTGAAAGTTCTATCAGTGTTCCCAACCTTCCTGGCATCAGGGACTGCTCTCATGGAAGACAATCCTTCTAGGGATGGGAGATGGGGGATGTTAGGAGGAAGTGGGGGGGAACTACACTTCCTGGGATGATTCAACTGCACCTCATCTACCATGCACCACATTGCAATATACAATGAAACAATCATACAACAATAGTTTGTCCTCCCATGAGAATCCAATACTGGCACTGATCCAACAGGAGGTTGAGCCCTGGCAGCAATGCCAGTAATGGGGAGTGGCTGCAAACACAGATGAAGCCTCCCTTGCTTGCAAGCCACCCTCTGCTCCACAGCCCAGAAACCGACACCGGTTCACAGCCTGGCCCCCAACAGACCATGGACCGCCACTTGTCTGTGGCCTGGTGGGTGGGGACCTCTGAGCTAGATTATATGAAAGTCCCTGTGTTTTTCAGTATTGGTGGTTATTATTCCACCATGTCCCCTCCTGTTCCCTAAACTTCCTTTGAGTTTTATGCTTTATATCTGTTTTTATTACTCACCACTCTTCATTGTTGCTGTCACCTAATTTTCTCCCACACTCCAACTCTTTCTAATTGTTAAACTCCATAGCTCCTGGCTCACTGTCATTCTCTCCAATACTAATCCTATCTTACCTTTTGGTGATTTCAAATATATGCAAAATAGATGATAATGTTTCTAACTCCTAGTCTCTCAATTCCTAACTCCTTCCCTCCAGTGAGCTTGTGTTCCACCCTATTTCCTATTTCAGCCACTCACTCCATGAGCAACTCCTAGAACTTGTCATAACTGGCACATTTGTACCTCATCCATAAAGTCTCTTTCATGAACCTGCTCACTGATCAGATCACTTGTCCTTCTAGCACATTCTCTCCAGTATTCTTGTCCTAATAATCCTTCCCTCTCACTAGTATGTCTGAAAATCTTGCTGCCTCTTTTATGGCCCCACCCTTTTGATGTCCTCATTTTTCTCCTTATTCATAAAGCCCAAGGTCAATTATTATAATCATTAACTTGCATATGCTCACTATTACCTTGCTTCTTTTTTTACTTTGTTGAACTCTTTTGGCAAATCTACCATCCAAATTAAATCCAATTTTCCAATTTTTGGCAACATCCCCATGCACCTGAATATAGTTGGAAAAAATCCAAAATCTTACTAATTGGACTCCATTTAAAATTAGGGATAGGACTGTTAAGTAGGTCTGTTATGCTGCCAGGCAGTATGTGCCTTTAGTACATTTATTCTTTTGGTCACCTTGAGAATTATTTCATGCGTTCTCTTTTACCACTTTCCATCTCCTTCCCATCCTCGTGCTCAGCTGATGACCTTGGGAATATTTACAGGTAACACTGCTGCATCAGGAAAAAAAAAAAAGAAATTCCTCAGAAGCTTATTCCTACACTGACCTACCTACTTTCATCTGTACCAGTATATACTTTCTGTCCCTTTCCCATAGATGAGATATCTAGGCTCTTGTCTAAATCTAACACCTTTATGTACTAGATACCAATGCTATCCCCTGTTTAAAGGCCTCAAGGGCAGCTATTCTCCTTGCTTTCTCCTACATTATTTATTTCCCACTCCTATCTGTCTCAATTCCATCAGCATACAAATATGATGTTATTGCTTCTACCTTAAAACAAACAAAAATGATTTCATACAACTTTCCCCTTCCATTTGTCTATTTCTTTCATCCGTTTGGCAGTAGAGTTGAATATTCTCACTGTCTCCCATTTTTATCATCCTGTTTTCTCTTAAACCCATGCTAATTGGAGTTACATCTCTCATCTTCCTCCACTGAAATTGCTCCCCTTTCAGGGTTCACATCACTGCTGAATAAAATAGTCAATGTTCAATCATCCAACTTGACCTGTTGGTAGTTTTTGACACAGCCATTTGCCTCCTCCTTGGAAGCTTTCTTCATTCAATTTCTAAGACACAACATCCTCTTGTACTTTTCATTTGCCTCACTGGTCACTGTTCAGCTTCCTCTGCCATTCCTCCTTTTCTCTCTGAACTCTTAATGTTGGAGTGCCCCAAGGATGCAACCCATGGTTCTTCTCTCTATGCCCTACCATTTTCCCTGGGATCTTCTCCAAACCCCTTAAAATTCTAGATATACCCACTCCCTCAATCAGTTTCAAGGCTTTAACTACCATTTATATGCCAAGGACTGCCAAAAGTGTATATCTAGCCCAGATGTCTTTTTTTTTGGAGAGGTTTTTGCTATAGGGCGCGTGCGCTCACCAGACAGACAGAGAGAGACATAGAGACAGAAAGCGAGAAATCACCCCCCCCAGAGGGGATGGTCACGCTGCAATCCCTTCTCCTCCATTCTCCTCTCGGGATCTTGGGCACGCATGCACACGCGCCGGCATGAGTTTTAAGCCACCAGGTCTGGGACGCGAACCGCGGTCGACTACGTGGGAGTCCAGCAACATAGCCATTATGCTAACTGCTGGTTCCCATAGCCCAGATGTCTCTTGAACTCCAGAGTGATACACAAAATTGAACTCTTGATCATACTTCCTGAACCTATTCTTCCCACATTCCTTTCATATAAATTAACAGCAATTCCATTTTTCCAGTTGTTTGAATCAAAAACTATCAAGTTCTCTTAACGTCTCTATTTCTTCACAGCCAACCTTTGATCCAATAGCAAATCCTGTTGATTATACTTAAAGTATATCAAAAGTCTGACTAGGTTTCCTACCTCGAACACTGCCATCTGGATTTAAGCCACTGTCATATCTTGCCTGAACAATTATAGTAGCCTCCTAACTAAGTTTCCACTTGCGCTCCCTACAGCCTTTCCTCAACACAGCAGCCAGACTGACCTTTTTAAATCATATCTGATCATGTCTCTCCTCTGTCCACAAGCCAGCAGTGGCTCCTAATTTTAGTAGCTAAAAGTAAAACTCTTTACATGATCTGCACTCTCCTTTTTCTTCTCACTTTACTCTTTTATCCTCTGGTCTTGCTTTCATGTTCATTCTGCTTAAGCCACATTGCATCCTTGCTAGTCCTTAAACATACTAGAGAGAGTCTAGTTAGAGTCTTTGCACTTGCTACTCCCTGGCCTTGTATATCTTTCCCAAGTGGCTAAGGTCTAGTCTGACTTCCATATTTAAAATTTCAGTGGTTCACACACTCAGATTTTGACTGAAATTGGTCCAATAATATATGATTTGAGACAAATATATTACTATGCCTTAGAGCATAGGAAGCACCACCACTTGGGAGGCTAAAAGCCACATGAGAGGCACAAGTTTGATTCCTGGGCCAACCAAAATTATAGGTCTACCCCTATAATTTAACTAATTGGAAGCTATGGCAGCCAGAGAGAAACATGGTGAGACTGTCAAAAATATCTATCTCTGTTTCCCCTTTCTTCTCTCTAGCTTTCTCTCTCCCTCTCTCTTTTACAAAGGAAAAGACATGAATATGACTTGGAGGAATCGTCTCATTCAGATATTTCTTTCTGGATTTGTATTGGAACATAGAGCAACTCTGGCCATCTCTCACAATTATTTTGCAGCCCAATGGAAATCAGTAATAGAATGAAGCATGCCTTGGGGATGTACTAGTGAAAGAACTAGATCCTTTGACAGTGTCACTGAGCAGCTCATTCATGCTGTGCCTGGAACCTGTCCTAATTGTGGAGTTACAATTATATGTGATAAATTCCCTTTTGGAGTCAGTTTTTAAATCAGAAATCTCATTGTTTGCAGACAACTATATTCTAGCTGGCACACTGAATAGGCATTCGGTAATACTCCATGATTCTTGGATTGCCTATAAACCATGGGAAGGAAACTAAACCCTGTCCAAACCTAGAGTCCAAATGTATATTACTGAATCTGGTGGAATGTGAACTGGAAGTTTAACCTGGATTGCAGGGAGAGAAGCAACTGAATCCCTGAGAAAAATAACCATTGGTGGAGAATGATTCTAGCAGCATGTGGAAGCAGTCTGAAATTCTAGACACACATGAGACTGCTCTGGAGTCTATAGACATAGACCTTTCACTCCTTCGTACCTGCCCACTCCCGCATACATATGTTCTAGCTAATAGAGGGTTATGGTTAAACCATGAAACTGTTTCAGTATATGACCTAGCCCTTTGACATGGGATCTTCTCCAAATTTCTAAAATTCTAGATACTATTACAGAAGAAGTAAGTGTTTCTACCCCACCTGGAAAGAAGAGAGTAATGAATTGCAAAGATTAACAAGTGGGAATGCTGAGGAAATTGTAACAACTATAGTGACAATGCACAAATATATGGTATTATCATTTTCGGAGTCCCAGCTAAGCGTAGGTACCAAAGCCTCAGAAATCTCGAAACAGGTCAGAAAGAAAGCAGATAAAACAGATAACAGCTCTTCATATATTTGAGGTAACTGTCTTGGTAGTAGCTGTTTACACAGCATCCCTAGGAATGAATGTTCAAAGACACCCAGGCTTGTGAGACCCAGGGTAGTTTCTAGTAATTTTCAAAACAAGGTTATCAACCCATCCCATCCTTGAGCCTTAGCCTAGAGGGTCATAGGTGCATTGAGATTCAGGGACAGCATAAAGTTCAGGAATAGAGTAAAGACATTTGTAGTGCCCATTACTTGTTAAACTTAAAAAGTGAAGGCTGAATTTTTTTAGGTTTAATTTTAGTAACTCCATGAAAATAACATCTAGGGATTATTCCTCCAGTACTATATGTATCTGTATGTATAAATATATAATACACATGTGTAATATACGGACACATCTACACATTCACATACACAGGGACTTCAAATAGTTCACGGAAAATGGAATTAAAGCATGAGCTTATTTTGGTACACAAAGTTTGAAATCTACAGTTCTCTCAAAATACTCATTTTCTGTGAACTTTTTGAAAACCCCTATATAATAATTTGTAAAGAACATTAGGTTTGCATTGTCTAATAACTCAACCTTCTCTTATTTAATATATACAATATTTTTCTAAAAATCTATTTTTTCACAGCAAAATATGTACTGAAATTTTAACAACTGTCCTTGAGAGTGGATAGAAATGTTTATTTGTGATTTCATTTTCTTTTAATTTTTTCTGTTTTCAAAACTTTCTACAGTTAACATGCACTGTCTCTGAGAGTTACAAAACTCTCAACCATAGAAAATAAATTCTTCTAACACTTACATGGTTGACTCTATTTGATTTTTTTTAATAATAATTTTCATGGTATTTTTCATCATAAGGTATGTTGCTATAATAACTTTTGCCTAGTCACCAGTGACTTTTAAAAGTCTGATTTTCGGGGAACAGCAGTTGGCGTAATGGCTATGTCACTGGACTCCCATGTAGTCAACCATGGTTCAAGTCCCAGACCTGGTGGCTTAAACTCACACCAGGTGCATGTGCATGCATGCCCAAGATCCCAAGAGGAGTATGGAGGAGAAGAGATTGCGGTGTGGCCATCCCCCCTGAGGGATGATTTCTCGCTTTCTGTCTCTCTGCCTTTCCGGTGAGCACACGCCCTATGGGAAAAAAAAAAGAAAAAAAGAAAAGAAGAGAGAAGAAAGGAAAAAAAAACTCTGGTTTTTATAATCTAATATCTTTCACCCAAGGGCTTTTTACAGTAATTTCAATATTAGTTAAAATTACATTTTTAAGCAAATATTTACTTATCTCTAGACGAACCTTAGGCATATTAAAAAATCTGAGATTAAGGCAAATATGTTTCTCCTGCTTTATAGTATTTACTCAGATTGTTTATAATTTGAAGCTGGAAATGGAGTTAGAGTTTCTCATCCATCTCCTACACCTTGTAGATGACAAAACTGTTACTGGCTATAATTTCTGAGTGCAAAATTTGTTTGAAATATACCTACAAGAATGCGTACAAAAATCTTATTCAAGATATTGATGTCTAAAGTTTCTTTGATGTGTGTTATGAACATGAATCTTGTGTATTTTCCCTCTGAAGTATTTTTCTTTCTTTTTCATGGTACTAAGTAAATCCCCCAAATAAACCCAGTATAAGTCTTCTCAAATTACCACAAAATACCCCACACTGCAAGGCTTAAATAATAGAAATTTATTTTCTCACATCTGGAATCTAGAAGGCCAAGATCAAGACATTGACAGGGTTAAGTTCTGGTGAGGGCTTTCTGTGGCTTATAGAGGCTCACTACGCCCTCATGTGGTCTTCCCTTGATACCTACATATGAAAAGGTTGTAAACTCTCTTGCAGCTCTTCTTATAAAGTCCTATCAGACCAGGACCCTACCCTTATGAATTCATTTAACCTTATTTCTTTCTTAGAGGCGTAGTCCCAAATACAGCCACACTGTAGAGTAGGACTTCCACTTAAGAATTCAGTGGGACAAGAGGTGCCAAACATACAGTCTACAACAGACCTGCACACAAGTTCAAGAAATAATGTTATATCATCAGGTTTCAGGGTTTCCTTCCCAACAACACTTGGCAAATAGTTACTCATATCTTGCCTTTCACAGTAATCATAGGTCCTCTTATTCTAGAACTGAATTTATTCTGTTGTTCTGTAATCATGGAAGAAAAATAAAAGCTTCAGTGTAATTTGATGTCTTGATAATAAAGACAATAACAATGAGTTTATATATGAAAATATTTAGATTTAAAAATCTTAACAGTTGCTTTTATCACATGGCCTTTCCTCAGCAATTATTCTGTTAGTTCCAGAGGACTAGTCCCTCATCACAGTATCTTTTTGAATTTTTGTCTTTTTAGTTCTCAAAGATAATACTCTGTATTTTTCTTCCTGAGTGTTTCTTATTTCTCATTTAACTAGCTCTTTCTGTGGCCTGTACTATGCGACCACAGGCTAAATTCTTTGATCTTTAAACTTAGGCTTTCGAGGTTTCATATAATCTTGTTCTTAATCTGTGTTCTCTAAGTGAACCACTCTAATATTTGTGTCTTCAGTTCTAACCTGATCTGTAGGTTCTCTTCTTAACTAATCTGCATTTACTCTCAAACAACTCCACATGGATTTCTTGTTTTCTTCTCAAATAAGTATGCCTGAAACTGATAATTTCCTAGAAAAATCCACTTCTTTGTTTCTGGTTACAAGGGTCAAGAGAACTCTGAGTGATTTTGACTGCTTGATTAATATATTTAGAGGGATTTACTCAGTGTTTATTGTGTCAGATATTGTGCTAGCTGTGCATATGTAATAAGTCACCAAATCTCATTCCTTTATGATATCTCATATGTGCCTGGGTCTTCACCAATTTGTCTGTACTAGATACTTCAGGTTTGAATTTTTGTAGTATCTGTTGCCTGGTGAACTCTCAATTATCCTTTAAGATCCAATAGAAAAGTTAACACCTTGGTGTTGAAAGTTGAATTGTCTGTCCCCAAAATACATTTTTACCTCCTAATCCTGAGTATCTTTGAATGTGACTTTAATTTGAAACAAAGTTTTCGCAAATGTTTTCAAGTTAAGAAAAAAATCATCCTGGATTAAGGTAGGCTCTAATTCAACCACTAAAATTTTCATTTAAAAAGGGAAATTTAGACATGGAGACAATGACAGAAGAGGCCTAGTGACAACGGAGACAGAGATTGGAGTAGTGTAGCCATAGCCAAGGTACTCTAAGAATCACTGGCAACCACCAGAAGTTACTAGAGACTCATGGAACAAATTCTTCTTCAGCTTCTCCAAAAAGGAACTAACCAGGCCAACCTTTTATCTGGTGATTAAGTGAGCTCGATCACATATGGCTGACCATGCAGTTCAAGTCCCAAACATGGTGGCTTGAGAAGCATGCTGGCTGTGTGTGTGTGTGTGTGTGTGTGTGTGTGTGTGTATGTGTGTGCCCAAAATCCCAAAGGGAGAAAACAATGGAGGAAATGGGATTGTTGCATGCCCCTGCCTCATGGGAGATGCTTTCTTATTTTCCTTTTCTCTCCCTCTGTCTCTCTCTAGCAAACATATTATCTTCTGGCAAAATTTTTTAAAATTAAAAAAGTAACTACCCATAACAACAATTTAATTCAGACTTCTGGCCTCCAGAACTGTGAAAGCAAAAAATTATGTTGTTAAGTTGTCCAGTTCATGGTAATTTGTTACAGCAGTCCTAGGGAAGTAAAACAGTTTAAGGCTTAAATAATAGAAATTTATTTTCTCACATCTGGAATCTAGAAGGCCAAGATCAAGACATTGACAGGGTTAAGTTCTGGTGAGGGCTTTCTGTGGCTTATAGAGGCTCACTACGCCCTCATGTGGTCTTCCCTTGATACCTACATATGAAAAGGTTGTAAACTCTCTTGCAGCTCTTCTTATAAAGTCCTATCAGACCAGGACCCTACCCTTATGAATTCATTTAACCTTATTTCTTTCTTAGAGGCGTAGTCCCAAATACAGCCACACTGTAGAGTAGGACTTCCACTTAAGAATTCAGTGGGACAAGAGGTGCCAAACATACAGTCTACAACAGACCTGCACACAAGTTCAAGAAATAATGTTATATCATCAGGTTTCAGGGTTTCCTTCCCAACAACACTTGGCAAATAGTTACTCATATCTTGCCTTTCACAGTAATCATAGGTCCTCTTATTCTAGAACTGAATTTATTCTGTTGTTCTGTAATCATGGAAGAAAAATAAAAGCTTCAGTGTAATTTGATGTCTTGATAATAAAGACAATAACAATGAGTTTATATATGAAAATATTTAGATTTAAAAATCTTAACAGTTGCTTTTATCACATGGCCTTTCCTCAGCAATTATTCTGTTAGTTCCAGAGGACTAGTCCCTCATCACAGTATCTTTTTGAATTTTTGTCTTTTTAGTTCTCAAAGATAATACTCTGTATTTTTCTTCCTGAGTGTTTCTTATTTTTCCTTTAACTAGCTCTTTCTGTGGCCTGTACTATGCGACCACAGGCTAAATTCTTTGATCTTTAAACTTAGGCTTTCGAGGTTTCATATAATCTTGTTCTTAATCTGTGTTCTCTAAGTGAACCACTCTAATATTTGTGTCTTCAGTTCTAACCTGATCTGTAGGTTCTCTTCTTAACTAATCTGCATTTACTCTCAAACAACTCCACATGGATTTCTTGTTTTCTTCTCAAATAAGTATGCCTGAAACTGATAATTTCCTAGAAAAATCCACTTCTTTGTTTCTGGTTACAAGGGTCAAGAGAACTCTGAGTGATTTTGACTGCTTGATTAATATATTTAGAGGGATTTACTCAGTGTTTATTGTGTCAGATATTGTGCTAGCTGTGCATATGTAATAAGTCACCAAATCTCATTCCTTTATGATATCTCATATGTGCCTGGGTCTTCACCAATTTGTCTGTACTAGATACTTCAGGTTTGAATTTTTGTAGTATCTGTTGCCTGGTGAACTCTCAATTATCCTTTAAGATCCAATAGAAAAGTTAACACCTTGGTGTTGAAAGTTGAATTGTCTGTCCCCAAAATACATTTTTACCTCCTAATCCTGAGTATCTTTGAATGTGACTTTAATTTGAAACAAAGTTTTCGCAAATGTTTTCAAGTTAAGAAAAAAATCATCCTGGATTAAGGTAGGCTCTAATTCAACCACTAAAATTTTCATTTAAAAAGGGAAATTTAGACATGGAGACAATGACAGAAGAGGCCTAGTGACAACGGAGACAGAGATTGGAGTAGTGTAGCCATAGCCAAGGTACTCTAAGAATCACTGGCAACCACCAGAAGTTACTAGAGACTCATGGAACAAATTCTTCTTCAGCTTCTCCAAAAAGGAACTAACCAGGCCAACCTTTTATCTGGTGATTAAGTGAGCTCGATCACATATGGCTGACCATGCAGTTCAAGTCCCAAACATGGTGGCTTGAGAAGCATGCTGGCTGTGTGTGTGTGTGTGTGTGTGTGTGTGTGTGTATGTGTGTGCCCAAAATCCCAAAGGGAGAAAACAATGGAGGAAATGGGATTGTTGCATGCCCCTGCCTCATGGGAGATGCTTTCTTATTTTCCTTTTCTCTCCCTCTGTCTCTCTCTAGCAAACATATTATCTTCTGGCAAAATTTTTTAAAATTAAAAAAGTAACTACCCATAACAACAATTTAATTCAGACTTCTGGCCTCCAGAACTGTGAAAGCAAAAAATTATGTTGTTAAGTTGTCCAGTTCATGGTAATTTGTTACAGCAGTCCTAGGGAAGTAAAACAGTTTACAGAACCACTTACAATCTCCACAAAGTTAAATCATTTTTTCTTGGTTTCAGAACACTCAGCATTCATTTTTATCATAACTCTTTTTTAATTGTTGTTTCCTTGTGTGCTTGTTGAGTGTTGATGTGTAGCCAAGGTGTCATAGACATCATTGTATACGTTACATACAGTTTGGCATGGAATAACTACTCAACAAATGTTTAGTGAATGAAAGAAGTGGAGACATTGCCTCTAGCCCATAATAATTACAGCTACCATTTGTTGAGCACTCATTGTGTGTCAGGCAAAGCACTGTAGAAGTACCTTCTGTACTATGCTCTTACAATTCCCCGTAGCAATGGGATAACCTACAACTCAGTCCAATTTTAGCGCTATCTACTGAGTTATGGACCTCATAAATTAGGGACAAAGTTCATTATCTCTGACAATAAATCCCTGGAGTTAATGCAGAATCCACAAGTAAAGGGCTACCACCAGGCTACTCCACTTCAAATGCCAGCTGCAGACCTCAGGTATCACCAAGCTACCTGTACTGTTATCTTCCTGACTATAAGTTTGGGGTCCCTATAACCCTCCTCCAAGTTTGATAATTCATTGGAACAACTAATAGGATTCAAGAAAGGGCTAGATTTCTGATGATCGTTTTCTTATAAAGATCATAAATGACCAATAAGATGATGAGAAACATAGCATAGCAAGGTCTTGAAGGGTCTTGGGCATAGAGTGTCCATGTTCTTTCCAGGTGCACCACTCTTCTGGAACACGAATGTGTCCACAAATAATCAAAACTTTTATTCGGGGTTTCATTACATAAACATGATTGATTAAATCACTGACACAGCTGTGGTGGTGCAGGCAGTAGGATACTGCAGCACAATGTTGGAGTCATATGGAAGGCCCAGGTTTGGAATCTGGGGCAACCTGGATACGTGGGCATGCCTATATACGCCTGTGGTTTTGGCTGCCTGGAAGATTGGGCAGGAACTGCAGCATGGTGAGAATTCGTTAAAGGTACATATTTTCCTCTATCGCCTTTTTTGCCCTCTTTCAATAAATAAGTAGATAACTTATTAAAGAATCAGGATAACATATAGTGCCCCCCAATTGAGAAGGAACTTTGGGGCCTAAAATCTAAGCAAGCAACTCCATGGAGCACTCAGAGTTTACTAGAGGATAACTTACAGATGGGAAAGGTCAGGCAGATGGGAACACAGAAGCATTCATTGCCACACTTTACACCAGTGTAAGCAAACTGGAGCTTTTAAAAGAAAAGTAAAGGGATTAAACAATAGAAGCAAGCCTGAGGGAAAGCAAGCCACTTGGTTTGGAGATGTGACTGTCCTTGGGTTCTTAAAACATTAATTTTTTCCTAATGAAAGCCAGTTGCATCAGTGAAAGGTCTTCATATTAAACAGCACAGGAAAGGTGGGAAAAAAATGGATGGCCCCAAAATGGCATTAATCTCTACAAAATGGAGCCAGTCGGGTTTATTCACACAAAACAACAGAAAACGCCATTGACTGTGTGATTGCACTCAGTCTCCAGGAGTATTCAGCTGACAGTGCCAACACGTAAGTCATGTACTTTATTATTCTAGCATGGCCAGCCCGTTCTTTGTAAGTATTTAGCAGAAGACAAGTCTTATCATTTCAGAAATTCCAAGAGGTTTTGAAGCTCTGTGCTAGAAACTAGGAACATATATATTTTCTATCAAACTGTACATACATTACCACATGAAGACTACTTGAGGTAAGTATCAGTGCTATCTGAATTTTCAGGCAAGAAAACAGGCTTAACCATAACACGGTGCTACCTTTCTAGCTCAACTTTCTCCCAATCCATTTCATCTCCAAATTGATCTACACTAAACAAGGTTCTCAAAACATTGCTTTTTCAAACAAACCTTAGATTGGTTTCCATAACATAATAGAACTTTACCATTCAACATACTCTAAAGTCCAAGCTCATTTCATAGTGGTTGTGCTCATTCCTACCTCTGGCCATTCTCTCCTTTTTCTCCCTACTTCTAAAAGTCTCCCTATTTCTTAAAAACCCATCAGATCTTACCTATCCTTTAAGTTCAGTGAGGAAGAAAAATAACTTTTATTGAGCATCTACCATCACAGAGCTGAGTACTTTACATATTGTCTCATTTAAGACTCCAACAATCTCACAGTTGAGGTATTCTAATACTTATTTGACAGTAGTGAAAGCCTAGACCTGGAGCTATTAGTTCAGCTGTTTGAAAAATGAGAGTGAGCTAGAATTCAGACTAAAATTTATTTGAGTGTAAAAGTCTATGCTCTTTTTCAGCAATCCATGAGACTTATAAATCGTCACTGCTCTGACTCCTAAGGTTGAGCTGTAGATAAAACTCTATGAATAAAAACTTTTTAAAAGATAGCTGCAACTTGAATTAGTATTATGTGATTGTACCACAATTTATTCATTTTGCTAATAGTGGACGCTTGATAATGTCTAATTTTTAGCTATTATGAATAATGCTGCTTTTTTGTTTGTTTGTTTGTTTTTGTAAATAGGTATATGCATCTCTGTTGGGTATACACTTTACCAAGGAGAGAGATTGCTGAGTCATATTCTGCTTCAGCAGACATTGTCAGGCAATTATGCAAGAAGGTTGCTCCATTGTACACTCCATTGTCAAGGCCAGCTGTATAGTTTGTGTGACTCAATACAGAATAAAATGTGGGGCCTCTTGTTCAAGAATCAGAAAGAAAGTCCATTAAAGGTAGAAAAATATACAGAATATAAAGTTTTTTACTTCTTTCACTATACTTGTCAGAATTTTATTTTTTTTTACTTCTATTTAACATCATTCTAAGTAAAGAAAAAAACATTTATAATTTTAGTACAGATTTTACTATTGGCCTTTACATTGTACAATATCAATTTTAAATACAACTTTTAACGGAACATTTAACTCATATGTGAATTACTGAAATTACACAAGTTATATGTCATTGCTTATACATGCACATATATTTCTGTCCTACAAGAACTGTGGAACAGTTGCACAGAACTAACTGCTATGGTTTGAATGTGTCCTTTAAAAGTTCATGTGTTGAAATTTAGTTGTTATTGTGATATTAGGTTGTTGGAAAAGTCACAACACATTTTTTGCATAGAAAACATTGAAAAATACATAATGACTTTTCTGATGACCCAATAGTATTTAGAAGGGAAAAACTTAATTCAACTATGGTATTAAGAAGTAAAGTCTTTTAAAGTATTTGGGTTAGATAAGATCGCCAGGGTAGGGCTCTCATGATTGAGTACTCATGGCTTTATAGGAAGAGAAAGAGGGATCAGAGTTCACATATATTCTTATCCTCTTGTCACGTGATGCTTTGTGCCACCTTTGATTCTATAGACTCAACATCAACAAGAAGACTTTTACCAGATGTGGCCCCCTGACCTTGGACCTTCAAGTTCATGAGATGAATAAATCTTCCTTTACAAATTACCAGGTTTGTGATGGTTATTAGCAACAGAAAAATGGACTAAAGCCACAACTCAACTGTTTTTATTTCACTTTGATACATGGACACTCTACCAATACTCTCTATTTCCAACTTACTGCTAAGGATGAACTGAGAGAAAAAGAAACTAGGTGGCTGACAGTGCCAACACTCTGGTCATGTACTTTGCCCTATCTTTCCCTTTCCTTCTATATCTCTGCTTAGTGTAAATGGTTGGCTAATACGCAGAAGTAATGCAAGTAAAGAACATAAGCTCGGGACCAGCAGCTAGGATAATGGCTATGTTGCTGGACTCACTCCCATGTAGTCGACCGTGATTCAAGTCCTGGTGGCTTAAACTCACGCTGGGCACATGTACATGTGTGCCCAAGATCCCAAGAGGAGAATGGAGGAGAAGGGATTGCAGAGTGGCCATCCCTCCTGGGGGGTGATTTCTCACTTTCTGTTTCTCTGTCTTTCTGGCGAGCACACACACCTATAGCAAAAACCTCTCCAAAAAAACATTTTGTTTGTTTTGTTTTGTTTTGTTGTTTTTGTTTTTTAAGAGGTTTTTCCTACAGGGCACGTGCACTCGCCAGACAGACAGAGAGAGACATAGAGATAGAAAGTGATTGCGCCGCAATCCCTTCTCCTCCATTCTCCTCTCAGGATCTTGGGCACGCACACACACGCGCCTGGCGTGAATTTTAAGCCACCGGGTCCAGGACCACGGTCAATTATGTGGGAGTCCAGCAACATAGCCATTACACTAACTGCTGGTTCCCATAAAAAAAAACTCCTTAAAAAAAAAAAAAAAAAAAAAAAAAGAGAACATAAGCTCCATTGATCATTTATGTTTTTCGAATATCAGTGCCTTTTTTTTTCTGCATTCCAAGTACTGATTGGTAAGGGAAACGACTTCTTGGGGTTGTCAGCTTCCTTCTTTCCTCTGTTCTACTAGGTCCTTGATGTGACATGCTTATCTTGTACTGGCTTTGAGTCTAGCCTAACTTCCTTGTATTGTAGGTCCAACAGAATTCTGTGCTCATGGAGCATCCTGAATGCTAGATACTAACGTAACGGTTGGCACGGAACAGTGGACAATCATATTATATGTACCTCTTCTGCTTACGCTACATTGTTCTTTTCAGACTTCACTTATAAAACACATGTTCAGGGACCGGCAGACAGCATAATCGTTAGGTCACTGGACTCCCACATAGTCGACTGTGGTTTGAATCCTGGATCTGGTGGCTTAAAATTCACGCTGGGTGCTTGTGTGTGTATGCCCAAAATCCTGAGAAGAGAACGGAGGAGAAGGATTGTGGTTTGGCTGTCTCCCCAGTCGGGTGATTTCTCGCTTTCTGTTTCTCTGTCTCTTCTGTTCTCTGGTGAGTGCATACACCATATAGCAAAAATCTCTCTAAGAAACCAAACCACATGTTCAAAGATAAAATTAATTGGAAAAGCAAAAACAAAAAACAGTGACATCTGAGCATCAAGCCAAGTGTAGGGTCCTTCTGAATGCAATCCGCAGGTCATATGCCTAGATTTGGTTTGAGTTCTTCTTAATCCACAGATTTGCCAACACATGGTATTTTTAATATCAATTTTAACCATGTGGTGGGTATGCAGTTATCTCATTTTGGCATTTATTTGCATCACTCTGATTATTAATGAGGATAAACATCTTTTCATGTATTTATCAGTCATTTGACTCTGTGTGTGTGTGTGTGTGTGTGTGTATGTGCATGAGTGCATGTGTGTTGCCTGTTCCAGTCTTCTGTCCATTTTTCCATGGGCTGATTGTGGTTTTGGGTCTTGATTTGTAAAATTGGTTTATATTCTGGAAAAGGGCCTCATGTAGATTATATGTGTAGCAAATATCTTCCCCTACTCTATGGCTTACTCTCTTACAGTGTACTTTGATTACTAATTTTAATACAGTTATATTTGTCCAATTTTCTTTTCATGTAAAGTGCTATTCAGTCTCTGGTTGTAGATATCTTTGCTTTTCTCTAAATCGTACAGATATTCTCACTAGTTTTATTATTCTGTCTTTCACATTTAGAGTTACAGTCCATCTAGAATTTATTTTTGTAATTGATAAGAGGAAGGGAATCAAAGTTTGCTAATGCTGTTTTTAGTTAATAAAAGGTAGGTTCTCAGTTCAACTTCAGGTTTTCCTCTATAGTAAATCATATTATTATGGCTTTGTATTAAAATGAGTAACACGTTTGTAAATTCCTTTGTAAAATCATAAGATTTAAAAAAATATATATTCTCGGGACCAGCAGTTAGCATAATGGCTATGTTGCTGGACTCCCATGTAGTCAACCACGGTTCAAGTCCTGGACCCGGTGGCGTGTGCGTATGTGCCCAAAATCCCGAGAGGAGAATGGAGAAGAAGGGATTGCAGCGTGACCATCCCCTCAGGGGGAGGGGGATTTCTCTCTGTCTCTGGCGAGTACACACGTCCTGTATAAAAAACCTCTCCAAAAAAAAAAAATTCTCATTATAGAAGTGAGGTTAGTTTTTTTTTTAACAAAAGTGATAACATTGAGTTTAAGCATTTAGTTTCAGAATATAGAGGGTCTTCCAGCAGCTGGAGTAATGGTTATGTGGCTGGACTCCCATGTAGTTGACTGTGGTCAAGTCCAGGAATCGGTGGCTTAAAAGTCACGACATGTGCGTGCCTGCCCAAGATCCTAGGGAGAGAATGGCAGAGAAGTGATTGCAGCGTTGCCGTCTCCCTTGGGGGGGGGGGTGATTACTCGCTTTCTGTCTCTCTGTCTCTCTCTGTTTTTCTGGTGAGCACATGCGCCCTATAGCAAAAACCTCTCAAAAAAAAAAAAAAAGAATATGCAGGGTTTTCAAAAAGGTCATGGAAAATACATATTATATAAAAATCATGTCTAGATTTCGATTTTGTTTTTTTTGCACCCAAATTAACTCATACTTGATTTCCACTTTATGCATGAACTCTTCAAGTCCCCTAGAGAACTATTCCACAGCTATTTCGCATTCCATTTGCTGAGTCTTTTGCGTGCTACAATTTAAGTGGGAATTGAGCAAATGTGGGTGGACCAAAAGTGAACTCATCAAAATGTTTCCAAGCGATGACCTGAGTACCTGAGTATATCTACACCCCATCTTGGTGACGGAATGACAACAGCATTGTGAATATAACTCTGCTCCACTGTATTTGCTACTGGTGACCTTTTCCTTCTTTGGTCACAAACCTCTCCAATGTGCTCTATCTTTGCCATATAGTGATCTGGACTTTGCTTACCTGTCAGCCTTATTCTCGTCCACCTGTGCCCTCCACCAACTAAGCTTAGCCTTGTGACCTGTGCAGAGGTTGGACCCTTGAGAACCAATTTTCATCACTGCTTCCTTCTCTGGTTGGCTCTTACTTCCCTTTTAGGACTAAGCTTTACCTCATTTGGAAAGCCTGGTTTATAAAACGTGCTCAATAAACGTAGCGAGTATTATTATTTAAAATAACGGAATCCTAAGTGAGATCCTGGTGTACTTACTAAAGAAGTGGATAAATGAGGCAGTCGTATCACTTTTAGTAACTCTTCGGCTGAGGCTGAGTAGATTTAAAAAGCTTGCTGAGAAAACCGAGAAAAATTTCACTTCCGATGACGCTAGGAATAGATCTGTGCCCCCTCCCTCCCGTGTGAAGCAATGTCCCCTTGCTCAGCCCACCTGGAATTCCTGGGGCGAGGCCATCGATTAGCTCGGGGTTCCCCACCGAGGCAGCTCGGCTAGCTCGGCCTGCTCGGCTAGCCCGGCCTGGAGGGCCGCGGCCCGGAAGTAGGTCTTGGTCTCAGGCCGTTGAGCCAGCTCCGTGGTCTCCCCCGCCCGGCCGGCGTCGGTAGGCTTCTGTGGCCGACATGGCCGACTCTGGCTCCCGCTACCCTCGCTCCTCTATCGAGGATGACTTCAACTATGGCAGGGGGGCCTGCCAGCATTCACATCCGAATGGGTATGTGGTTCCCTCGCTCGACCCCTCGCGGCCGTCGGTCGCCTGAGCGGCCCCATCGGCCTGTGTAGGGGACCTTCTGGCTTCAGAGGGAGAGCGCCTGTTTTCCTGGGATTCCGGGGAAAGCGCGCCAGCCCCGGCCTGGGATCCGAGGACGAGCGCCCTCCTTCGGAGCTGGCGGGGAGCGCGCGCCCGTCCCTAGCGCTCCGCGGGAGAGCCGGCTCCCCGGTGGCGGGGCCCCAGGTCCGCGAGCGAAGGGTGTCAGCCAAGCCCTATAGGAACGGGCGTGGAGACCTCAGCAGCTTTGCTTTAAACCAAAAGCAAGCAACTGTCGTTTGAGAGGGCCTCCCTGCATGGTAAGTTCTTCACTGCCTCCTGTGCTGGGACGTAATCCCTGGCGGGGCGACTGTCTCGTTCATAAGTTTCTGCAGGGCCCGAAGCTCAACATGTCTGAATACTATTGAGGAAGTCGCTGGAAACAGAAGCTTCCCGTCAGACTGTGGTGTTAGTTTTAAGTGATTTTTTTCAGTAACCAGTGGACAGAAATTATTTTGAATTTAAAGTGGTCATGTAGGTGGAATTCATATTCAATTCAGCTGTTTGATCACAGAAGCAGCACGTTTTCTTTTTGTTTTTGGAGAGATTTTTTGCACTCACCAGAAAGACAGAGAGAGTCAGAAAGCGAGAAATCACCCCGCAGGGGGGATGGTCATGCCGCAATCCCTTTTCCTGCATTCTCCTCTCAGGATTTTGGGCACTTCTGGTGTGAGTTCAAGTCACTGGGTCCGGGACTCAAACTGTGGTCGACTAAATGGGAGTCCAGGGACATGGCCATTCGCTGGTTAAAGAGACAGAAACGGAGAAATACCCCTCCGGGGGAATGGCTATGCAGCAATCCCTTCACCTCCATTCTTCTCTCTCTCGGCATCTTGGGGGCGCGCTTGCACACACACACACACACACACACACACACACACACACACCCCTGGCCTGAGTTTTAAGCCACCAGGTCAAGGACTCCACCTACAGGGTAGACTGTGTGGGAGTCTAGTGAGAAAACCATTTCGCCATCTGCTGGTCCCACTCACCATGCTCTCAGTTTAAGTCTGGGCAGTTGGAACTTGTTTTGGAAAAGGAATTATGAAGTTCTGATACACTGATAACTTTTTTCTATAGGTTTATTTTTTCCATGAACAAGAGAGACAGAACATCCAACAGGGTTCTGATTCACCCCCAGCCTTCAGCCAGACAGTGATCATAAGCAAATGTGTGGCCTGGTTTACTTAGGGAGGTCTTCAGACTTGAACCAGGAACCTTCCCATATTTGGGCCCTGCGCTGAGAATCTTGGTACCTAGCATTTATATTTATGTAATTGAATTTTTAAATTATTTTGGCAGGTGAGCTCAGCATTTTTAATTAACTATTTAAATCAAGGGATAAAATACACATAGCAAAATTTATCACTGTAACCATTTTAAGTGTATAGTTCAGTAATTGTAAGTATTTTCATATTGTTATGCATCCAATCTCCAGAACTTTTTCATCTTACAAAAGTGGAAACTGTAGGGGCGGGCAGTTGGCACAGTGGTTAAGGGCACTGGTACTCCCACATGGCCGGCCATGGTTTGAGTCTTGGACCTGGCTGTTTGCTTTCTCACTTTCCCTCTCTCTCACTCTGTCCCTCCTTGGTCAAATTAAAATAAATAACGTTAAATAATAAAACATAATAATTCTTTTTTTGGAGAGGTTTTTGCTGTAGGGCATGTGCACTCACCAGAAGGACAGAGAGAGACAGAGAGACAGAAAGCGAGAAATCACCACCACCACACCCCCTAGAGGGGATGGCCATGCCGCAGTCGCTTTTCCTGCATTCTCCTCTCAGGATTTTGGGCAGGCACGCATACATGCCCAGTGTGAGTTCAAGCCACTGGGTCCAGGACTCAAACTGTGGTCGACTAAATGGGAGTCCAGCGACATGGCCATTATGCCAACTGCTGATCCCACAAAAAATAATTCTTTAAAAAAAATGTGAAAACTCCATACCTATTAAACAATGTCCTATTGCTTCCTTCCCATAGCCTTTGGCAACACCATCTACTCTGTATCTATTAATATGACTGTTGTAGATACCTCATGTAAATGGACTCATACAGTGTTCTGTCTTTTTGTGACTGTCTTATTTCAGTTAGCATAATCTCTTCAAGGTACATCCATGTTATACTATGTGTGAAGAATTTCATTCCTTTTTATGGACAAATAATATATATATTTTAAAGTTTATTTCTTCTGTGAGTGAGAGAGAAAGACAATACCCCCCAACAAAGTCCTGATGCTATGATCTACCCCTAGCTTCAACCTGCCCAGTATCATGGGCTCCTACTTGCTTGGCATACTTAGGGAAGTCTCTGAACATGAGCCCAGAACCTGTTATGTGGGTCACTCTGACAGTGTGTTGCCACTGTTCGATTTCATTCATCCATTGACGGATGTTTGCCTCTACTTCTTGGCTGTTGTAAATAATGCTGCTCAGGTCTGCAGATATCTCAAGAATGTGCTTTAATCTAGAGAGGCATTCAAATATCCAGACCCAAGACATACAAAGGACCCTTAATAGAATCAACCCAAGAAGATCTTCTCCAAGGCACATCATAGCCAGATTGGCCAAATCCATACACAAAGACAAGATACTAAAATTAACAAGAGAGAAACTTCTGGTTACTTACAAGGGTTATCCTATCAGGCTAACATCAGACCTCTCATCAGAAACAGTGTACGCAAGGAAAAAAATGGGAAAATGTATTCAAAGCATTAAGTGAAAAAGTTTCAGAGCAGTGTGAAGAAGAGGCAAGAGCGATCTCTGGACTGACCAAAGCCTGCATGCTGCTGCATCCTGGGTTCAGCGCCTATGTCCTGCCGTCATCACCACCATGCCCAAGAGAAAGGCTAAAGAGAATGCTAAAGGAGATAAAACCAAGGTGAAGGACGAACCACAGAGAAGATCTGCAAGGTTGTCAGTGAAACCTGCTTCTCCAAAGCCGGAGCCCAAGCCTAAAAAGGCCCCTGTAAAGAAGGGAGAGAACGTACCCAAAGGAAAAGAGGGAAAAGCTGATGCTGGCAAGGATGGGAATAACCCTGCAGAAAATGGAGATGCCAAAACAGACCAGGCACAAAAAGCTGAAGGTGCTGGAGATGCCAGGTAAAGTGTGTGCATTTTTGATAACTCTATACTTCTGGTGACTGAATAGTTTGAAATGCTATTTTTTATCAAGTTTCATAACAATGCAGAATTTTGTTTTACCTTTTTTTTTTTTAAAGCTATGTCGATAGCACACAGAACACATCATTGTTGTTTTTTGGGGAAGGGGCATTTGTCACTAATAGAATGTCTCTGAAGCTGGATTGATTTGGACAACATCTTTCCCTTCTAGTTTTGAGAGACTTCTTCTTGGCTCCCAAGAGGAGGGATTCCCTGACACACATAGCCACCTTGGCACAGATGTCTTGTGGTATGGAAAACTTAACATTTGCTTTTATGTCCTTTCCCACTCTGCCTTCAGCATAGACTTAAATCCCTTAAACCAGAGACCTGTGGGGACCTGACCACAGAAAATTGGTTATACCAGTACATCAGGTAATCTGGGCTTTCCGATGACATTGAGATGGCATTCTTCAGAAGAGCAGCAGTTCCTTTTCTATATTGTTAGATCTTCAGGTTGATAATTCTGCCATTTTCATTTCCTGGAAGTAAGGGTAGGCTCGTGAAAAGTTGTTAAACAACGTGCTAAACTTTCTCTGTTCAGAGCATCAAATGAAGACTTCATTGGGTTTTATAGTGGCTTTCTGATTTTGGTACTCCATTGAAGGAAGGGAGTTTGAAAGTTTTTGTATACTGTTAACGATTGCTCACATGCTACGTGAAATACCATGATTGTTTATGAATGCTATCTTTAATAAAGCTGGATACAGAAAGCTGAAGGTGCTGGAGATGCCAGGCTTGGGAAAAACAAACAAACAAAAAAACAGTTTCAACCAAGAATACTATATCCGGCAAGATTATCCTTCATATGAGAAGAAATTTTCCAATACCAGACCAGCTCTTTGAGAAGTTCTAAAAGAGGTGCTTTACCGGGAAAACTAAAGACACACATACAGGAATAAGAAAACAAAAAGCAACCCAAGAAAATGACCAACTTAATGCTAGGGACAAGAAATACCAATAATAACGATAACCAAGAATACTATATCCGGCAAGATTATCCTTCATATGAGAAGAAATTTTCCAATACCAGACCAGCTCTTTGAGAAGTTCTAAAAGAGGTGCTTTACCGGGAAAACTAAAGACACACATACAGGAATAAGAAAACAAAAAGCAACCCAAGAAAATGACCAACTTAATGCTAGGGACAAGAAATACCAATAATAACGATAAATGTTAACTTCCAGGATTTAAAGGGAAAGATCAGACCACAGTAACACTGCAAATTCAACACAAGAAAGATTAATTACATAAGACTGAACTGGTGAAATAGAATTTTATGACTTTTGAGTAAAACATTATGGTCTTTTTCTTTACTATGCTTTGTTTTCCCAGTTTAAGGATTTTGCTTTATTTTGAGTTGTTGATAGGTTAAGCAATTTGTTAAAATATTTTTTTTCTTCTTTGTTTGTTTCTTTAAATAGAAAAAACTTTTCTCCCTTCCTGACCCCTCTGGAATTGGAAAATATTTGGGAGTACTCTTATTTTGTGGCAGAATGGTTATTTGTTTAAATTCAATAATACCTGTTGCCTTGAACCTGAAATTGGAAATATTTGTTATTGGACAGGGCTTTGACTGGAATGTCATATCTGAAGATTAAACCAGAAAACTGTGGAACTAAGGTAGATCTCAAGTAAGCCAACTCAAGCTCTTAGAAAGATGGCCTGGCACCATAAACATTTCTGCCTGACAAAGATTAGAGAAGCTATATGAAAGAATTCATACCATAAAATAACCTGGACTTTTCCAGTCCAGCATTGTAATCAGTAGATTACAAAAGAGCAGCCAAAACCAGAGGATTATTTTGAGGAAGTTTGAAGGGGAAAAAAAAGAGACTGATCTTTGCTAGCAGATGGTATATCACAGAATACTTGGTAGGCAGGGCTGAATTGAGGTTTATGTGTGAGTTGTGTGCTAGGTGTTTGCTTTCAATAGTTTGAGTAGTTGACCTGTAAGTATTTTCTCAAAAATATTTAAAACCATACTGTCTCTGTTACAGAGTCACAAACAAAATTATAACAAATATTTCAAACATTATCTTTAAAATTTAGTTTTTTGAAATTTTGAAAGTTGTCAAGAACTATGGAGTTTGAGCAAAAAATTTTTGATATGGGGACCAGCAGTTAACGTAATGGCTATGTCACTGAACTCCCATGTAGTTGACCGCGGTTCAAGTCCTGGACCTGGTAGCTTAAAATCACACCGGGCGCGTGTGCGTGTGTGCCCAAGATCCCCAGAGGAGAATGGGGGAGAAGGAATTGCTGTGTGGCCATCCCTCCTGGATGGTGATTTCTCGCTTTCTATCTCTGTCTGTCTTTCTGGTGAGCGCACGTGCGCTATAGCAAAAAAAAAACTTCAAAAAAATTGTTTTGATATGTAAAGTAAATGTTTGTAGGAAAATGTAAAAATATATAAATAAATGATTTTAAAAAAGAAAAAAATAAGACTGATTGGTTTAACACTTCTTTTTTGGATGTTTCAGGAGCCCTCTGTAACATTCAAGTTATTTCAAGATCAAAAGAACTCAATTTAGAACTGGATTTTGGGGAAACCTTGTCAAAGATAGCAAAAAACTTGACTTAACTGTCAGTAGAAACTGAAGGATGTTTTAAGCACCTTAGGAATGAAGAAGGGGAGTCTAGATGTTTCCTGGCCAACACACCAAAATATGACTGGGCCCACACTCACAGTGAGACATGGGTTCTTGTTCCATGCTCAAGAATTAGAGTCGCAAACACAGAGAGTAGGTATATCAAAGCGGTGAGTTTATTTACACAGTGGTGAATTTAGTAAAGGAGAGGGAAGAAAAAACAGAGCTCCCAAGAAGGGACAGGTCCCAGAAAATAGGTTGCCCTTGATGAAACATTTTTTACAACTGAAAATTAACCCTTCAATTAAGCTATCTGCTTTTCCCATTCAAGATAGAATTGTTCTTTAAAATACATGATTACTATTTTGCTTTGTTTTATGCTGTTGTGTACAAGTGAAAGGTTTCGCTGATAACGAGCCGATCCTCCTTGTCCAGGGAGTGCTATGGCGACCCCAATCAACCACAAAAGTCGGTTCTTGATGCAAAATACAAGAGGCTTTATTTCTAGCGCGCTAGGACTTCACTCCCGGTCATGCAAGACACGGTGGCGAGTGAAGCCCTGAACAAAGGGGCATTCAGGTTATATAGACACAAGTCTGTGGAAAGAATGAGAAAGTAAGATAGGGGGCTTTCTACACGGAGCTAGCAAATTGCCCCGGGCTTCCACAACTTTAGCAGTTTATAATGAGAGCGGCATCAGCTTTAGTACAGAAGCAAAAAAGGCAAAGGTTAAACTTTATGTTTACAAAACAGGATAGGCACAGTTTAATTTTATTATTACACAAGTAGGTGTTTAACACTTAATTTTTAATGAAAACATGTTCTGGTTCCTTAATTTCTTTTAAGCTATACTTTTTAGACAATAGATATTCCTTAAACTTTTTGAATTATTTTGGCATCCTTTTATTTTTTTCTAATTTTAGTCACAGATTACATTATTTTGAGTGATATTTGACAAAAAGATGCATATGGAAACTTAATTTTGGGGGGCCAAGCAGATGGCAGAGTTGTTACATCACTAGACTCTCACATGGCCAACTGTGGTTAGAGTCCCAGACCTGGTGGCTTGAAAAAATAGAGCCCGGTGCATGCATATGCACGCCCAAGATCCCAGAGAAGAATAGAGGGGAAAGGGTTGCAGCATGGCCATCCTTCCAGAGGATGATTTCTCATTTTCCCTCTCACTGTCTGTCTCTTTCTCTGGTGAGTGCACGTGGCCTATGGCAAAAACCTCTAAATAAAAAACAAAAACAAAACAAAACAAAAAAAGCAAAAAAAACCCACTTAATTTTTCTATGAAAAAAATTGATTGCTATTCTGTGATAAATGCTTAATAGTCATGTGTTATTATTTTTTTTCTTTTAGCCTTCCTGAGAAAAGTCTATAGCATCCTTTCTCTGCAAGTTCTTTTAACTACATTGACCTCCACAGTGTTTTTATACTTTGAGTCTATACGGACATTTGTACATGAAAGGTAAGGTAATAAAACACTTTCTGAATCATTTCAGACACTGCATATGATCAAAGGACATATTCTAAACAAAGTTAATTTTGTTTCTATTAACTTTTGAAGTGAAAATGTGAAAAGTTCATTATTTAGCTCCTATAAATCAGATCAGATCGTCCCCTTCACCCCCAAGCTGGGAACTAAGACTCAAACTTCACAATCAGACATGTGGGATCCAGTTCCCTTAACCAATAGGCCATGGACTAACCCTAGTTTTGTTTTTAATGAAGGAAAATGTTACACAACATGGTACAAGGGGACTTAAAAAGTTCATGAAAGGGACCAGCAGGTTTCATGGTGATTAAGACGCTGCTCTCCCACATGGCTGACTGCAGTTTGAGTCCTGGACCTTGCAGCTTGAAAATCACTCTGGACATGTATACATGTGTGCCTAAAATCCAGAGAAGAGAATGGAAGACAGGGGATTAAAGCATGACCATCCTCCCTGGGGGTGATATCTCTCTCTCTGGTGTGTACACCCTATAGCAAAAACCTAAAAAAAAAAAAAAAAAAAAAAAAGTCATGAAGAAAATAGAATTAAAGTGCAACTTTATTTTGGTGCAGAAAATGTTTTAAACCTGTTATATATAGTTTTTCATAATAAGCATTTTCCATGAACTTTGTGAAGACTAAGTGTATTTACTTCTGAACTTTTTATCTTATGTTTCTTAGGGTTAAATTTCTATCTGGAATAGTGTTAATGGATTTTACTTCATATAGGTTTGTTTTGGGTACACACGTACAAGCGCCAGGTGAGATTTTCAAGCTGCTGGGTCTGGGATGGAAACTACGGTCGGCCATGTGGGAGTCCAGTACCTTAACTAGCACACTACCTCCTGGTCTCTTAAGTTTAATTTTTAAAATTTTATTGAACTATAGCCCTGAACCCAAAGCCTATGAGTGAGCTTAAAAGATATAGGTACTAAGAAATATGTATTTGTTTTAGTTTATGAGTAGGATAATCTCACTGAGAAGTTTTTAAGAGTTCTGCTTGATTCATCCCTATTTAAAGGTTCAACTGCCAATAATTATTTCTGTCTAAAAATAATATAGTTTCTTTATTTCAAAGGAAAGGGAAAATAAAGAATATTTTCTTAGAGAATTTCTATTCTCCCTTTCCTCACCAAAGTGGAGACTACTAATTTGTGACTTGGGGTAAAATTCTTTGAATTATAGCTATCTTATAAATATCCTAAAAATGAGTTAGGTATAGGGCTAAGCCATGGCTCAGTGGTTAAGGTGGCTAGATCCCACATGGCCAAGCATGTAGTCCTAGTCCTGGATCTGGAGGTTTGATAAACACACTGGGTGTGTATGCCTCCATGCCCAAAATCCTGAAAGGAGAAGTAAATGAGAAGGGATTGCAACATGACCCCATAGTGGGTGCTTTCTTGCTTTCCTTTCCTTTTGCAAGCAAACATGCCCTCTGGCAAATTGATTTAAAAAAGAAAAAGGAAACCAGGAAAAGAAGTAGTTACATATAAAATTTATTTTTAAATATATTTTCTTAATTTTAGTTATAAAAGGAATATGCTGCTTGCAAACATTCAACTACCATATGATAGAGGTTCATAAAGGAAAAAGTTCTCCCTATTCATTATGGACTCATTTTGTCCTGTTGCTCCTCCCCACCTTACACAGTTCAGGTTTTCTAGCTGCAGAAATAATTTCTTTTTGTTGTTTAATCTGAATCATTCCAGGTTATATTTTTCTGGTACTTTCATAAACACATAAAATAGATACATCTTATTTAATTTGATAATTCTATTTATGCTGTGTTTTAACTTGAAATGCTTTTAATATTGTGTCTTCCAGTCCTGCCTTAATTTTGGTGTTTGCCCTTGGATCGTTGGGATTCATTTTTGCATTGACTTTAAACAGACATAAGCATCCCCTTAACCTGTTTCTGCTTTTTGGGTTTGTGAGTACTTTGACAATTATTATTCTTTCAACATTTATTCCTGAGTTTTAAAGATATTTATTTAATTGAATGCATATACATATATATATATATATATATGTGTGTGTGTGTGTGTGTGTGTGTGTGTGTGTGTATACATGTATATATATAATAAATAAAACAATGGTAAACAAAATAAACAACTATTTAAAATTAGAATATTTTAAGAAATTACTTATAATTTTATAGTATTTTAGAATTTTGGGACCAGCAGTTAGCTTAATAGCTATGTCACTGGACTCCCATGTAGTCGACTGTCATTCGAGTCCTGGACCTGGTGGCTTAAACTCACACCGCACGCGTGTGTGTGCGTGCCCAAGATCCCGAGAGGAGAATGGAGGAGAAGGGATTGCGGCATGGCCATCTCCCCGGGGGGTGATTTCTTGCTTTCTGTCTGTCTGTCTCTTTCTGGCGAGTGCACGTGCCCTATAGCAAAAACCTCTCCAAAAAAAGAAAGGAAAAAAAAAAAGAATTTTAATTGTCAGTTTCATAGGTTTTTCTATTAATATGATAATGTAGTGGGGAAAACATATCAACTGTCAGTGACTTAGCTTTGTCACTCTCTGATTATGAGACATTTGGCAAGGCATTTAGCCATTCTATACCTGTTTTCTCCTAGTAAATTTGAAAATGTTAAAGTACATAATCCTGTGTTACTTTCTACCTCTACTATAGAGTGATTTTCTTGGGAAAAAAATATATTCTGGCCTTAATTTCATAGAATTTACCAAATTTTCTAACTCCTTAGTGTTTTTTTTATCTTATTACTCCATTCTTTTAAAGGAACACTTTGTTCAAATGATGTCCTTTACTAACTCATTTCAGAATCATCATTGGGAGAATCCAAGTTTTATTCATGTTTATTGAAATAGTTTGCAGATTAAAATCTAAACTACCACCAATAAAAACTCAGTCTTAGATAAAGACCAGAAAGAGTTGGTAAGGGTCAAGTTATTACATATATATATTTTTAAAATTATTTCACCTTATCTCAAATCCTGTATAACTTTGGATTTCAACCTAAAAATTTACTTTAAGACATTACAAACTAATACTAAGAATATTTATAGTAGGGGCTGGCAGGTAGCATGGTGGCTAAGGGTGCTGGACTTCCACATGGCTGACTGCAATTTGAGTCCCGGGCCTGGTGACTTGCTTTCTCTCTCTCTCTCTCTCTCTCTCACTCTGTCCCTCTCTGCTCAAATTAAAATAAATACATAAATAAAATATTAAGTTCAATAAAATAATTCTTTAATAAAACAAGTGAAAAGCTATTGCTCCTATCAAAATACTTTAAACAAAAATAATTATGAATTTTGGTAAGTTTGTGTTAGTATGATGAAAGAAAAAGTTCATGACTTTGGAGCTTTTTAGTTGTAGGAA
>NW_006159683.1:864675-872690 GCF_000334495.1 Tupaia belangeri chinensis | reverse complement strand
CTTATTTAAATTTTGAGCTCTTTTGTTTTCAAGAATATCAACTCCAAATTATCTCAAGAAACAGGGAATTTCTTTTAAGGATGTAAGAGGGACCAACAAATTGCATCGTAGTTAAGGCGCTGGACTCCCACATGGCCAATCACCTTTTGAGTCCTGGACCTGGTGGCTTGAAAGTCACTTCAGGCACAAGTACCTGCCTGCCAAAAATCCCAAGAGGAGAAGGGATTGTGGCATGGCCATCACGCCCTGAGGGGGTGGTTTCTTATTTTCTCTTTTTGTCTCCAGCAAGCACACATGCTATATACCAAAAAAATTCTTAAAAATAAAGATGTAAGAGCTTGAAAACCCACTCACCTAAACCCACCAGGCTTCAAGAAGAGAAATAGGAGGAAGGTTCTAGAAATGTAGCTATTACAGGAAAATCAGTGGCAAGTTTGTGGTCTCCTCTCCTTTTTTCTATTACATACATCCTCTTCCTCCCAGCTGTCCTTGTATACTACTATCCCTTTTCCTATCATTAATGTTGGGCCAAATTTAGTCATCATCCAAATGCTTATGGGTATGATGGTCACTTTTTACCAGTTAATATACTTCATGCCCAGAGCTAAAAGTGGTTCAACAAATAAGGAAGTAGGCAAATTACATTTCCTTGGATTATTAGGAGGCCTTGAAACTGGGTTTTATGGTCTTGCTTTACCAAAGTAAGGAAGGAGGTACATCCTACCTTACCCTAGGAGGGGGTGTATGCATGTATGTTTATTTTTCTTTAAATGGGGCATTATTTTGAGATGGCATTATCATGTTTTCCTGGTCTTATTTTTACTCCTTTTTATACTGCCTTTTTTCCTTCAGATACTTGAATGTGGAGTGGGATTTTATTTTCCTAAAATCATGTCCTAAAACATCAAGAATGTAGTATAATCATGTTGCCCAGAAAAAATATTCGTCATCTTTTCCTGGCACTACCAACAACATTAAAACATGGCAGCACCTTCATTGCCTACACATAAGTGTACAATTTCTAATACCATTTTTGCATGTAAATTAGGGTACCAGGAGTATGATTTTACACCAATTTTACTTATGACTTTGCCATTTGTGGTTTGATGTATCAGATGGTTGATAAAATTGAACTATAGTAAGTATCTAAGACAAAATAAATATAATTAACGGGGGGAAAGAGAGGGTGGAGGACAAGGTTCAGTATTCCCAAATCTTTTATTTAGGATATGGATTCATTTACTTATGAAATGATTTAAACAATGACAAAAACGAAAACAAAACAGAAAAACAATGGTTTCAATAAGATAGTTTCTCTTTCATGTAAAAAACAGAATGACTATTTCGTGTAGTTGTAAAGATGCAGGCTTGAGACCAGCAGTTAGCATAATGGCGGTGTTGCTGGACGCCCATGTAGTCCACCATGATTGGAGTCCTGGACCCGGTGGCTTAAACTTATGCTGGGCGCGTGTATGTGCGTGCCCAAGATTCTGAGAGGAGAATAGAGGAGAAGGGATTGCGGCGTGGCCATCCCCCGGAGGCGTGAGTTCTCTCTTTCTGTCTCTCTCTGTCTTTCTGGCGAGTGCATGCACCCTATAGCAAAAACTTCTCCAAAAAAAAAAAAAAAAGACCCAAGCTCCGTCTATGGCTCAGGCATTCCTAAGGTGTTGCGTAGTATTAAGATGTTTCACTGCAGTATCCCATAGCATCCAGTCTCTCTCTCTCTCTCTTTCTGTCTCATACACACACACACATGCACACACACACACACAGAGGAGAGAAATGGGAGCAGAAAGCAGGCCCTTTGCTTTTGGTGCATGATCTGGGGGTAATATGCCTCTCCGCTGACATTAAATTAGCTAGAATATAGTCATATAATCAGAACTTCCTGCAAAAGATGAAAAATATAATATTTAATCTGAATAGCCATGTATCCAGGTAAAAATTCTGTTACCAGAGAAGAGAGAATGAATATTGGGAGACAGTTTCAAGACTGCCACACCAAAGCACTACCTACATATTTCATTCTTACTTTTGTTTGTGTGAGATATTAAGGTTTTTGTGAATGTGCATATGATATACAATTTCATTTTTTTATATTACAGAGGATAAAAAAATACAATTTTCTATATTATATCTATAATCTTTCAGTGACAGATATGAAAATGTGATTAGAATTTAAAATGGATGTGATGGAATCACAATTAGAATATAAATATTACTCAATACAGTGAGGTCTCAATTTCGTTGTAGTGGGTCTAACAACTGTCCCATGTATTTTATAGGGCTGCACTGAAACTAAAATGAGGCCATTTTTATGGAATTATATTGAAATGCTAGAAATTAGAAAATGTACACAAGATAGGATAAATGTTATGAGCATTAATTACAGTTTCTTTTTCTTAGACTCTGTTGGAAGCTCTGACCGTTGCTGTTGTTGGTAAGACAAAACTGTGCTTCTACATGGATATAATATATAATGTGGATAACTCTTTAAAGTGAAAGGTATTTGGGGTTAAAGTTTAACATCATAGAATGCTATATTTAATATGGCATAGAATGTAGAATTCCTAAAATATAAGCATATATCTATACCTTATATAGTTCAGCAGAACTTAAGAGGAAGTGGAAAAGTTTAAGAAAAATAAAAGGAGCAGAGAACAATACTTCATTTGTGTTTACCCATTTATAAACATAAGACAACTATAGTAACTTTCCCCTAATTTAAAGGGATCCTTGAGAAACTGAAAACATGTGTTTTCAGCCATAGATACCAACTCACATAAGCTTAATTAGCTCCTCTAAGAATTGCCTGCATTGAACTGGGTTTTAATATTCTATGATGTTTTATCAAATGGTACTTTAAGAAACAGTGGTAACTTCTGTTTCTGTATTTCATGTTAAATATGTATTCAAAGCTCAAGTGCTTGTTATAATTACTTAATGTACGCTATGTAAGGCCTTCCATAAAAAGGTTGAATGAATCAATGACAAAAATTCTGATTGTCTTGAAATGTTAACCTTATGTTCCAAAAAAGATCAGAGTTAACTCTTATTCTCAATAATAGGAAGTTGTTAATATGGTTAATATAGTTATCTTTTCCTAATTTTTCATTACTGTTTTTAACTTTCTTAAAAAAAGAGAGATTTTTGCCTTAGGATGTGTGCACTCGCCAGAGAGAGAGACAGACAGACAGACAGTGAGAAATCATCCCACAGTAGGGATGGCCTCGCCTCTCAATCCCTTCTCCTCCATTCTCCCAGGATCCTGGGCACATACACATGCACCTGGCGTGATTTTCAAGCCACCAGGTCTGGAACTGGAACTGTGGTTAGCCATATGGGAATCCAGCGACATAACCACTACACCAACTGTTGGTTCCTGTTTTTAACCTTTTTTGTGCCAGTTTTGTTGGCTCTATATATTTTAGTAACCTACCTCTTTTTAAAAGGAATCAATATTAGTAGCAATAAGTCCTAGTATAAATGGGATTGAAGCTTCTCAACACAGAAAGGATGTATTGTTAACTATTGACTTATTATGGTATTATTATTATCTATTTGTGTTACTTACTCTTAATGTTACCAAGTCCCTATTTCCCCTTTTCAACCTCACCATATGTAAGGAGCATAGGGGAGAGATTTATGTCCGGGTTATTAGAATTGGTGGTAATCTGAGGACATTATTTTCCAAATGGATGTGATGGAATCACAATTAGAATATAAATATTACTCAATACAGTGAGGTCTCAATTTCGTTGTAGTGGGTCTAACAACTGTCCCATGTATTTTATAGGGCTGCACTGAAACTAAAATGAGGCCATTTTTATGGAATTATATTGAAATGCTAGAAATTAGAAAATGTACACAAGATAGGATAAATGTTATGAGCATTAATTACAGTTTCTTTTTCTTAGACTCTGTTGGAAGCTCTGACCGTTGCTGTTGTTGGTAAGACAAAACTGTGCTTCTACATGGATATAATATATAATGTGGATAACTCTTTAAAGTGAAAGGTATTTGGGGTTAAAGTTTAACATCATAGAATGCTATATTTAATATGGCATAGAATGTAGAATTCCTAAAATATAAGCATATATCTATACCTTATATAGTTCAGCAGAACTTAAGAGGAAGTGGAAAAGTTTAAGAAAAATAAAAGGAGCAGAGAACAATACTTCATTTGTGTTTACCCATTTATAAACATAAGACAACTATAGTAACTTTCCCCTAATTTAAAGGGATCCTTGAGAAACTGAAAACATGTGTTTTCAGCCATAGATACCAACTCACATAAGCTTAATTAGCTCCTCTAAGAATTGCCTGCATTGAACTGGGTTTTAATATTCTATGATGTTTTATCAAATGGTACTTTAAGAAACAGTGGTAACTTCTGTTTCTGTATTTCATGTTAAATATGTATTCAAAGCTCAAGTGCTTGTTATAATTACTTAATGTACGCTATGTAAGGCCTTCCATAAAAAGGTTGAATGAATCAATGACAAAAATTCTGATTGTCTTGAAATGTTAACCTTATGTTCCAAAAAAGATCAGAGTTAACTCTTATTCTCAATAATAGGAAGTTGTTAATATGGTTAATATAGTTATCTTTTCCTAATTTTTCATTACTGTTTTTAACTTTCTTAAAAAAAGAGAGATTTTTGCCTTAGGATGTGTGCACTCGCCAGAGAGAGAGACAGACAGACAGACAGTGAGAAATCATCCCACAGTAGGGATGGCCTCGCCTCTCAATCCCTTCTCCTCCATTCTCCCAGGATCCTGGGCACATACACATGCACCTGGCGTGATTTTCAAGCCACCAGGTCTGGAACTGGAACTGTGGTTAGCCATATGGGAATCCAGCGACATAACCACTACACCAACTGTTGGTTCCTGTTTTTAACCTTTTTTGTGCCAGTTTTGTTGGCTCTATATATTTTAGTAACCTACCTCTTTTTAAAAGGAATCAATATTAGTAGCAATAAGTCCTAGTATAAATGGGATTGAAGCTTCTCAACACAGAAAGGATGTATTGTTAACTATTTACTTATTATGGTATTATTATTATCTATTTGTGTTACTTACTCTTAATGTTACCAAGTCCCTATTTCCCCTTTTCAACCTCACCATATGTAAGGAGCATAGGGGAGAGATTTATGTCCGGGTTATTAGAATTGGTGGTAATCTGAGGACATTATTTTCCTCATTAATTCTAATACCTTCCCTATCTAATGGTATATGGAAACTACTGACAAGAAGCAAATTGACTTCCTCTTTTTATTTGGAGAGGTTTTAGCTACAAGGGCGCATGCGCTCACTAGAGAGACAGACAGAGAGACAGAAAGTGAAAAATCACCCCTACAGGGGATGGCCACGCCACAGTCCCTTCTCCTCCATTCTCCTCTCGGGCTCTTGGGCACGCATGCACATGCGCCCAGCGTGAGTTTAAGTCATCTGGTCTGGGACTCGAACCACAGTTGACTACATGGGAGTTCAGCGACAGCCATTACGCCAACTGGTGGTCCCTTGACTTCCTCTTTGATCTCTTCTGATTCACCTTTGTAATCCTATAGTGGCATAAATAGATAAATTCCAATAATGTAGGATTTAGGAATTGAAAAAATGTGGATAATTATGCCTGAAAGTTACTTACCTGATTTTGGGTTCACAGTATTTAACCTCCTCTAAAAAGGTTATAATTTCGTTTTCTGTTAAAATGTAAGCAGCTCTCTTACAATAGCCCAAGTCTTATATGTATGGTCATCCTATAATTATATAAGGGAATTTGGTACAATCCCAGTAAACCCCTATAATTCATTATCCCAGATAATGCAGATTTAGATACAAAGCAGTTAGTAGTTAGTTTCTGTCCTCAGCAGGGAAGATGGAATAGCAGGCAACCCCAGACAGCCCATTATTTTTGATGCTCAGTTGCCTTGAGTTAGGTGGATGAACTGAGTGCAACTAAGTAGGTGTTTGCTAGAATTGCTGCTACTGTCCAGGATTCCCAGATAGCCAGATGTCCCGGAATTGTCCATATTGATACGTAAGCCATAATGGACAATCACCACAATGGTGGTAAACTGCAGCTGGGACAGAGATGGGTGCAAATCTGTCATACCCTAAAACTCCTGACTGCCTATCAGTGTAATATCTAGCCATTTCTTTAACTTCATAATTATGTGACCCCTTTATTTTGTATGAGTGAATTTTTTGGAGCCTGTTTGGTACATTATTATAGGTGTGGTTCCTCTATACCAATATATTCAAAGCTAGATAAGGACTCTTTTCATAATTGTTTTTATTGGTGAGTAGTATAGGATAAAGAGTGTTTTGTTAAATGCAAGAAAGGCTGTTTTATATTGAGTATTTTATATGTATTTTTAATCAATATTTTAATTTTACAGTTACTTTCTATGATGTGTATATTATTCTGCAAGCCTTTATACTGACTTCTGCAGTATTTCTTGGTTTGACTGCATATACTCTACAATCTCAGAGAGATTTCAGCAAATTTGGAGCAGGGTAAGTTATACATCCTGATATAGTAAGAGGTGTCATGTCTTTAATATAGGTGGTTCTGAGAAAAGTGCTGTACTGTTAGCTTTGGTACTGCCTTTTAAAATGGAGAGTAATGAGACCATCCCTGAGTACTAGGGCCAGGCCCACTCTCCCAGAATATACAAGGAGATGGTAAGTAGCTTTCAGTCATTTGCTTTTCCCCTCTAGTGAAAGGGAAGTGAATCCCCAAAATCATTAACTTTTCAGTGAGGCTAGGCTTGTAATGGTTTATGAACAGCGTAGACTTTACTAAAGTTATTTTGGTTTTTAATTTCGCATAAATGTTACCAAGACCATCCACAACTTTTTGCCAAAATCAATGTAATTGTCCCCAGATGTTGGAAACAATTATGAACTTTAAAACCTTTTTGATCCATCTAGATTAACATGTATCCTTATCTAAACAAATACATGGGAATGATCCTTTTTATATCAAGATAATGGTGCTGTGTTGCCCTCACCTGGTAAGAATGCAGACTTCTTCTAAGCTCTCAATGGCTTCCTGGCACACAGTCACCCAACCGTTTTCTATTCTTTTTCCTGTTACAACACTAAGTATTTACAAAAGTCTATTCTTTACAAAACTTACTTTCCTCCCCCCTCCCACCCTTCACCCACCCTTTTTCTCTGGTAGTCCAGATTACCATAAATGTCTATTGGTTGAAATATAGTCAGTCAGCTAACACTGACAATTGTGCAGGCTGCTTAGATTTATCAGAATGGAGTCTTATTTAGGGAATGGCAACATTTGCTTTTTTCTCTTCCTTTTTGGGGACATATTTTATGCATTTGCATGTGTTGTCTATGTTGTAAGGTATACTCTGCTGCTGCTTCCCGTCCAAGTCTCCAGCTGCTTCCCTTCCTCCCATCCATTCCAGCATCATTTCTTGAACTTGTTCTGGTAAAACAATCACCCCTGTGGTTCAGCCTATTCATAATAGATTTACATTTATTGATTACAATTATATATCTAGATTTGAGAATACTTCTGATGTGTTTTTATGTCTGCTGTTTCTGATCATTCTTAGGTTATTTTATTTTATTTCCTTGTGTGTTTTGTTGTTTTGTTCTTTTTTTTTTTTTCAGAGAGTTTTTTGCTATAGGGCACATGTACTCGACAGAAAGATAGAGACAGAGAGATAAAAAGTGAGAAATCACTCCCCAGGGGGGATGGCCACGCCACAATCCCTTCTCCTCCATTCTCTTCTTGGGATCTTAGGCACACGCACACATGCACCCGGCGTGAGTTTAAGTTACCGGGTCTGGGACTTGAACCATGGTCGACTACATGGGAGTCCAGCGACATAGCCATTACGCTAACTGCTGGTCCCTGTTTTGTTGTTTTTGACTATGAGTTTGTTTTTGAACAAATTACTTGTTGAATTTCTTTGCGGCTTAAGTTCAAGTTGCATTCTTCCATACACTGTTTGGATTTGCTGCTACCTGGTGTAGGG
>NW_006159683.1:819247-864665 GCF_000334495.1 Tupaia belangeri chinensis | reverse complement strand
AAAAACTCTTAGATAGGGTCCATTCGGAACCCAGGTGTTGTGAATTTGGACTACAGATCTGTAAAGGAATACCTTTTGGTGACAAATTCACAATTTTTTGTTTAATGCATTAGTAAGTTTCCTTGTAATCTTTGGGAGTGGAGGTGGTGATATGTGGTTTGCCCTAGAATTAATATGATAGGCTTTGGGCAAATACAGCTATAATACTATGATTACTTCTTTGAGCTTCTACTATTTGGTTGATTTTGGCTTGATCATCCCTTTTATCTTGTCAGTTAAGTGATGCTTTTAGGAGATAGTCTTTGTTTTTAGTTTTGTTTTTAATTTGCTAGAGGTCATATTAGCTTGCCAGAGAGGGGGGGGGAGGGAGAGAGAGAGAGAGAGAGAGAGAGAGAGAGAGAGAACACACACACACACACACACACACACACACCCTGGTGTGTGTTTTTCAGCCATAGGGTCCAAGACTCCCAACTGCAGTGAGCCATATGGGAAACAGCCACCTTAATCACCATGCCACCAGATGGCTCATTTTTTTTCTTTAATCCATCATTTTGTACTCTTTTTAGGATTGTGAAGGTGGTAATTGGTCTGAAAAGCCTTGTTTATTATAATATTGAAAGCAGAACCCTTTCTAAATTCTATTACTACACCCAGCTTCTTTCTGTCCAGTCTACCAGTTTCCAGTCTGTTCTCCACAAAGCAACTATATGATATTTACAAAATGCAAACTTGCTCATGACATACCTATTAAAAGCCTTTTAGCAGGTGCATGTGCGTGTATGCCCAAGATCCTGAGAGGAGAATGGAGGAGAAGGGATTGTGGCATGGCCATCCCCCGAGGGGGGGGGCAGGAATTTCTCACTTTCTATTATCTCTGTGTCTCTCTCTGTCTTTCTGGCTAGCTCACGCACCCTATAGCAAAAAACCTCTCCCCCCAAAAAGAAAAACCTCTTTAGTACTCTACTGCTGCTTTTGGGATACAGCCTAGCTCTCTACTGAATTGCATTTACTGTCATCATTATTAGATATTGCCATGCAGTGTTTCTGTACAAAAATCTTAATAATATTTTAGTCAGTATGCAACAGATTTAGTTACTTAAGAGTAGCATTTTACTTTATTTTAAACAAAACTTAATGACACTAATTATTGTGAAGCCTCAAATCCAAAATGGTTGTGGAAGCTAACTGTCATAATGGGATTGCAAATGCTGAGCAAAAAGATTTTCTGTAAAAAGTTTTATAGGCTATTTGTTTTGACCTGTTATGGGATAGAGACTCAAGAAATATCTGTTAAACATCTGAATGTCCGATAATCATAGACAGTGGTAGCAGCACTTCATGTGTTGACTTACAGCTATGTTTTTACAACATCCTAATTATCCTGTAGTTTTCACACAATAGGAATTAAATCTCAAAATGACATGTGATAACTATGGCAACTTATTGTTGTGCTAGAGCCAGCTTGTACCAGCTTACAAGAGGAGTCTTGCAAGTCAATTGTTAAATTATTAGAAGATTAAAATAAGCCATGGTGGAAGTATGTAGACCACAGAAATCAGGAAGCACCACAAGTCAGGGATTCTCCCTTTACCCCCCTGGAAAACCAGTTTACTCTGGCACATCGCTATTTTTAGGTTATTTTTATTTTGTATTTCTAGTTGAGATGAGAGGATAGAATTCTTTCTCTTCTTTGGGATTCCATGTTACATGTATATTAGACTCCTTTTAAATTTTATTTATTTATTTTTAACTAGAGAGTACATTCCCTTGCCACAGAGAAAAACAGGAAGAGAGAGAAAGGGGGTTGGGGTGGTGGTATGTGGTTTGCCCTAGAATTAATTGCCCAATACCTAATAATGGGGCACGGTCATGCCACAATTCCTTTCCCTCCATTTTTCCATCCTATTGGGATTTGGGGCATGCCCCAACTTATAGCAGTATTTTCTTTGTGTCCAATTGAAAACTCTAACAATAATATTCTTAAGTGTTGTACATCATAAAAAATAAGCTTCTTTTTCTTTTTAAAGAAATATCCAAAAAATTATTGAGAGTATTTAGTGTATGTTTATGAATTCTTATATTTTATTTATTCTTTGGCAAAAATCTGCATTGATTTGTTTCTTTGTAAAATGCTCAATGGGTATACAAAGTTTATTGGAAGTCACAATATTCTAAATTATTGATATTTTGCTTTTATAGGCTATTTGCTGTTTTGTGGATTTTGTGCTTGTCAGGATTTTTGAAGGTAAGTTGTTTGAGAATGGTTAACTGGAAATACAATTCTGGCCATGCCGACATAAACAACATTAAAAAGTGTCAAGACACACCCTTATAACAGGACACTTAGTTTTAATTACATGAATTATTTGTATATAGAATGATTAAAGAATATTTTCTTTAAAATGTAAGGTCTTATGTGAATTCTTATTTATTGAAAGATAAATGAATGAACATATAGTTACATAAGAGGCCTTCTTATAACTGCCAAACTATAATGGCAGATTTAATTCTGAAAAAAATAATAATATTTAATAAATAATTTATATTTGAAATGCTACCACTGAAAGTTAGGCAGGTAATTTGATTGAACGGAAGATATCCATCCAGTCATCCTTCCATCCAACAGAAGCAAACTGGGACCTGCTTGCTTTTTTCTGCTTTTGTATTCAAAATGTATACTGTTACTAAATGTGTCTAGCAGTGGATCATTAGAGGAAGTAATTTAGTACTTTTAATACTTTTCTCAAATATCAATATATTTCTTTAATCTCTTGCCTATAGTTGTTTTTTTACAATGAGACAGTGGAGTTGGTCTTGGCTGCTATGGGAGCTCTTCTTTTCTGTGGATTCATCATCTATGACACACACACACTGATGCATAAACTATCACCTGAAGAGTATGTACTAGCTGCTATCAATCTCTACTTGGATATCATCAATCTATTCCTGCATCTACTGCGGTTTTTGGAAGCAGTCAATAAAAAGTAACTAAAAGCAGTATGTAGAAACTGTTTCAGTCAGTAATAAAGTTGGAGATGCAATTAAATAGAAGAGACTTTTATGATCTTGCTTTGTATTCTGTACTTTGAAGGTTTTAAACTTATACCATTCCTTATGATACCACCTTTTTAAATTCTTGATTTAGAATCTCACATAAGGGATATGAAAAGTCTTTTTTTTTTAAATTCTCAATTGGCCATACATAACTATTCATTTGCAATTTAAAAGTAATTTTATGAGTAGATTAAAGGGTGTCAATTTACCTTGTCTAGTGACTTTATATAAATTTTCCTTGAATTATGAAGTAACATTAGACTTGATGTTGATTCTAAAGTAGTAATATCTTTACCATCATAAAATGTGAATGTCCTTTTGCTGGATTTTAATTTCATTTAGAAAGAAAAAAATATAAGAGATAAGTTCTATAAAGAATGATTCAGTATTAAAATTATATAAATATATTAATAACAGTTCATTTTCAAATGACATATTAAAAATTAAAAGTCTGCTTGACATAAAATTTGACTTTTTTTTGACAAGTTTCATTTTACAATTATAACATGCTAATAAGTTTTGAGAACCCAAAATGAACTGGTTAAGTATATACATTTTAAAATAAACATATTTGGAAAATAGTGTCTTGTGGGTTTTTTGGTGTTTTGGTACCATGGCATGTTAGGTCAGCGTTCTGGTGTCCCATTGACAATGAACCTTCAGCAACTTCTCTCACTGTGTTAGTTTGCTGAGGCTGCCATGAGAAAGTACGACAGAGTGTGGCTGAAACAAGAGAAACTTATTTTTTTAACAGTTCTGGAGGCTAGAAGTTCAAGGCCAAGGCCAGATGTTGGCAATTAGTTTCTTTTGAAGCCTTTATCCTTGGTTTCTAGATGGCCATCTTCTGTGTCTCCATAGTCTTCCCTCTGTACATCATGTCTGTGTCCAAATTTCCTCTTATAAGGACACCAGTCATACTGGATTTTTAGAGTCTACTCTCATGACTTTCCTCCAAATACAGTCAGATTCTGAGGTACTGGGGCTAATGACTTTTTTTTTTTTTTTGAGAGGTTTTTGCTATGGGCACGTACGCTTGCCAAAAAGAGAGAGACAGAGAGACAGAGAGACAGTGAGAAATCAACCCCCCAGGAGGGTTGGCCACACCATAGTCTCTTCTCCATTCTCCTTTCAGGACCTTGGGTGTGCACACACACGCGCCCGGTGTGAGTTTAAACTGCCAGGTTCTGGACTCAAACTGTGGTTGATTACATGGGAGTCCAGCAACATAGCATTATGCAAACTGCTAGTCCCCATGGGGCTAATAACTTTATCTTATGAGTTTTAGGGGTACACTGCTTAGCCCATAATACTCATTAAGCATTATTTTCCAGCTATTAAGTTGAAATATGTAAGCAGTATATATTTAGCCTCCAGTGATTTTTTTTTTTTTTTTTTTTTAAAGAGGCTTTTGCCTCAGGATGAATGTACTTGCAGGGACAGAGAGAGAGAGAAGGAAAGTGAGAAATCACCCCATCCCCCGGGGGGGATGGCCTCACCACAATCCCTTCTCCTTCATTCTCCTCTTGATCTTGATCTTGGGCATGTACCCAAAAGCACCAGCATGATTTTCAAGCCACAGGGTCTGGGACCTAACCACAGTTAGCCATGTGGTAGTCCAGCCATGTAACCACTAAGCCATCTGCTGGCCCCGCCTCCAGTGATTCTTAGATGTAAATTTCACTTTATTGTCATCTACTTATTGCTGAATACGCAAGTGTACAATGCTTTGCAATCAAGTTTAACACAGCACAGTGGGTAAGAGTATCTATTTATAGGGTAGAATCCTTGCTATACAACCAGCTGCTTATATCATGTTTGGCAAGTTATTTATCTTTCTTTACTTAGCTCTTTTGCCTCTTCTCTGTAAGTGCTCTTCAGAAAGTTAATAAAAAACAAATATTATGAAAAAAGTATGCATGGATTCTAATTTTTTGTTATGAAAATAAAATTATGTATACTTTTTTTTTGAGAGATTTTTGCTATCAGGCAGGTGCACTCACCAGAGAGAAAGTGAGAAATCACCTCCCCAGGGGGATGGCCATGCTGCAATCCCTTCTCCATTCTCCTCTTAGAATTTTTGGCATGCATGTACACACCCCCACCATGAGTTTTAAGCTGCCAGGTCCAGGACTTGAACCACGGTCAACTATATGGGAGTCCAGTGATGTAACCATTATGCTATCTGGTGGTCCCAAGAAACTTATATTTCTATTTTTCCACAGACTTTTTGAAATCCCCCCCATAACAGGAATAATATTGTCTACCTCACTGAGCTGTAATAAAGGTTAAATGAGTAAATATATCATATAAACCAAGTACTTAATATTAATTGCTGCTGTTAATCTTACTTTCAATCCAAAGGTAGAATATACTGAATTGCAACTAAAGGCACTAAATAAAGCAGATTTGATATTGTAAAAATGTAAAACAATGTTATTTCCACTTTTTTTTCTTTTTGGTTTAGGAAAAAATGTCATACAAATGTTAACATATAAGAAATTTATCCTTTTTCTAAAAAAAATTTTTTTTATTCATTTATTTTTTAATTTGACCAGAGCGAGACATACACAGAGATAGGTGGAAAGTGAGAAAGCAGGCCAGGTCTGGGACTCAAACTGTGGTTGATTACATGGGAGTCCAGCAATCAGGTCCAGGACTTGAACTGTGGTTGGTTGGCCATATGGGAGTGTCCAGTGCCTTGACCACCATACCGTCTGCTGGTCCCCACAAATATATTCTTTTAAAATGATATATTCTCAAAAAATTTTAAATTCCTGATAAGGTAAATATCATAATTATTAAGAGTATAAAAGGATCCCAGACTAAAGTTTGAAAACCTTTGGTGTAGAATATTATATTTTATAAATAAACCATAGTTATTCATCCATTCTTCTGTCAGTGAGTTACGTGGTTATTTTTTATTAGCAGTGAGTGCTGCTATGTAAATCCTGTATGTGTCCCACTGCACATAGTTTGAATTTGCCTAAGTAAGGAATATATCAATGCTTAGAACTGCTAGATAAAAGGTCACATGCAATTTCAGTTCCTTGCCAGTACAGGTGAAACTATGCCAACTATTAAGTGCAAGTAGGAGGACTCTGACAAGGTGTCAGGTAACTCAGTGTCCAAGGGACAAAGGCAGAAGGCCTGGTGAGGTAGGAGGAAAGTGAGACAGCAGTGTCTGAGAACTTGTGCATTTACTGGATGTAATTTTACACTGGGCTCTGTGTACCTGCCTTCATTTCCTTAGGAGCCTCAGGGCTGGCCTTGATCCACTTGAAGTTCTGAGGATTAGTAGTATCAGCCATTGGGAGCAACTAAGAACTTAGATTGTTTTTGCTTTTTCCTCTCGTCTTTGTAGAGCTTTGTCTTGAAGTCCCCACCATCTAAGGAATGGACAATGTGGGTCGCCATCTGAATATCAGAAGTCTGTCCTGATCCTTACTAAGTGATAATACAGATCAGGAACTCCATGGGAGAGGGCTGACCACTGGGGCCATACTGGCTTTCTAAAGTGTAGCATGTCTTTTGGATGGGTAATGTCTGCTTCCTGTCAGGTATTTAGCACTGCCCACTAAGGCTCTAAATCCATAGGCTCGTTATAGCTCTGTGAGGAGACACAGCAATGTCCAGTTTGACCTTGAAACCATGTCCCTGCCTCAGATCAACACTTCTTGAACACAGTAGTTCAGATTCCTTTATCTTTGTATATTCAGCATAATGTCTATTACAGACAGCATACTTGAACATATGAGTGAGGGAATGAACTAAGGATTTTTTTTTTGATGGTAGCACATATGCATGTATGAGAGAAAGAGAGGAGGGGGGTACCCTCTATAAGATTTTGGCACACCGATTTCCTTATCTCTTCAGCTCCTCCAGATCCTGAGTGTATACCTGCATACCCAGCATGTTTCAGGCTGACCCAGGGATCCAAACCTGTAGTCTATCGTGGGGTTTCTATCCCTGCAGGACACTGTTACCACTGCACCACAGGCTAAGTCAAGGGTTTTAAAATATCCTAAAACTAGTTAACTATTATTTTATAACTGCTTTTATATAAAACTGGAGAGGAACAGAGGTTGAAAATAAAAGGTTTTCAATAATGCAGCCTCTGATTCAGCTTTTTAAAACATTTGTCAATACTGAATTGTGGTTTGTATTTTAACCCCTTGACATGTTCATAATAGGTAAATTATGTTCTTCTAGAATCATTTCGTCATCTCTTGGGCTGGTATGTTAGGCAAGAGGCAGTTTATTTGGATTATCTAAAAGTGAGCTTTCTCGAAAATGCAATGTGCACATATACTTTTGGGAAAGGGGCTAAATTGTAATTTGAAAGACTATACATATAGTTAACTTATGAAATAAAAGTTCACTTGCCTAAGAACGTAATCTTCCATTTAAAGAAACAGATCTCTTTTTATACCATGTTAGGAGTTGTTTTTTTTTTTTTTTTCCTTAGCCTTTGTTAAAATAACTTTGTGTATTATGAACTCAGTCATTTCCATACTGTGTGCTTGGATTCCTAAAGGACACAAATCTATAAAAAATTATATCAGACCCCACAAACAGTTTCAGAACTCTCTTACCAGCAATCAGATGGGAAACTACAAGGCCATCATTAGAAACAATTCCTGGGGACCAGCAGTTGCTGTAATGGCTATGTTGCTGGACTCCCATGTAGTCGACTGTGGTTTGAGTCCTAGACCCAGTGGCTTAAACTCACCCTGTGCATGTGTGCCCAAGATCCTGAGAGGACAATGGAGGAGAAGGGATTGCCGAGTGGCCATGCCCCCTGGGGGGTGATTTCTCACTTTCTGTCTCTCTGAGTCTGTCTTTCTGGCAAGCACATGAGCCCTATAGCAAAAACCTCTTAAAAAAAAAAAAAACAGAATTCCTTTCTTGTTTTCTGGTGTGCATTGTAAATCTCTTGAAAACACTGCTTACAAATATTACCTTGAAGCTGTATGTTTGAAACTATAACCTAAAAGTGTGAGAGGGTACTGTAATTTGTTAGCTCTTAACCATCTACTTAGAATCCTTAGGTTGCACCTTCACTTTAGGGACAAAGAAATCCAGGCTCTAAAACATTAGTTACCCATATCATTCACAAGTGTTGCAACCAAGAATACAATGCGTACATGTCTTGTTTCAAAAACTGTTCTTAGAATCATAGGTAAAATATATAAAATAAGTTATTATTCTAAGGCTTGGCATTGTGTCTGGCATGTTAGTGATGACACAGGTAAACACTGGTTGAACTGAAATAGTTTTCGTATTATGCCCTTTATTTGGGATGGGAAAAGCTTGCTGTTGTTGGTAACGGCTCTGAAGTGTAACGAATATATAATAAGTTGCACATGTTTAAAGTGTACAATTTGTCAAGTTTTGACGTGTACATTCGTGAGCACCTCAACTGGATGTGAAAATGCAGACTGCAAAAAGACGATTCAGTGTGGCCTCTGAAAGAACATGTGGTTCAGGACGATCGATTTAAGAATTAAATATGGGTAGAGCTCCCTAGGTGACAGGTAGAGAACAGTCTCGGGGCTACCCCGCCCACGTCCGTAGGCGGGTGATCTAGGGCCCGACCCTGGACCAGGACTTCCTCGTCTCGCCTACCTGCCCGGCTCTCCCCACGCTGCAGGAACCCACTCACAGAAACCGAAGGAAACGTGCTGCGCGCGCGCGCGGAAGACCCGGCCTCGCGAGACTTTCCGGATTTCTCCACTCCCGGCATGCAACGTAACCACCGCCCACGTCGGCCCTGCCCGGAAAGCGGAAGTACGAGCGATTTCCGGTCGGCGTGATCCTGCGGCGTGTGAGTGACTGGGTGAGTTGGGTTTCTCCTGGGTGGGATGGGAGTGGGGCTGGTTTTCGCCGACCCTAGAGAATCTCGTCCGAGACTTGGCCGTCTGTGAGCCACACGTGAGCCCCGGACCGGAGGTGCAGGCGGTGGTCCAGGGCGAGCGGTCCCCGTGGCGGCCCTGCGGCTTCCCCGTGCTCGGTAAGGGAGCCATGCCGTGTATTAAGTTAACACAAACCACCTTGTGGAGGATTTAGGTGAGGACAGAGGGATGTAGAAGAAGCAAAAATGGAAATAGTAGTTAGGTTGTCTTGAGTTAGGAAATGAGCATTGGGTTTGGGGTGTTCATAAGATTTTGTAATTTGTGAGCTGTTGCATAAATAACAGATGATTTGGGTCTTTGAGTTTCTTAGGAAATTAAACTGAATCATGTCTAGAAACTCAAGGAGCTTTAAGGATTAGCTTGGGTTATAGTTTGCCAATGACCACAGGGAGTTTGATTTGGTGTTCTTAGTTCTTACTTAAGTGGCTGTATGTGCCATGTTGATGTTCACATATGTTCTTTATTAAGCTGTCATAAATTAACAGTATGACGATTTCTACCTTTTGTTCTTTTTTAGAGAGATTTTTGCTGTAGGGCTTGTGTGTTTACCGAGGAGAGAGACAAAAGTGAGAACTCACCCCCCGGGGGTTGGAAGGGATGGCCAAGCCACAATCACTTCTCCTCCTCTCCTCTCAGGATCTTGGGCATGCACGCATAGGTGCGTGGTGTGAGTTCGAAGCTGCCATATCCAGGCCACAAACTGTGGTCGGACATGTGAGGGTCTAGCAACGTAACTGTTACTCCATCTGCTGGTCCTGTGTTCTTAGAGATACTTGTTGACCTTTGTTTTCCAAGGATTTTTTTTCCTGTAGTATATATTCGCTTTTGAGTGTGTATTTTTGGTTAACTTTCAGGTAAAGCATGGCCAAAAGCTTACGGAGTAAGTGGAAAAGGAAGATGCGTGCTGAAAAGAGGAAAAAAAATGCCCCAAAGGAGCTCAACAGACTTAAAAGTATTCTCAAAGTAGACAGTGATGCTTTAATGAAAGATGTTCAAGAGATTGCTACTGTTGTGGTTCCCAAACATCAGCAAGAGAAAATGCAATGTGACGTGAATGATGAAAAAGGTTAGTTATGTGCTTTATTAATTAAAAAAAGTTATAGATCACTTTCCTTTGGTGATCCTTTCCCTTTGTTTGCTGTCTTCTACCCTTCCCCACAACTACTACACTGCAAACCTGCCATGCTCATATTTTTGTTTGAAGGCATGTTCTGTGCTAAACTATTTTAAAGAAGTTCATGTGACAGGCATGTTTTAGGTTACTTGGGGATGTCTTGACTGCTTCGCAGTGACCTGAATATCTCAAAAAGAGCCAATACTAGGTGCCAGCAGGTGGCGTTGTGGTTAAGGTGCTGGACACTCCCACATGGCCGACCACGGTTCGAGTCCCAGACCTGATGGCTTCCTTTCTCCCTTTCTCTCTCTCTCTCTGTGTCTCTCTCTGGTCAAATTAAAATAAATGAATGAATAAATAAAATTAAATAAATAATTAAAAAAAAGAGCCAATACTGTAGGAATAGATAAACCTGTACATACCCTGATTGAAAGGGTACACAGTTCATTCAGGGTATAGGCAGGATAGAGAGAGGTGTTCATTTTACTCTTTGCAAGATCTAGCTCCCATTCTGGTAACTACCCTTGTACTATTCTGAAAATCACAGTTTTACTGTATTTCATTTTGACAGATTCTGTGTACCTTTTTACCTTGGTTATAATCTAGGGTTAGATACTGGATATAATGCTAGCTTTAGAAAAGGAAAGACTTGTAGTTTTTACATTTTAATCTATGAAATTAAACTAAATTATAACATCCAAACAAACAAACTTAACAACATCCAAACTTTTAAAAAGGAGTAGATTTATTTGGTATCTTAAGGTCAAGGAAGAGAGTAGCATTCCTCAACTTTCCAAATCCTGGAATATTTCCTCAAATGCATTTTACTTCTGCTTTATTCACTCTTTTTGTTGTTGAGGCAAAATTCACATGATATAAACCATCTTGAAGTATACAGTTAACTGGTACTTGCTACACTGACAGTGTTGTGCATCTGTCACTTCTAGTTTCAAAACATTTTTTGTCATCATGAAAAGGAACCCTATACCCATTAATCAGGTTCTCTCTGCTCCTCAGCACAGCCTCTGACAACCATTAATGTGCTTTCTGTCTCTGGGTTTACTTATTCTGGATATTTCATATAATGATCTTTTTGGGACCATCAGATAGTGTAATGATTACGTCACTGGACTTCCATGTAGTCATTCATGGTTCGAGTCCTGGACCTGGTGGCTTAAAACTCAGGCTGGGTGTGTGTGCTTGCATGCTCAAAATCCCAAGAGAAGACTGGAGGAGAAGGGTTGCGTCATGGCCATCCCTTTTGGGGGGTGATTTCTCACTTTTTATCTCTCTGTGTCTCTGGCAAGCAACCCTATAGCAAAAAAAATCTCTCTCAAAAGGAAAAACAAAAATAGGTGATCTTTGTATGTGCTTTTGAGGATCTCCCACATCGTAGCATTTATCAGTAGTATTTCCTTTTTTTTTTTTTTTAAAGAAGTTTTTGCTATAGGGCACGTGCGCTCGCCAGACAGAGAGACAGAGAGACAGAAAGCGAAAAATCACCCCCCAGGGGGGATGGCCACGCCACAATCCCTTCTCCTCCATTCTCTTCTCAGGACCCTGGGCACGTATGCACACGCGCCCGGCGTGAGTTTTAAGCCACCGGGTCCGGGACATGAACCGCGGTCGAGTATGTGGACGTCCAGCAACATTGCCATTATGCTAATTGCTGGTCCCATCAGTAGTATTTCCTTTTGAAGACTGAATAATAATAGCCCACTTCTCTTCAGTGCTTGGTAAAAAAAATACATTTGGTCACTATCAGTTTGTAAAATGCTATGTACTTGAAAATTCACAAAAGAATACTAGCTTAGAATTGCCTTACAGAGCTTCTCTGTTTTCTGTCCATCCTTGTCATCAGAGCCGTTATGCTAACTTCTCCATCAGGTTCATCAGAAGTTCATTCTAAGTTCATTAGAATGTAGTTTAAATTCATTAGAAATGGCCAATCATTCCTAATCAGTTTATTTACTTCTAAGGCTTATCCATTAGAATCATGAATGAATCTCTTACTGGCTCAATTATTTAATTCAATGAAGCACTTAGTATGAAAAATATTAATATAACTCACATGTGCTTAGAACCATACTTAACCCACTAATGTGACTCAAAACCATACCTTTTAAATGTGTTTTGTTTAACTTTACTATTCCAGAGAACAGTCCTGACAACATTCTTTAGAAACTTTCTCAGTCACTAAATAGTAAATGGTGTTCTTAGTTACTGACTTAATTTTTTTTCCTGTCTTTCTTGGCTGTGGAAACATGTAGCAGCATGCATCTGACTACTCTGAGTGTGCTATAAGGAGTTTTCAGAGTGTTCGTCAAAGTGCATTCTACAATAAGGGATTTTTTCGTTTTGTTTTGATGTTCTTGGTGCACTAATGTACTTTTACAGGGTTTTCTCATATATGAGTGGTAATGGTTTTTTCATGTTTTTATTCAGATGATATGAAAATGGAAACTGATATTAAGAGAAATAAAAAGAGTCTTCTAGACCAGCACGGACAGTACCCAGTATGGATGAACCAGAGGCAAAGGAAAAGACTGAAGGCAAAGCGAGAGAAAGCAAAGGGGAAAAGCAAAGCAAAAGCAATGAAGGCAGCGAAGGGCTTGGCCTGGTAGACTCTTAAAAACTAAAGATGCCACATGGGACAGTTGATTCAAGTGTATACAGCAATTTCATATCCCATTGAATGACTTTAATTCAGACAACATAATTCCTCAAGTTTGTTTTGGGAACTTGAATAAAATATTTTCTTTGATGAATGAAAGCTGTACTAATAATTTTAATTAGATGCCACCCAGTTTTCAGGTTTTGATCAGACGTCCAAACAATTTCAGGTATTAATGTGGTTATAATGGTTTGTTCTTACAACTTGGTGATTATAGTCAGTAAAGATAAATAATGTACTGATGAATTTGAGTGAATTCATTTAAAGACCGCTTATGTAATTATACCATTTGTCAGAGAATATAAAAACAATATATATTTGGACCTTTGATTTGTGTAATACAGAATAAAATATATTTTGTGTGTAGGTCTTGAAGTTTGATCTTTTCTTCCATATAGCCTTAAAGTTAGTACTAGAGAAGACGCTACTTAAGTGAAATTTTAAGAAAGTCAATTTTTATTAGCATGTATCAATTTGCCTTTTAGGAGATTGGAATAGTTCAGGCTTTTCCTGGAAACTGATTTAATGTTCTTTAGCTTTCATAATGTATAGACTAATATATTAAAACTCAGCATATCCTTTGGTATGTTCTCCAGAGATAATTTATTCCAATCTTTGACTGAAAAATAAACCTGGGGTGGGGGGCGGCAATTGGAATGGTGGTTAAGGGCGCTGGACTCCCACATGGCTGACCACGGTTTAAGTCCCAGACCATTTTTCTGTCTGTCTCTAGTGAGTGCATGTGCCCTATAGCAAATTTTAAAATAATGGTAATGATGAATAAATAAAAATAAATAAATCTGGTTACATCAATCTGGGAAATGTTTCATACTTGACAATTTATAAAATGTAGCTTAGTACTGTGCTACGGGGATCTAGCAGTGAAGAAGACTTCAACTTTGACTCTTTGAAACTATAATTTTCTGAGAAATAGAATATACTGTTGGGAATACTGGTATAGTGAAATAATTTTGGTTAAACCTATCTTGTTACAGTTTGCTCATTTTGTCTTTCTTGGTTTTCTTTTAGTTAGCCACCTAAACTTAGCACTACCTTTGAAATTTCACTGGAATCATAATTAGCCTTTTTGTTGTTCACTATAACAATCTAGTATTTGTCAAATACGTACTGTATGTGCCAGAGACTTTTCCAGGTGATAGGGACACAGGGAACAAGACAAGGTCTGCCCTACTAGAACTAAGAGCTGTGATCTTTTCAAAAGAGGATGTTAACCTCACTGGAAAACCAAGTAAGAAGTGGAAGATAGGATCACAGTCGTGAGGTTGTAAGCTTTGTGCCTGGCACACTGCTAGGCTAAGGCACAATACAGTGATAACCAGGATGTGAACCAAATCTTTTAGGAGATTTGAAGCCATAAAATTTAATACCAGTAATTATTTTAATAACGTGCTTTCCTTGATTTATTCAATAGTTCATTTTGAAAAGTTAATGGGTAACTTAAAATTAATTTTCTTGAAACCAGCCAAAAAATATGTGAGTTGAAAGTTGGATGACATTCATGTCCTTTGTTGGATTTTGGTATAGCTATGAATAATAATAGTGTTTGTGAGGGAAATGTGGACACATATGTTGACTCATGAATGGAAAGTTTGAAACATTACCCAGTTTAGCCACTGATAATATCAACCTAAATATTGTAGCTGAATTATTTGCCTCTTTTTTTATCAGAAAAATTGTGTAGATTAGGCGTGTGTTACACACTCAGTGCTTGTTTAAATTTTGGCAGCATTATCGCCTCTTTTGGGTATGTTGACATGTAGTTTGACCCCAACAGCAATAGATCTGAGCTTTCATTCAGGGCTCCTCAATGGTATTAGGATACTAAGTGAAATTTAAGTTCGCAAGTTTGTCTACTCCATGTTTAACTTAAAACTTAACAAAATTGAGGATGAAAATACCACTACTAAAAACTTTCTTTGAGAATCATGTTTTTGAGAGTCCTATGGCTTCTGGGAAGGTGTCTGCTAAAGAGAAATTGCACCACGTTGCCAGGAGCCTCTAAGCACTGAGTTCCTGAGATGTTCTACAAGCAATTTCCTGCCTCCAAATTTGGGCAGGAAATTCAGCCTGGCAGTACTAAGTTAGTCCATGAGTACGATCATAATTGAGAGTTATAATACTGTCCTTTAATCTTTTATAATTTAGCATATCTTTTTGAAATTAGTCATGAAGTTGATTTTTTAAGAGAATCGCTAAAAGCCACCAGATGGAGCTCAAGCTAAGCACCAAGTCATTTTTAGAATTGGAGTGAATGTGCTAAGTCATAATAGGAATTGAATGTAACATTTTATTTTTGCTTTTAGGTTCATCAAAATTTTTTGAGTATTAAAGTTAAAATTATTAATTGATTCAAATAACCCAGCAATCCTATGAGTTTGGGACTAGTGTTATCTCTGTTTACGTGGGGAAACTGGGGCACTTAGGCTACATAACCCAAACTGGGAGAGCTGGGGTTCAAATTCAGGTAGTCTGGTTCTAGAGTCTATTTGCGTAAAATGACATTTACCTCTCAAGGATGTGCAAAGTATTGTTAAGAACATTAATTTTAGATAGAATGCTTACTTTTTGGTTCAACCCGTGATGGATTGAGTTGGTGCATGGATGGATGCAGGCTAAGAATTAAAGAACAAGTTTTAGTGGAGAAATGACTTGTCTCTGGGCCTAACCCAGACTGGATTTCCATAAGTAACATTTCATTTGGAGTGGCTGATTAATCTGAAATGTAAAGGTATGGACCGGGATCAGTAATGTTCAAAAAATAAGCAGAAAAGGTGTGAGCTACAGTTGAAATCCTAAGGTAGACTCCACTAGTGGTTTTGATTATATCTTCTACCGTCATATCAATATAAATATGTTTCTTTTCCTGCTTATTCACATGCTATGTAAAATATACAGCAGTGTATATTTGCTAATTAGTAAATTGGGGTGATTTCAAAATTTGGGTTCTGGGATATGGTTTTTAAGAGATGAGGAAGGAAAAAAAAAAGATGGGGAAGGAAAATTAACTGGTTATAAATTATGTAATTCAGGGCTCGCCCATAGCTTGTGGTTAAGACAGCTGAATCTCACATGGTCTACCACAGTTTAAATTCCAAGCCTGGCTTGAAAACATGCCAGGTGCATGTGAATGCATGCTGAAAATCCCAACAGGATGGAGAGATGGAAGAGAAGGGATTGAGGATTTTCCATGCCTCTTTGAGAGGACCTTTCTCCTTCCCCCTCTCCTTTTCTCTTAGACAAGCATGTATACCCTCTGGCAATTAAAGAAAACAAAAACACCAAGAGAGGATTTGATTGGGGAACCAGCAGATACCAAAATGGCTACGTCACTGGACTCCCATGTAGTGAACCTTGGTTCAAGTCCCGGACCCGGTGGCTTAAACTCAAGCCGGGCGCATGTGTGTGTACCTAAGATCCCGAGAGGAGAATGGAGTAGAAGGGATTGCGGTGTGGTCATTACCCCTGGGGGGGGGGGGGGCCAGGGAGCGGAGGGCGGTGATTTCTAACCTTCTGTCTCTCTGTCTCTTGTCTGCCTGGTGAGTGCATGTGCCATACAGCAAAAGCCACTAAAAAAAATAAATAAATAAATAAAAGGGAGGACTTGGTTGGTTACGTGAATCAGAAGATAAATAAATTACATAATTCAAATATTTGAAATGGGCTGGTAGTGATGGTGGGGAACAATAATGTGTAGACTAGTGAAGAGCTAGCCACAAAATAAAATTGGGGGGACTCTTTAAGAGGTTTCAAGGAATTGCTATGTTTATAAATGCTACAGATGATAGGCAGATACTCTACTGTAGACTAATCTTATTAGCTTGTCACTTTTTCATGCCACCTCGGCAGATTCAAATTCTTGCTAGGCTCGTAATAGAACTCTCTTCTTTTTTGGGGCATATATTAAAATCACCATTGCAGCAGACACTAGTTTTACAAGGATATATCTGGGTGAGGGGGAACTGTAAAATATTTATAGCAAGTCAAAGGTCACTTTGCTGTCCCCAGGGTCCAGGCATTCAGAAAGGCCAGGGCCAAGTTTGGGCCTACTTAGCAAAATAACTGTAAATTACATAGAATGAATGCCAAGGATGGTTTACACCTATTTTAGAGCAGGGGAAAATATATATAATGTGATGTCAAAGAAGATTCATTTGATAGAACCATAGTAAAAACACAACAGCTGACGTTTAGAGAATGCTTACACTGCTGAATGCTTTATGTATATTATTTAATCCTTAATACAACACTGGGATCAAAGTGCTTATTCCTATTTTCAGATAAGGAAATAGTTTGAAGAGATAAGTAAACTTATCTAAAGTCATACAACTTGTCCCAGAATGCGTAATGTGAATATCTGTAATGGCAAGTTGCAGAAAGATGACTTTGATTTGATCAGAGAGGAACCTTTGAGCCAAGATGTTGGGAGATGAAACTGGCCACCTTACCTGTCACTGCACAGCCTCTTGGTCGGAACATAGCAGAAAGGATTCAAAGTATATTTGAACTTGGTAGAAAACTGTTAAAAGTCCTTTCCAGCCAAGACATGCCTTGTCATATTTGAAAAGTACTGCACTGACTTTGTTCTATATAATTTTTTGGCAGTATGTGATTGTGGACTTAAGCATTTTTGGTGGAAATAACAAAATCTGAAATCTGCTTAATTTTGTTAATGTTGTTAAGTCTGGTATTCATTCCACTAAGTTCCACTTTAAAGTATGGAAAAACGTTATAAACATCTGCTTTAAACAATGAACAGGGTAAAGTCCTTCGAATTTTAATTTAAAGAATGGCATAGCTTTATAATACTTTTGGTTTATAATATGCAGAATGTATTTAATTTCCTAATGTGATGAATTGTCCTTTGTATTATGCTATCTTATGAAACACTTTCTCATTCTCACATCATGTCTTCATAGTTTTCAATATCAGCAAAACCTTTAAATAGTCTTACTTGGGTGTTGTGTATCATCGTACAATAACTGCTTGTGCATATGGCATTTCTGATCCGTGTAATAAAGTACATTTGTCATGTATCTTGTGATCTGCATACCTTTCAACTGGTACTTCATAAATCTGTTCCATCGGAGAACTGCTTTGTACAGCAATGGTTGAAGCTGCTTTTAATAAACTAATATTTTGTGTCTTTTATATGTAATCAACAGGGAGTATTATAGACTTGTGCCTCTGTGGAGAAACATTCCACTAAACTTCTTTTCTCTTGACAATAATGGGAAAAAAATAGCTTAGAAAAGCACAGATGTTGAGAACATATGTTGTTTGCTCCTAAAAGTCAGCTGAAGATCGTTTGTATTGCTCTAGATTTTTTTTTTTTAAATGCTTCAGTGAAGAAACAGTTTGAGATATATGGTGGGGGAAAAGAAGACAGTTACAGATTTCATGGTGAGATATCATTGGGTGCTATTTGTCAAAATTCTGCAATGCTTCACTTTGCTCACACAAAGGGTATGTTCTTGAGCAGAGCCGTAGGCAGTTGCCTATGACTAGTCATTCCCACATGCCACCCTACTCAGACATAAGCACGCTGGACTAGTTTTAGTCTTTGTTCTGTCCCAAACTTAAAATTAGCAATGTCTTCACCAAAGCAATTATGTAATAATTCAAGGAAAAGCGATTGCCCTTACACTTCTCTGCCCCTTGTGTTATTGAGCTGTAAAAATGTGTTCAATGAATGAGATCTCCACAGACTAGGCAACTGGTTATTGATAAAAGCATGAAGAGATGTTTTGGAAAGAGCTTAAAAGGAAGCTCTATGTCTTAGGTGGGGTGGTATGAATGTCCTTTATAAGCCTATGAATCTTCAAGAATGGTTGCCATAAAGACAGAATGCAAACCAGCTGTTCCAAATCTCCACGAGGAAACGGGTTTTAACTGTGGCAAAAAGAATTTGGGTTAAATGTAAAGGAGAACTTCCTGAATGTGAATGTTATTTAAAGCCAGGTAAGGATAGAAAAAAAGCTGTTGAGCTGTCTCTGCAAGAGAGAGCATTCAAGAGGAAAAAAGTAGAAGGGAGGGAGAGAGATCAATCCCTATTTAATTGAGATGGCTTAATGGTTTATTCGACCCAATGGTTTAAATTCTGTTCTTTCCCACACCCATGTCAGGTTAGAAGTCTGAAAGGTCAGCACCAAAACGTACACTTCAGAACCAAAGTACGAGAGGACCCCTAGGTCTAGAGGTCCTTTTCATATCATTCTTAAAGGAAAGGAAATGCTAAAGTGTGCCCAGTCGGTAAGAAAATGAATCCATGGTTAATTTTCCACCCTTATTACAAAGACTAGTGTATAAACCAAGCTCACCGTGCTGTGCAGGAATTTCACATTGAGGAATTTCTGGAAAGGCAACGAGTTGGTAGGCTGAGACCACTTGGGCTTGGGATGATTGGAGGGCTGCCATGTCATTGCTAGGCATGTGTCTCCTGACTCACTTGACCAGGAGATCTCCAGCAAGACCAAAGGGTTGTATATCAAATGTGGAACTAGAAATTCAAGGAAGGAGACCGAAGAGGACAGGAAAAATGAACCCTTTTTTTTCCCTTCTCTCTTGAGTATCACAACCCTGTCCCTACTCACCTTTTTGGTGTTCTTTCTCCTCTTGCCTTTTCTTTTCATTTTTTTTTTAATTTATTTTTATTTTGGAGAAGTTTTTGCAATAGGGTGTGGTGCCTGCGCTTGCCAGAAAGAAAGAGACAGAGACAGAGAAAGAAAGTGAGAAATCACCCCCCCAGGGGGGATGGCCATGCCACAATCCCTTCTCCATTCTCCTCTCAGGATCTTGGGCACGCACACACATGTGCCTGGCATGAGTTTAAGCCACCAGGTTCGGGAATCGAACCATGGTCGACTACATGGGAGTCCAGCAACATAGCCATTACGCCATCTGCTGGTTCCCCCCTTTTCATCATTTTATTTGCAGTCTTACTCCTTCAATCTGTTTTTCTTACATGATACTTTTATTTGTTTTTTTTTTTTTTCCCTAAATTTGCCTGAGGGTTTGTATATTTGCAAGAGAAAGACGGAAAAAGAGAAAGAGGGAAAGTGAGAAAGCACCTCCATGGCATGATCAGGATGAAATCCCTTCTCCTCCATCTCTCCCACCTCTTAGGATTTTGGTCATCCATTCAAATACCCTGTGTGTTTCTCAAATTTCCAGGTCAGGGACTCGAACCACACAGCCATATGGAATCCAGCTGCCTTACCCACCAGCCCTTTATTGCTTTTTAAAAGAAAGATTTAAAACGGTGATTCAAATGTTTCTTTAAAATTCCACCAGGTTTCGTTATTATTTTGGTTTATAAAATGACCCCTTAGCATTTTTCTTTGTGTCCCAGTAACCATATTAGAAATAAGTTTACTGCTTCTGTGCTGTTTTTATCCATCGCTTTGTCTTTAGTCTTTAGTGTCTCTTCCTCTGCATCCCTCCACTCCCCCCCCCCTTTTTTTTCCTTTCTACATGGGCCTCCTCTGTGTGGGTATTACTTTAATTTCCTCCTTTGGTGCAAATCATTACCATTCTGGCATCCTCTTTCTACCTCCTCACTTGTTCTTCCCCTTCCACTTCAGTCTTTCCTTGCTACATTTTCCTTACTGTTCATTTCACCTTCATCTCTTAACATTAACTAGCTGCAATATGAACAGAAAATATGCTTTCCAAGAGCGGAAGGCAAATCGTTGGCCATCTGTTATTACACATAAAGTTTTATTGGCACATAGTCATGCCCACTGGTTCATGTATTGTCTGTGGCCACTCCTGTGCTACAATGGCAGAGTTGAGTAGCTGTGATAGAGACCCCCTCCTATGGCCTACAAAGCCTAACAATCTGACCTTTTAAGGAACATGAAAACTTTTGTTCTTTATTTGGAATTTCAAGTGAGTTGGATCTGTTTCATGTCACTATCCAACTGCATTTCATACTGGAAGTGCTCCCGCCCCCATTTTTCACTTTGAAGGCAGTTAAATAGAAGAGGAAAAAAAAAGACAAGCTCACCCTCACTGATTATCAAAGCAAGGCGGGTGGCACCAAAAGGTTGTTTGTAGTTTGTTTAGATGTGTCCCCCTACCTGCCATCTCCAACTTAGCTCCTCTTGGATTTGGGAAGGAAAGGAAAAATAAATAAATAGAAAGATGGTTCATTGTAAAGCTTTTCACAAATCCATAGCTGACTTTTCCCTTATGTCTACAAACCACTTTTGAACATGTTAAATGTTGGAGAAAGAACTCCGTTTTAATGGCATCTAGCATACTGGCACATATTGATTTGTCGGGTGGTCTAGTTGAAAATGTTTTATACAAATACAAGTTGGTTTCATTAACCAGAAATTAATGTGGATGAAAACAGTGGTAACATTTAAAGCTGGAAACTAGTTTAGAGATCTCCTGTTTTAATGCTGTGCTTTTGAACAGATGAGGAAACTGAGGACGATTTTTTTAACATGTTAGTAGTTCATGGCAGAGTCCAGGAGCCCAGGTCTCTCTTTTTTCAGACTAGTCTTTCTTCGAAACCATAAATTGGAGACAACTAGCCACAGAAATAGTAATAATCTAATGCCAAAATGAATTTTATTATTATTATTTTTTATATAAAATCAGGAGTTTCTAAATGAAACTGCAGTGGGTGACTAATGATTTTTTCCACAGGTCTGTTTCTGCTGTAGTAAAGAACAAAAACTTCCTAGTTGGTGACCGGGCCTCTTTGCCTCACAGCTGGAATGACATCTCTTAGTTAAAAAAAACAAAACAAAACAAAAACAGCAATAAAGACCCTCTCCTCTTCCTCTGAGGTCGTCCCACAAAGTCAGATTTTATCTTTCTTTTTTGTCTCTACTCTCTTCGTTCTTAATCTTGTGTGGTTATCGATTTCTTTTTTTTCCTCCTATAACTTTTATTATTTTTTTATCATAAAAGTAACCCATATATGTTGTAGAAAAAATTTTTAAAAAACCCAGGAAAGTCTAAATTAAATAAAATCATGTGTAATCCAACTGTTCAGAGAATGTGTAACTCTGTGTATGTATTTTTGTAATTGTCTTAATACTGTATAATTTCATATCCTGCATTCTTAGCATGATATCGCGAGGGCTTTCCTCATGCCATCAGAAATTTTCTATAGGTTGTCTGAGAAGTGCTTTCATATTCTCTCTTGTGGATAAACTGTATATTTTCTATTCATCTATTTTGGGATATTTAATTTTTTTACTATTAAAATACTTCTCTGTGATATGAATGCCCTTGCATATAAATCTAAATTTTATTTGGTTATATTTTTGTGGGAAGAATTCTAGAAGAGTATGAGCTTTTCGTAAAAAGATTGCTGATCTATATCACCAAGCAGCTTTTCTGAAAGGCTGGAACTGTAATCCTTCCAGGAATAGGTGAGTGCCTGTTGGGGGCACCCTGAAAGGCCACAAATTTAGCCTTTTTAAAAACATTCCTTTTACTATGTCACCCTCCTGCTAGGAAACTTCTCTTGGCTGTAAGATCAAATCTAAGCTTGTTAGTGTACGCTTCCATTTTTTCACTTCCAGTTGATTTCTCAATCACTACAATCCGGCATCTGCCCCCATCTGTCTGACTGGAGACATCATGGAAACAGCCCTGGACTGGACTAAGTGTCAGGAAACTAAGGTTCAAATCCCAGCCCAGCTACCTACGAGTATGTGACCTTGAGCAAGTCAACTTAATTTCTTTGAGCCTGTTTCCTCAGTTTAAAAATGGAAATAATAAAACTGACCTTGATTGGCGAGGCTCCCATGAGATGATATATGTAAGAAATGTTTTTAATCTGTGGAACACTATGCGAATGTTAGGAGGCACATTGTTATTGAGACTACCCTTGGGAGGACTATAGTAGTTGTCAGCGCTGTCTACCAAATATTTCTGATTCCTTTTAGGTCCAAGGTGGAATTCTCTTCCCTTATCCCCTTCATCTGGAGGGGGCCATGTGACTGACTTTGGCTTACACAATATGAATTATATGTATATGTATATGTTATATGTATATGTTATATGTATTTAAGAGGCAGCCTCTTCAGAGAGCTGGGCCTTCCTTAGATGGTCTCCTGTCCTCTCTTCCATAGGAAGGGTAATGCCACAGATAGTCATTGCTCTGCAAGCCTGGGTCCTAGAGAAAGAACATCTATTTTAAAAGTGACAGAAATGTATCTTGAGCAAGAGTTAGACTTTTTTTTTTTTTTAACCCAAGATTTGAGGATTTCTGATTGCATTCTAACCTAGTAGTAAGGGCCTCACCAAGTCCTTCTTTCCCGTAGTATTTGATAGTACAGTAGTTCCCCCTTATCTTTGTTTCCCTCAGTTCAGTTCCCTGAAGTGAGCTGCGGTCTGAAAATTGGTGTGCACAGTACAATTTAGAGTGGGACCAGTTCCATGGTGCAGAGATAATGCACTGCTCAAAAGAAACTTGATCCCACAGGGGGACTGCAGTTCAAATCCCAGCTTGGTCAGTCTGAAATACACCAGGCATGTACTTGAGTGATCAGGATGTGATGGGCTGCAGGACTAGAGGAAGGGGACTGAGTGGCAACCAGACCCTGTGGAGGGTGCTCATCTCGCTCGCTCTCCAAAATGGTATCAGATGAACGTCCGACCTCATCATCTCCTTTTGATGTGCTCACTTTTGCCAAAGTATTTCCTGTCACAGCTTTAAATATTACGCCTTTTTAACTCTATGTAAAAGGTGCCTGGTTTGAGGAGTGCAGTCTACTCTCTTCTTGTGCCTTGGGACAGACAGCTGCTGGCTTCTCCACTTTCCCAGCTGGAGAGACTTCACCTCCATGCTTCTGTTTCTGCACCTGTAACATGGGGATGACTGCAGCTCCTCCCCTGCAGGTGGCTGTGAAGAATACGGCCCTTCCAGGGCCCTGCACACAGCTATCTCATTATAAATGGTAGAGGTGGTTGTGCCATTACGCATCTTAGTTCCCACCCTCACTCTCCACAGTCTGCCTCTGTCTTCTGGTAAGACATGCTTAGAAATGGAACCCCAAAGCAATTATTTTTTTGTAGGTCTAACATCATATTGATGTCTAATACAAGGAGTGAAAAAATGGCATACTTGTCCCAAAGAGACTTCGTACAGTGTTTGCTTTGGTTTTGATTGGAGTATGGCCTTTGAGTGGGTCGGGTACTTTTAAATTCTCATAGTTTCCCCACACCCTTTTGTTTATACACAGTTACCTGAACTTGGAGGAAACCACCAGCTTTGGGCACTCCTGCTCTACCCACAACCCAGAGCTACCACTGCCTGGGCATTTTGGTTTCCACTACTTTCCCCCTGAAAATATTTTTTAAAAATATATTTTTCATTATGGTGAGAAATATATAACATAAAACTTACCATGTTCATAATGTTTAAATGTACAATTTAGTTGCGTTAAATATACTCGCTGTGTTGTGCAAGCAACACAACTGTTTCTAGGACTTGTTCATCATCTCAAATAGAAATGCTCATGCCATGAGACAATAACCTCCGCTCCCTTCTTCCACCAGTAACCACTAGTCCATTTGCCATCTCTGAATTTTCCCATTCTAGGTACTTGATGTAAGTGGAATCATACAATATTTGTTTCTCTACAGCTGGCTTCTTTCACTAAGTGGTGCATTTTCAAGGTTCACCCATGTTGTAGCATGTACAGTACTTTGCTCCTTTTCAGTTCTGAGACATATTCCCTCGTCCATATATACCACATTTTCTTTGCCTGTTCATCTAGTGATAGACAAGTGGGTTGTTACTTTGGGTTGTTGAGGCCCTTAGTACCAGTTCATTAAAGTTCTCCATTCTGAGACAACCTCTTCATCTCAAAACTCCTTTTTGTTTCTGTCTACCTCAAAATCACATACTTAGTGATGGAACTATCTGGGACAGGGGTCAGGAAAAAGCCAAGGGAGAGTTTACAAACTATACTGATGTGATAATGAAAAATTTGTATTCTTATTATTTGTAAATAAATGCATGAATTGAAAAAATGCTCCTGGGAAATAATTATCATCATAACATAAGTTTTACATCTTTTGATAGCTGATTTCATGTGTTTTCAATACTTTTCAAATTCTGCAAATAGCTTTTTTTATTTGGCAAGTTGGTGACGGGAGATGCACAGAGACCCTCAATGCTGTACTTATTCTGACTTATGATATGTATTATTGTTTGGTGACTCAACTTCTGGATTTGGGGAGGGGTTGTGTATTTCAGGTCTTTGGCACTATATTTTAGTTTCTCCAGGGAGGAGGCTCTTCTGTGGTTTGATATATACAACATTAAAATCGGACAAAGAATATACATTTATTGAAGGACTTGATGCATATTTGGCGCTCCTTAAAACGTTTCTTTTACTTTCTGTCTTTTCTAGTGCCATCCAACAAAATATCATACCGATAGAAGTCATGCTAAAGTTTGCTACTTAACAAATTAGTCTATTGAGTCCAGCTTTCCAAACTGCCTGCTGTTTTTTTGATTTGACAGCAGAATATTTGAAATATCGGTCTTCCCTTAAAACTACCGACAGTGTAATTATGATGCAGTCAGTACTGATTTTGAGCTATAACACAAAGTTATCAATTTATATCAATCCTGCAGATAGAAAATTGTTTTAGGGGCAGAGGATGAAGTTTTTTCTTAGTAACATTTCTTTGTCTGTGGGCCTGCACAAGTTTGCATCTCTAGTTTACACCATAGTCTATACTCATTACAATGTCTTAACGCCCGGAGATTTACCAAGGACAAATGCAGCCTTAATATTACATTGTATTTCATTTCACAGGTTTGTTTCATAACCTCAATAGTTATTTCTAGTTGCAATTCCGTTTCCTTTCTAAATGTGTTAATAAAATGCTTGCATTAAGATTGGCCTGATTCCAAAATCTGATATGGCCATGCTTCAAGTAAGTGATAAAACTCATGACAATATAGCACTTGGAGATCTTTGGATGTATCCTAACTATACAAGTGGGGAAACTCTTAGTTTCTTATAGAGTTAAATTAAGGTCAGACCTGGTTTCCGACATGAAGTTCAGATGTATTGGCAGATCCCCATGCTTGCATTTATTATGCTGTAATTTGGGGCTTAAAGAGTTATATCCAGTCCATCCCCAACATCTGGATAGTGTTTATAACGATCACATTTGATCCTAATGTAATTTTGTTGGGGAATTCACTAGAATTCCTCTGTTGGCTACGTTACAACTGAACATGAGATCTGCTAAAATATTACCAAAAAAACCTAGTGAATATCCAGGGAGAATACAAAAGTAGATAATTTCATCCCCCATCTCCTCTCCCCACCACTGGCCACTAACCTATGCTGTTTATCTATCTAGGCTTTCTGGTTTCCATTGATAAAATGGGGGTGACACTTTCACAGCGGCCAATATTCATCATGGGTTTTGAACCTTGGAAGGCAGAGCAGGCACACAAATCTTTCAGGGATGGCTGTTACCCATATGCAACCAGGAGAACAGTGTCGTCCACTCCAGTGATACAGACGACATGTGCTTGATGGTGATTTTTCCTTTCATTTTCATTTGATTTAGAATGCCGTTCCTTTGGGTTAGAGAAACGTTACTTGAAAGTTGAGCCAAAGGATTGGTTTTAACCACGGTTCTCCCATCAATGAAGCAGAATCTTGCGAGGGCTGTAAAGGGAGCCTTTAATTACATGAGATTGACAAGGGGGACATTGGGGGAGTTTGGCAATGCAGTTTCAGGACCTCCCAGCCCTGCCAGCAGGAAGATTATTAGCATATTTCATGTAATTTGTGCATAGCAATGTACCCTTCCCATGAAATAAATTTAACATTCGAAAAGAGACAGATGGGAAAAGAAAAAGACAGATAGGGAAGGACAGAGATTATAACAGTCTTCGGAGAGGAAAAATTATTTCATTAAATCTAAAAAGCATATGCTTTTCTGATGTATAGCATATGCAAGTCTATGCAAATTATTTAATAGCAGTGCACTCGGAGTAATTTCCATTTCCTCCCTAGCTTGTGACGGGAATATTCCTTTTAATCAGATTAGATGACATCCTCTACAAACTTTTGGGGGTTTCAACTTAATTTGCCATGCTAAGTAGTTAGGGTAATTTGAAATAAAGTAATCAGTGGGCTGAAAAGAATGAAACTAAACCTCATTTCTGTCTTTGACATGGGGGTGGCCGGCTGTGTGAGCCCGGCAGGACTTCTTTCCCTGCCTCTCTCTCCTGTTCTCCTGCTCCCCAGATCCCAAGACCCCAGCAGAATTTCCAATGGCCAGTTGTGTTGTTTTGATGGCACCTAATCAGATCTGTTTTCCATCCACAAAGCTTGCTTGCAATGCTGCATGTCATTAGGCCTCCTCTGACTGTCACAATTTATAGTACTGCCTCAAGCAATGACGGAAAGATGAATTCACACTCCTTACAAACTTTTTCACCTGAGGAGGTCTTGGACTCCTGAAGGAGTCTTTGAAATCCTCAGATACTCCATTCTAGAACTCTGGACACAGGGAAACTCTAAATCTAAACCTCAGTCTAGTCCCATGATGGGCCAGAGTTAGCAAGGAGTCTGTACTGGGAAGAACACACCTGAAAGGGACAGCAACTTATCAGTGGTGCCCCTGTGACAGGAGTAGTGTCTGTCCCCGGTGAAGCTCCAAAACTTGTTTTGGGGCTTTGCTCATAGTTGTGCAGGCTGGGAGGCATGGTCTGGTCCCTGGGGTCCGTTTTCTGAGTCACGAAGGGAATATTATATTAATACCTACACTTTTCCAGCAGATGGCAGTACTCCTTTAGCAAGGAGTTCTAAAATCTCAAGTTACAGTTTGGACTAGACTAGAGGCTGGTTGGTCTCCTCTTCCACAGTTCTCTGTTTCATGGGTGGTGGTATTTGGAGAAGGGGAAGATTTTAATTACTTAAACTAATTCTCTGCAAAGTGTTAGCAGATGAAATTTAAATGTTACCTCTGTTAGAGCTGCCAGGGATTTACCAACCACCGAAATATAAAACGGAGAAATTTAATGGTGAAAATTCACAAAGACAAGGAGTAAAAGTCCTTCCCTCCCCTCTTTTCTTCCTCCCCTCTCCTCCCTTTCTCTTCCCTTCCCTTCCTCCCTTTTTTCTTCAAACCCATCTTCCCCCATGGCAATGCCTCAGCAAGAATCTTGGCTTAGAGCATTCAGATCTGCTCCTAAACTCTCACCCCTGTCGCACAGTGAAGTGCTTCCTATTAAGGTTTTGATCACAACTTTTGATATGACAGCTATGGGAGAGATCAGACTGAAATCATGATTTCTTTAAGAACTTATTAGAGGCTTTATATAACCAAAGTAGGTGTGTGTGTATGCCCCAAATCCTGAGAGGATGGAGAAATGAGGGAGAAGGAATTGCCCGGTGAGCAGGTTCCATTGTGTGTGTGTGTGTGGGGGGGTGCTTTTTCCCTCTCTCTGTCTCTCTCTGGGAAGCACATGTGCTCTCTGAAAATTAAAAAGAAAAAGTTAGCAGTCCTTGTAACATCACTATTCTTCTTTTACAGTAATCAGGTAGTAAGACAAGCTGGCCCTTCTGAACCTCCACTCAGCTTCTTTGGAGTAGGATGAGATGGATCAGTAAGAATGGGGAAGGAGTAGATCAGCCTTTTAGTAGAGAAAGGGAAAGAAATAATGAAAGAAGGCATTTCATAATCGCTCTCTATGTAGAGAGAATACCCTTTTTAATCCAGTAAAACGTCAAGCTCTTTGATAGGAAGAATTCTTTCAGGGCTGTTGTGAATACTGGTTCGCTTTCTACACTGACACCTCATTAAGATAAATGATAACTCTCAAAGTATTCAAGAGCTCTCAAAAGATGGAATTTATAACTTTGTACACCCTTCCAGAAGTTACAGGCAACTTTTGTGAGAAAGATGATAGATTTATAGAGATAGGAGAGATGATAGATCAATAGATAGATAGATAGATAGATATAGATAGATGATAGATAGATGATAGATAGATAGATACAGAGAGATACAGCAGTTATTCTAATATTCACCTACATTTACGATCAGACCTGATCTAGGAACTTCCAAATGTCAATGAGACATCTGTGATGATGAATCCTTTGAATACTCCACAGTTTAATTTTTTCTCTATCATATACTCTCTATTCAAATGACAGATCTATCATGTATCTATTAAGTGTGAATGTCAATCCAATATTTTCAGCATGGTATTTTTATTTTCACACTTGTACACATATTTGAATTTTGCCCTATTTCCAGGCCCTACCCGATCTGCCATAAGACACCTTTGGATCTGGAAGTCCAGGCATCTGGGCCTGGCATCCTTTCTTTCTTTCTTTCTTTTTTTTTTTTTTTTTAGTTTTTAAAGGATTATTTATTTGTTTATTTAATTCCATTTGTTATTATTATTATTTTTTTGGGGGGGAGAGGGCCCGTGCGCTCGCCAGAGACAGAGAGACAGGAAGCGAGAAATCACCCCCCAGGGGGGATGGTCACACTGCAATCCCTTCTCCTCCATTCTCCTCTCGGGATCTTGGGCACGCATGCACATGCGCCCAGCTTGAGTTTTAAGCCACCGGGTCCAAGATGCGAACCGCGGTCGGCTACATGGGAGTCCAGCGATATAGCCATTACGCTAACTGCTGGTCCCACTATTATTATTTTTTTTAATTTGGCTGGAGAGAGAGAAAGGGAAAGCGAGAAGACAAGCTGCCAGTTCTGGAACTTGAACTGCCGTCGACCATGTGGGAATTCAGTGCCTTTAACCACCAGGCCACCTGTCAGCCCGGGCCTGGCATCCCTTAGCTGCAACCATTTTCATTACTTCTCTTTATGCCATGAAGTAGCTCCCATTACATTCCACTTAATCTTCGACTCGTCTCCTTCCTTTTTATCTTTTTTTATTTTTTTAATTATTTATTTAGTTTTATTCATCATTATTATTATAATTTATCTTGCTACAGGGTATGTGAGCTCACCAGAGAAAGACAGAGAGAGAGAGAGACTGAGAAAGCAATCTGCCAGGTTCAGAACTTGAACCACAGTCAACCACGTGGAAGTCCAGTGGCTTATCTACCACTCCACCTGCTGGCCCCATTCCCCTTGTATCTTTTTATTTATTTATTTATTTTTTGCTATAGGGCGCGCGCGCCCGCCAGGCAGTTCTTTTTGCTATAGGGCGCGTGCGCCCGCCAGGAAGATAGAGACAGAAAGCGAAAAATCACTCCCCAGGGGGGATGGCTACACTACAATCCCTTCTCCATTCTCCTCTCAGGTCCTTGGGTACACACGTACTTGCACCCGGCTTGAGTTTAAGCCATTGGGTCTGGGACTTGAACCGAGGTTGACTACATGAGAGTCCAGCGACATAGCTATTACACCAACTGCTGGTCCCCCTTGTATCTTTTTATTTTTTTGCCTTAGTACGTGTTTACTCACTGGAGATATAGGGTCAGTGAAATGGAAAGTAAGGAATCACCACCCCCCCAGGGGAGATGGCCATACCGCAATCCCTTCTCCATTCTCCTCCCGGGATCTTGGGCACTCATGCACACATGCCCAGAATAAGTTTTAAGTCACTGGGTCTGGGACTCAAACTGTTGTCAGCTGCGTGGGAATCTAGTGACGTAACTGTTACACCATCTGGTGCGCCCCTCCCACACTCCCTATCTTAAGGCTGTGATCTGAGCCTTTGAAAGGTGGAGGCCTCTTGCATTTTCTGGCTGCAAAGAGCCTCAGTAAGGATCCTGAAGCACGGGCAGAACATAACCTCCATTAGGCTTGGAGCAGAAACTGCCAGAATGGAGGCACTATATGTGAAATGATGAACAAATGGCATGAGCTGGGTTACATGGAATCATGGCATTTCAGATTTAGGAGAAACCTTAAGGGTCGTCTAATTCAGTGCTAATGGACTAGGCCATGAACCTCAGCTGAAAAATATTAAAACATACACAAAGGCACACATACACACACGCACACACACACACTACACAGATGGAGATACATTTTGCCACATCATGCAAGTACAAGATTGGAGTCTTCTTTATTCTCTCACATCCTTTATCCAATCTTTGGGAAAATGCAATTGATTCTGCATTCAAAATAAAACTAGAACATTACCACTTCTTAGCACCCTCATGATGACCACCTCTGTCTGAGGCATGGTCATCTCTTATCTGGACCACTGGGACAGCCTCCTAACAGGTCTCAATGCTTCTATTTTACCACCTACAGTCTATTCAGCATGATCTTGTTGAAATCACATTATTCTTCTATTTGAAACCCAATTTCACTCAAACTAAAAGCCCAAATCCTTGCAATGTCCTACAAGGCCACATGCCATCCGTTCTCTGCCTTTGCTTTTCTCACTCTCGCCTCCTACCGTTGTCTTCGTCACTCTGCTTCAGCATACTGGCTTCCTTGCTGATCCTTGCATTCGACTGACAAACTCTACCTTAGTCATTTCTTTGTTTCTTTCTTTCTCTAATCCTCTTCCTCCAGATATCAGCATCTCTCGGGTATCTGCCACAGGTATCTCCTCAGTCCTGTCTAGTCTTTGCTCAAATGGTCCCCTCCTAATGGGACCAACTCTGGCCGCTATACTTACTATTGCACCTTGATACTTTTCTTGACTCTGATCTGGCACTCCCAAATCCCCTGAACTTGTTCTACATTTTTTTTTCCCATGATGCTTATCACATTTGAGCAGCATATATTAATACTTTTTCTGGTTTTTATGTTTATTGTTTATGATAGGAAAATTTGTCTAAAAGATGTAAGTATGGCCTCTCTCGCTCTCTCTTTTTTTCTTTTGTATTCATACTAGGATTCATATTTGCTAGTAGTAGCCTTCACTTGGTACAAATTCATAAATTACTTATAACATCCACTTCTTTTTCTGTTCATAGTAACAAAAGTAGGACCATTTGGTTTCTAGGCAATTATAAATAGAATTGCAAAGGTAGGCTCTGAAATTTCAAAAACAATTGCAAACACAGATACTAAAAGCATTCAAATAACATGATCATGCTGACAAGATTATTTTAATTTTTAAAAAATTATTGATTCATCCGTTTAGTTTCTAATTTGACCAGAAAGAGACACAGAGAAAGAAAGAGGAAGTGAGAAAGCAAACCACTAGGTCCAGGACTCGAGCTGTGGCTGGCCATGTGGGGATGTCCATCACTGTAACCACCATGCCACCTGATTATATTACTGTTTATTATCATTTGAATAAAAAACACACAAAAATCTCTCCAGGGACTTTCTGGATATCCTGAAATATACCTATAGACCCTGATGTGGGAAACACTGCTCTGTGGAATGCTAATTCTTTTTTTTCTTTTTTTTTGAGAGGTTTTTGCTGTAGGGTATATGTGCTCACCAGAAAGACAGAGAGAGAAAGCGAAAAGCACCCCCAAGAGGGGATGGCCACACCGCAATCCCTTCTCCTCCATTCTCCTCTTGGGATCTTGGGCACGCACATGTGCCTGGTGTGAGTTTAAGCCACTGGGTCCGGGACTCAAACCGCTGTCGACTACATGAGAGTCCAGAGACATAGCCATTACACCAACTGCTGGTCCCAAATGCTGATTCTTAAGTAGATTATAAATTCACCCAATGTAAAGCATTGGCTTTCAAGTTTCTGGTGTTTTTAGCACACTTGCTTACCTACCTCATGACACAAAGCATAACTCATGCCATTATGCCGACACCATAGATCAAGTGCAAAGTATTAGGTAAGCAGGTTAAAAAGTAAAAGGAAATCAGTACTTATTGATCATCTAATAAATGCCAGGTATTTACATGTACATCATCTCATTTATCATATCAGGAACACTACTGAATTATTTTCCCACTCTGACTGAGTATAAAACAAACTCAAATAAGTTCAGTGACTTGTCCAAGCTCCCAGAGAAGATGGTTGGACTCTGCAAAAAATGCTTTTATTTGACAAGCTTCAAATTTAACAAGAAGTTGTAAGGGTAGTACAAAGAACTCTGTATTCTTCACTCAGTGAACATTTGAATTTTTCTTTTTCCAGTACAGAATCTAACCCAGGGACATGTGCTGGACTCGGCTGAGTCTTTAGTCCTCGCAGTCTGGGGCAGATCCTCCGCTTTTTTGTGACCTTAACATTTTAAAAGATGTTTACACTTGACTTTTTATAGACTGTCTTTCATTTGTGTTTTTCTGATGTTTTCCTCATAATTAAACCCTGGTATGCATTTTTGGATAAAATATTACAAATGCGGTGTTCTTTTCATTGTATCTTATTATTGCTATGTCCATTTATTATATACTGGTGCTGTTAACTTTGACCTCTTAAGACTGTGGTAGCTCCCTGTTTTCTTCTGTATTAATAAATATGTTGTAGGAGAGACTTTGAGACTATATAAAATCTCATTCCTCATTCCACTTTCATTCACTAGTTTTGGCATCCACTGATGTTTCTTGCCAGATGTAATTATTACTATTGTAGTGACCAAATTAACTTTCTAATTCCATCATTCTTTCTCCATTGATTGGCTAGCTTTATACATTAAGGAAGAACTTTCTCTTCTTTTTTACTCATTCACATCAGTAGGGCTTCATGAATATTTATTTATCAAATCAGTTGTTATCCATTACTGTCATTATTTATTTGGATGCTCAAATGGTCTCATATTTCAACAGCAGAAACCTAAGTTGATCTTAAATCTATATCTATTTTTATCTGAAATATCATTTATTATATTATTCACATTGCTATAAATAGAGATAAAGGAAAAATAAATGCAAAATCAGAAATGCAATGAAGTAGGCATGATACTTGGCATAGGTTAAGGCTTAAAAATCACCAAATTCTTGGGTAAAGTTTTGTCCGTTTTACCGTCGATAAATGACATCAGCCACGTTGTCTGCATTTACTTATTTGTTAAGTGGAGAGGGTACACTTTATCTTACCATGCTGTAAGAATTACAAAAGATATTGTGTCATATTTAAAAGACATGACACAGTCCCTAGCACAAGATCAGTACTTAGTAAGTAGTAGCTATTGCAAACCATTTATAATTATGACCCACACTTTCCTAATCTCTAAATTGTGGACAAAAATCTAACTCGGAATCATTAAAAAATTAAATGAACTAGTACATGTGAAACTATTTAGCACATGCAAATACTCAAAATTATTCCTGTTATGATTAATATCACTATTCTCTGCGCTTCAGTTTCATTACCTTTGAAAGGGCAACACTATCCATGTCACAGATTTGTTGTGAAGATTCAGTGATACGACCTATGTAAACCTCCCAGATTAGTGCCTGGCATTTAGAAAGTACACCATATATAGGAAATACTGTTATTGCAAAGCAGATTTAAGAACATCTGGAGAAATTTTACAGAGGCAAAATACCATTGCACCTGGAGAAAAGCATGCACGTGCTTGGGTGCATGCATGTGCGTTTGTGCCTGAGTGCACACTTGCATACGAAGAGCCCATAACAATTGCCTACCACTCTCCAAGGCTGTCTCTTTTTCCCTGGGTCACTGCTCTCTGCTCTGGATGGAGAGAGAAGGTATACTGAAGTGTAATTGGTTTGGTCAAGTGCAGTGATTTAGAGATGCACTCACATTCCCTAATCTCATTTTTATCCACTTGCCTCTAACGGGGATTCTAATCAGCCTCCCCACTGGTTCACTTCACTTCCTGTAATAAAAGAGCACTCAGAAGTGACATGAAAGCCATGGAAGCGGTCACTGAGGGATCAGCACTTCCACCGAAATGGATAGAAAGTGATTTTAATAGTACAAGCAACAGATTGGCATTTATGTTTGTAAGTTAATAAGTCCTGTCCTAGTTTCCATTTTCTGTTTTCGTTTATAAACAGTATTCTGTGGGCCTGCAGCCAGTTAAATCCAATGACAAGCTTATCCTTTATCACTAGGCCTGGTAACTTTGAACATTTAGGTCTCAAAACATAGGTAGAGTAGTTGTCTCAGAGAGAGGTTTCAGTGGCTTGGTGCCAGCCTAGTACCATCCCTTCTCATTCACTCATGATCAATACCAAAGGCATTTCATAATCAAACATTTCATTTCAACAGTGAAATACCATCAGCTGAATGCTTTAAACAGCTGAAGTGGCGCTAAAGCTCAAATAGTCTGATAAGGAATTCAGAAATCGTCGAGTTTAGTGGGCTAAACACTCCGCACAGATTGTTATTGAATTCTCACACTACTGAGTGTTCAATACTACTAGTGTCTCAATGTAAGACTAAGAAACTGAGGTAAAGAAAATACTTTAGCGAGATCACCCAGCCGGTGGTTCCATGAGGCTTCACACTGACACAGCCTGACCTTAAAGTTCAAGCTCTTATTCTCCTCTAAATACCAAAGGGATTAGATTTTTGTTATTACTGCTCTTTTGTTTTTGATACTTCTATTTGATTATGGAGCTGTCAGTTGCACTGGGAATTCATTTCAAGCCAAGTAATGACATCAGAGGATGCTGAATAATGATTGCTTCCGAATTCTTTCTGGATATGGGCCACTTCCGGATGCTTTATGTCCTTTTCCATTTCTACTCTAAGGTGTAGAGTTGGGGGTGGGGGTGCTGCTTAAGCATTTAACTTTGAAAAAGCTGTCCTTAAGTGCCTATTTGCTTTGTTACTAGGAATTTTTTTGACCACATCAAGCTACTGGCTTCTGTTTGGTTATTTAAGTTCCCTGGGCCTCTGTTTCTGAATCTGTACTCAGAAGGATGGGATAAGATATTTTATGATATTCTTTCTAGCTCTGTGTGCTGAGGTTCTAAATAATTAGATTACTATTTCTTTCTTTCTTTTTCTTTCTTTTTTTTTTTTTTTAATTTTCAGTGGGTGCATGGGCTCATGAGAGAGAGAGAGAGAGAGAGAGAGAGAGAGAGAAAGACCAAGAGAAGCAACCTTCAATGGGGCATGGTCACACTGCCTCTATTTTTCCTCCATTTCTCCATCCTGTCAAAATTTGGGGCATGGACATTTGCCTGGAATGTTTTTCAAGCCACCAGGCTGGGATTTGAACTGGGGTTAGCCATGCAGGATCCAGGTCCCCATGTACAGAGCTTAACCACTGTGTTTTGGAGTAGATAACTATTATTTCCATTCCTCAATCTCTGTAGCAATCTCCCCCCCCGCCCCCCTTCTGTAACCTGCTTTTGGACTTTTTCATACATTTCTTTTTCACTCTTGTCATTGTCTTCTTTTCCTCTTTTTTTTTTTTTTGTCCTTTCTCTTCTGATTTTTTTTCTTTCTCATGTTTCAATCTCTTTCTCCTTTCTTATTTTACCCTTTAATTTCTGTTCTCTGCCCTTGCTACTCTCTCATCCTCACCTTCCTTATCACCTATTGTTTCTTTCTTCTTTTTCTCTTTCTCCACTCTTCTCTACTCCTCTTTTCTTTTGTTAGTCTCATCTCTTTCTCCCTCCTTCAGTATTTTTTTTTCTTTCTTTGAACCCAACATACTTTACTTTCTTTTGCCGTGCTGTTCAGACATAAGAAGATCCTTGGGATATAGCGGAAGGATCAGTCAGAGGTAATTTAGAAGGGATGAGACATTGCTTTTTAACAAAGAACAATGAACACTTTGGACAGTAGGATGTTTGGGCACTAAAAATAAATAAACTTAGTTTCTTTTTTTTTTGGAGAGGTTTTTGCTATAGGGCGTGTGTGCTCGCCAGACAGCCAGAGAGAGACAGAGAGATAAAAAAGCAGAAATCACCCCCATCACCCCCAGGGGGTGATGGCCACGCCGCAATCCCTTCTCCTCCATTCTCCTCTCGGGATCTTGGGCACGCACGCACACGCGCCCAGCGTGAGTTTTAAGCCACCGGGTCCAGGACTCGAACGGCGGTCAACTACATGGGAGTCCAGAGAAACAGCCATTACGCTAACTGCTGGTCCCAAATCATCTTACTTTCTCTGTGCTACACAGATAGTCTCAAGGTCTTTGTTGCAAATATGACTGAAGTTCTAATTTTATAGCATTTTTCTCCTTGGGTGTCTCATACTTCTGGTGCTCTTGTAGAACAATCTGATACCTTCTTGTAGTAAAATCAGTACTTACAAATTGTTCATTTTACTTGGAAATATTAAAGCAAGATGATAATCCTTAAAAGACCCAGAGTAAAATCCACAACTATGTTATGTTAGCATATCAAGTTGAAAAGTCACAAATTATATCAGCTAGAGTTGAGTCTGGGATGGATTCATTTGAAAATGCTAATATTTTTGGTATCCTTTCTCTGTGCTTCATAAATCTGTTTTATATCCCTTCATTTTTTATTAAATTATTGAAGACATCATTTTCTTTTCTTTTCTTTTCTTTTCTTTTTTTAGAGAGATTTTTTTCCCCATGGCATGTGTGTGCTCACCAGAGAGACCAAGAAAGACAGAGAGACAGAAAGTGAGACAACATCCCCCAGGAGAGATGGCTGTGCCACAGTCCCTTCTCCTCCATTCTCCTCTTGGGATTTTGGGCATACCTGCACACCCACCCGGTGTGAGTTTTAAGCTGCCAGGTCCTGGACTCAAACCGTGGTCAACCATGTGGGAGTCCGACGACGTAACCATTACCTCATCTGCTGGTCCTAAAGACATCATTTTCTAAAAAGGATTTTTTTTTAATAGCCCAGATAACTTAAGCAGAAAAAGCACTGCCTTGTTTTGGTAACAAATCCTCCATTTTCTTATGGACACATGGGGCATTAGTTGGGTTGTAGTAGTATCTTTAGTATCACAAAATCTTCCAGGGCACATTTTCCTGGCAGACCTTTATATTTTCCTCCTGTGCTAAGTGAAGTGAGACTGGCTTTTAACAATAAGACAATGTTTGTGTATACCTTTATTTTAAAAGTTGTTCATATTACAGAACCAATTAAATTCTTGTTGGGAGACCAGATGGTAGAGAAGTTGTAAAATGTGATGTTCTGCAAGGCCGACCCAAATGGTAAAGTCTGTATCCAGAGACCTCCCTGCATACATGAGGCATGTGTGGGCCCATGATCTGGGTTTGGCTGAAGCTGGAAGTGGGTCGTGGTACCGAGACCTGTCTGGGGTGCTATCTCTGTCTGTCTTTGTCTTCCTCACTCTTGGAAAAAATAAAAACAAAAACAAAAATCCTTGTTGGGGTCTAGGACTTTAAATTCTGTGCTTTTGGAAATCACTAGGTCTTGTCCTAATTTCCCTTCCTATTTCTCAGTGGGAGAAACTGCCAACTTTATTAGTATGCTTCAGATACGACTGCACGAAGTCACATGAGGATGTCTAAGGACATGCAGGTAGACCTCTGTTTGACATAAAGAAGCGAAGAAGGAATTCTTTTTTATTCCTAATTACTACAACATTTTCATACAATCTTCATCAGAGACCTCTGATAATCTTAGCATTTTAAAGGAGCTCAGTTGATATTTGTTTCAAGAGGGACCCTACCTTACTTTTAGAATCTTGGATTCTAGCCTCAACATATATGTCAAGTTTGGAATTTAATTTAATTCTTGGAAAACAGTTTTTTCATACATTTTTTAATAAAAAAGAGATTTCAGATGTATGATCAGGTGGCCTCCATATAGAGACCTAAAAGACATTTCCTGATTTGCGGACGACCCCCTTGTGTACAGGACCATGGCCACTCAGTCCTGGGCTTAACTCACAGCTGGGACAGCTCTGAAACCCTGCCGCTGTGGCTGAGGAAGGCTTACATTTGAAAGTGTCCAGGCCCATGGGAGCTCTGAGCTCAGTGGCTGCCCAGGGGCTGGGCAGGATGATGAACGGTCTTGGTTAGAGATGTGTGGAAGATCCCTGAGAGACTTTTAGACCTGAGACACAGAAAACTTTGAAACAAGACGTGAGTGTTTTTTCTGAAAGACAAAAGAAAATAGAAACATGCCATGAAAAGAGCATGCACTCACTGGAGAGATGAAGACAGGATCTACTCGTAAGTAGATATCAAAAGATAACTTCCCGGAAAGTCACTGGGGAAGGCTCAGGGCATCTCCGGCAGCTACAATAATCGCTTGGTTCCTTACAGGGAGGAAGGCGCTCTCCTAAGTGCTGTTTTTCCCAAGAGATGAACGATCATCTTGGTGTGAACACCGCCTCCCCTCTATTCTTCTTGGTGTCGCTCTTCTGGGAGTGGTCTACGCCCCTGGGGTGGTATTTTCACGAAGACACACTTGACCAGGACTGTTCTTTATCTTTTTCCATTCTAATGTCCAGGCAACCCCAGATGAAGTCAGGTATCGGACTGTGGTATTCGTAACCTGTTGTCCCTAGAGCAGCAGGCAGCTCAGGAATCGTGTTGTTAGAATTGGCACCATTCAAAAACAAGATGCCTTATAACTCTGACAAAGCTCAACAACTGTGATGTCTTTTGTCTAAGAGGAACATCAGCTGGCGTTATCTTCAAGTTGAGGCCCGACTGAGCTGTGAATAACTGGTAACATGGAATTTGGTTGGTGCTGAAAACAAAACTTTCCAAATCCAGGTCTCGCAGTCAGGAGTCATTTAATAAACCACCAGAAGATGGCACCATGAGCATCTGATATAGGAGCCAAAGATGAGAATATTTATCTTCACAAAACTCTTCTCAAAATATTAAGCAAAACTTGGACTGAAACACAACCGTATTTGGACAAGCAGGTTTATTTTACTTTAGTGCTTTGTTATTAGAAACATACATATGTGTGTGTATATATTTTACTATCAAACCCTAAAGTTATGGAAAATATCCTTGGAGGTTAGGATGGACTGTAAACTTTTACAGTATTATTTGTAGGCAGATTTTTCAATTTCTTAGTTAAGCTAACCTTTTCTTAATATGAGGTTTAGTGGTTATGTTTCATAACCATTGCTCAGGAGAATTGTTTTGATGATCTAAATGCCCCTATGAAAGAAACACATTCAAATAGAAAGAAGTAGAAATGCAGTATAATACATCATGCATATTTTGAAAAAAAAAAAACAATGTAAGTGAATATCTTTATTTTGATACATGCATCTACATGGATATACACATATAGATTTGGATAAAGATGATAAATGTGTGGATATAGTTTAGTATAGAAATGACACTCGAAAAAGAAGAAAAATAAAATAAAAAACAAACAAAAAGAAATGCCACTTGCTTTCAACTTCCACTCTACCATGAAATATGAAGCTTTTAGAAGAGCAAACAACTTTTCAAACTCAGTGGTAGAGAGAACATTTGGAAGAGAAACTATCAGTTAACTAAATAAACCACTGCTTCTTGGGGGAAGTCTGGAAAAAACTTTCACTGTTTCTTTGCAGATATTCTCACACCAGGTAAGCAGGCAAACAAGATGTGCGAGGGCAAGACAGAAGCTAAAGGACAGATTAGAGGGTCAGAGAATGTCAAAACTGTATTTGGAACTGCTATGGTTTGAAATGTATCTGCCCAAAACTCACATGTTGGAATTTGGTTGTATAGTGAAAATATTAAGAGGAGACTTAATGATTATGGTCTTGAAAGGGAGTGCCCTTGGGAAGTGATTAGGCAATGGCCCAGGGCCCTGTGGTTGATTCCTGGTGGGTTTGTAAGAAGAAAGAATGAGACTCAAACAGACGCATGGGTATATTCTGCGTGCTCGAGCTCCTGCCCTGCGTGTTACCCACCAGCAGAGAACCCTCACCAGGTGTGGCCTCTAGATCTTTAACCTCCTAATCATGAACTAAATAAACCTTTATCATTTGCTTTTAGAGGTTTTTGCCTTAGGATGCACATACTCACTGGAGATAGAGAGCAAGAGACACAGTGAGGAGGAAAGTGAGAAATGGCCACTCCACAATCTCTTCGCCATTCTCCTTCTGGGATCATGGGCGCACATGCACACATGCCAGGTGTGATTTTTTTTTTTTAAGAGAGATTTTTGCTTTAGGGCGCATGTGCTCGCCAGAGAATCAGAGAGAAACAGAGAGACAGAAAGCGAGAAATCACCCCCTGGGGGGAGATGGCCACACCGCAATCCCTTCTCCTCCATTCTTCTCTCAAGATTTTTGGCAGGCACACGCATGCAACTAGCATGAGCTTTAAGTCACTAGGTCTGGGACTCATACTGTAGTTGACCACATGTGATTCCAGTCACATGACCATTACACCATTCGCTGGTCCCCTGACATGATTTGAAGCCACTGGGTTTGGAACTTGAACCGCAATCGGCCATGTGGGAGTCCAGTGATGTAACCACTATGCATGCCATCTGCTGATCTCTAAATCTTTATTCTTATAAATTACTCAGACTCTGATCATTCTGTTATTAGCAACAGAGTGGACTAGAACGGAGACACAAGCAAAGTTGGGGACCAATTAATGAAAGGGATCAGAAGGGAATTAATGAAAGACACCAACATTCCAGAGATAAGCATATAAGAGGAAAAGTCGAGGGAACATTCAAGTCTCCATATTGAAGTTGCCCACAACATGGTGACTAGCAGTTGTGAGCAGGGAGAGCAGATCAGCTCTGTGGATGCTGGGGCGAATGTCGTTAACTTGTAGTTGTTTCGCTTGCAGACACAGGACTGCTTTTAAGGATCCCTCCTTGCCGTCCTTCACAGCACTCTCTTTATTTATTTATTTATTGGTATGGAGCATCTGACAGACTTACTGATCTCTTTTTTAACCACAAATACTGACTTCAATCATTAATTCAGAGTTTATTTAGATTCTAGCTTTGACACAGTTATATCTTACAGAAAATAAATAATCACTCTTCAAGGCAATTTGATATCAAAGGGAAGTAGGAGTCCTGGGAATGTCCAGAGAGGGTGAGCTGGTGTTGGATATCGCTGGGAATTTCAGTCATTTGGGTTGCAAGCTGGTTTGGGGAAATCCCTCAGGAAGTTGAGTGGAAGAATAGCTGCAGAAGGAGAAAAGTTCTGATCCACGGCACCCATGTCCCAGGCACAATATTAGCAGTGACGGAAGTCTCTGGGGTCACTCGGAGCATTTTTATGGAGAAAAATGGCCTTGCATGTGCACTGAGAAGCAGATTCAAATGCAGTGAGCTGTAGGAGCCTGCACAGCACTTCCTGGAGGCAGGAATGGCTTCACAAGCCTTATCGCCCTTCCTGGTGCACAAGGACGAAAATAGTAAAAAGGAGCCCACAGACAAAGATGCATTGACTTCAGCTGCATTCAGAATGTTTGGAGAAGTACTAGGATTTACCACATGGAAACACAGACCAGTCTGTGGGAAAAACACTTTTATTTTCAGTCTTCAAAACAGGTATTTCAATTGGCAAACCATAAAAGGTAAATATGAAAACTATTGAGAAATTGCCTGCCATACACTAAAAGGGACCAGACCATTGTTCTAGCAAACAGTTAAATCATGAAGGCCATATATCGCTGAGGTAGTCACAGGAATGTTTCAGACTTTTAAGGGGAGAAAACGCAGAGAGAAAAATATACCTAATTGCTTCTAAATGTCAAAAACAAGCTGAGCCTGATTCTTTCCACCTCACCAGGGAGTTAAAGAAGTTTGGAAAGTCTGGGAGTTTATTTAGTTTATTCAACAAAGAAGATTATTGTATAGTGCTAGCCTTGGTATCAGATCTGGTTTTGAGCCGATCCTCAAATATATACTGTGTGATCTTTAACAGGTTGTTTAACCTCTCTGAGCCTTAGTTTGATAATTACATCTGCCTCAAAGATTCAATGAAAGCATGTTAGCAATGAACATACAAATATTCCTTTTTATTCGTTCTTTTAGTTGCCAGAAAATGCCTGTGCTCACTGGGGAAGAACAGAGAGAAGAAGAGGGAGAAAGCACCTCTCTAGTGGGGGATGGCCATGCTGCAATCCCTTTTCGTTCATTTCTCCATCTTTTCAGGATTTGGGGTACATGTGCATACATGTGCAGTATGGTTTTCAAGCCACCAGGGCTAGGATTTGAACTGCAGTAGACCATGTGGAATCTGGCTTCCTTAGCAACTAGTCTGTAGAAATGGCCTTAGAAAAAATATTACTGTTAATAAATATTTATTGACATCTACTGTATTCATCAATTTTAAACAAATTTCATAATTTATGCCCTTGTTGCTGATCCAGGACTTGGTGTCAGGGGAAGAAATTCTTTTCCTTAAAGATTGGGGGAGCCAATGTGCTAAGACATATTTTTAGTGTCCTATGAAGACAGAACTTATTCTTTTCTTAGTAAAAGCATGGGAAAGTAAAGGCTGTTTTTATTATTTCAAAAAGAAAGAAAGGGAGGGGACCAGCAGTTAGCATAATGGCTATGTCACTGGACTCCCCTGTAGTCTACCACGGTTCGAGACCTGGAACCCAGTGCTTAAACTCACATCGGGTGCGTGTGCGTGAGTGCCCAAGATCCCGAGAGGAGAATGGAGAAGAAGGGATTGCGGCATGGCCATCCCTCTTGGGGGGTGATTTCTTGCTTTCTGTCTCTCTGTCTCTCTCTGTCTCTCTGGCGAGCATACACGCCTTATAGCAAAAACCTCTCAAAAAAAAAAAAAAGAAGGAAAGAAAGAAAGAAAGGGAGAGATACAGCGATGGATTTTTCTTGCATGTTTTTCTTGTGGTCCTTTGTAAGTTTTCTTCTGAATTCTCTTCTGCTGCATTCTTCAGTGAATTGCCTTATAGACACAGAGAGTTGGCAGGGAACAGCAACCCATACCATGTAGTGGAAGTGCTTCATAAACAGCTGTGTATTTGGAGGCTCTACCTTGGCCAGTCACTGCCTCAGATCTCAGAAAGGATCAATGGTCTCTACTTGGCTTTGTACTCCAGTCCACAGAAATAATAAATTCTTTGAGAGAGAGAGAAAGACAGAGAGACAGAGAGGTTCAAACTAAAGTCATGTAAGAGGCTGCTGCCCCACAAAGAATATTCCATGTGCACTTAGACTTTTTTTTTTTCATGTAGCCTTGACTGTGTACTTTTAGAAATGCATAGAAGAATTTTTAAAATGATATAAATTCAGGGTCAGAAGGTTAAGGTGCTAGATCTCATATGGACAGCTTTGTGGTTCAAGTCCTGGAGCTCCCAGCAGCTTGAGAATCACACCAGATGTGTGAGAGTGTGTACCCGAAATCCCAAGAGGAGAATAGAGAAGGGATTGTGGTGTGGACATCCCCCCCCCCAGGGGGTGATTTCTCACCTCCCTTGTCTCTCTCTCTGTCTCTCTCTGCCTCTTTCTGGCAAGCCCTCTAGCAAAAACAAAATGAAAACAAAGAAACAAATGAAAAAAATATAAATTCTCTTCAGCTCCAAAAATGATTGCTGTAGAAATTTGTTAGCCTAGAGGAAGGGTAATACCATAGTCTGTCTTGCACCTAATACACATGGTCCTTCATGTTTGCCTTTATGCCTTTATGGTTTTTTTTTTTTTAATTTTAAAATATGCTTTAGAGTACTAATTCTTTTTTTTTTATACTTTGTTTTTTATTATAAATTTTTTTTTCTCATCACAACACACATATGAATTTTCCATCCAAAATACACTGTGCATTGGCTCAATCAAGCACATCAACATATATGTTCTCAGCAAATGATTTCCCAATTTTTGTGTCCTGCATACCTTGCCTTTTGTTTTGCCATCCTAGGTTCCCCATCCCCACCCTCTGCCATGTCCCATCTTCCTCCTCCATTGTCCCTGACATTCATGATTGCCCTCAATGGCTTCCGCCCCCCCCCATTCAATTGTTCTACCAATGAACTCAATTAGTCTAAGTATATCCACTAGCTAGCATAGCTGACATATCCTTACACATGTATCCAAATCTGATCCTAGGCATAAACCCCAGGGAGTAGAATGAACATACTATAAAGTAGACCCCAGTTGTGTCCATACAACTCTCTTCAGTCATCAAATGTGCATTTTTTTCCTCCTGCTTATTATTTTTTTTATATATTAAATTATATTGCCTAACACTCATTCCCTGAGTATCATCACAACACACCAAGTGTAGTTTCCCATCTAGGATAAACTGCATAGTGTCTTAATCAAGCATGTCGTCACCAATACTGTTCCATTTCTACTTTCATACATATAAATATGTTTTTTATCCTATGTTTGACCCTCAGCCCTTTCCCCCTCTCCCAATTACTCTATCTCTGCTATAGACAGCTATCCTCCAGAGGGGTCATTGAAAATGCGATACCTGCGAGTAGAGGGAGAGGGGCCAGGAGTCCAAAGTTTTTAACAATAGGGAAAATAGATTCCATTCAAGGTTGGATCAAGTGTGGGTCTCGTGCAGTTCCGCAACTGTAGGTGAGTCTCCATGGAATACAGTCTCCGGAAGGCAGTTCTGGCAAGCAGAGTTGACCATCAGTTGATGCGGCACAGCAGCCATCTTGTGGTTAGCAGGAGTGGTGTTGTGGAGGTCTGCAGCGTGACTTATCCTCTGGTATCTGGCTTCCCTAAGAATGGTAGGGTAGTTCCTGTTCTTGCCTGAGGTAATGCAGGGCTGGTATCCATCACCTTCTCACTGTCCATAGGTAGATAAAATCCTTCTCTACAGTGTATTTCTCAGTTGGTTTAAGGCAGTTAAAGGTTCTTTCTGTTGCTTATAGTTGCAAGTTCTTAATCCTTCTCTTCAGCTTCAGCTGGCTGGCCCAGAGGCCACGCGGCGAC
>NW_006159683.1:806274-817495 GCF_000334495.1 Tupaia belangeri chinensis | reverse complement strand
CGCCTGTTTGTTGTTTTTTCAGCTGTCACTGGCAAGGTCTTGTTTTTTTTTTGTGTGTGCCTGGTTATTTTTCACTGGATACTGGATAATACATTTATAAAAAATTATTAGTAGAACTGTTTTGAGCCTGAAAAATCTACCAGTCTGGGATCATCATAATTCACTTTTTTAAAATTATTTTATTTCACTTTATTTATTTTTTAACTTGAATACACGCACATACACATGTATATATATAAACACACACACACATATATATAGAGAGAGAGACAGAGAGAGACAGAGAGAGAGAGCAAACCAACATGTCCGGAACTCAAACCATGGTTGGCCACATGGGAGTCCAGTGCCCTTAACCACCATACCACCTGGCGGCCTCCACTATTTTCTTTTTTTAGTGCTTTGCCTTAAGGCATTTGCACTCATCAAAAAGAGACAGAGAGACAAAGAGAGGGAAAGTGAGTTATCACCCCAAGGGGAGATGGCCATACCACAAGCTTCTCCATTTTCCTCCCAAGATTTTGGGCATACACACATGCATCCCTGGCATGATTTTCAAGCCACCAGTCCAGGGCTCCAACTGCTATCAGTCATGTGTGAGCCCAGCACCTTGACCACCATGCACCTGCTAGCCCCCGTAATGCACATTTAAGGCTGGAAGGTTCCTGAAAATTTTGCAGCTAGATGGTGTTAGCTGTAAATCCACATGAAGACTGAGTTACTTCCACTTCCTTCTTACCATGTCTTAAATAAGAGAGTTTATCAGAATCTTTCCTTTTGCAGGCCCAGACTTTTCTTTTCATCCTCTCAATTCTTTAAAGCCCACTCAAAGTATAGTTCAGTTTCAAAATAGTTTCTACAGGCTAGCAAATTCTCACAGGACAAAGCATCTTTGAATGTTAGACTTCTATCTCTGGGGTTTTGGGATCACCAGAATTCTGATTCAGTGTTTTCCACTATCTTGTTAGTTTCTTAATGATTTTTATGAAGATACTTCTACTCTTTCGGTTTGCTTCAGTGGAAAGATTGGGCTTAGTGGCTTAGTTCTGCCATGTTTGAAAAACGGCACTGCTCTGGTTCATAAATAATGGAATTCTGAAAATGAGTAAGAACATGTACTCTGTTCTGAAAACGATATCTATAAAATAAAAACTAGATTCAGTGAGGAATAGTATAGGTGTCAGTACAGAAGGGAGTAAGCAGGCTGAGCTTATCTTGCACTTAGCTTCTAAACAATGTGGAATTTTAGGGGCTGTTCTTCAAATAGAATGTGAAAATATCTTTTTTAAAAATCTGTAAGTTTATTCGTTTTGCTGTGTAGTGACAAACCACAATATATCAGTGGTTTACACAATAAACATGCATTTTTTTCTTGTCGTTTGTTTCTTATGGGTTGACTAGGTAGACTTAAGAGCTGTTTCTTTTCTTTTTTTTTTTTTTTTTTTTGAGGAGTTTTTTCTATCCAGAGAGTGGTTTTTGCTATAGGGCACGCATGCTCGCCAGAAAGACAGAGAGAGACAGAAAGACAGAAAGTGAGAAATCACTCCCCAGGGGCGGATGGCCATGCCACAATCCCTTCTCCTCCATTCTCCTCTCGGGATCTTGGGCACACACATGCACGCGCCCGGCGTGAGTTTAAGCCACTGAGTCCGGGACTTGAACTGCAGTTGACTACATGGGAGTCCAGCAACATAGCCACTATGCTAACTGCTGGGCCCAAGAGCTGTTTCTCATGTCTTATTCCACAATAGTAACCATGCTGGAGGAACAGTAGTTAATTGGGGCAGTTTTTTCTACAGCAGAAGTGAGAAGCTCCCAGAGGGATTGGTGGAAACAAGTGACATCTTTTAATGTCTGAGCTAAAAACTGGTGCCCTGTTACTTCAGCCCATATTCCATGGACAAAAACAAATCATACACAGGGACCAGCAGTTAGCGTAATGGCTATGTCACTGGACTCCCACGTAGTCAACCGCGGTTTGAGTCCTGGACCTGGTGGCGTAAAACTCACGCCAGGCGCGTGTGCGTGCGTGCCCAAGATCCCAAGAGGAGAATGGAGGAGAAGGGATTATGGCGTGGCCATCCCCCCCAGGGGGTGATTTCCTGCTTTCTGTCTCTCTGTCTGTCTCTGTCTCTCTGGCGAGTGCACGCACCCTATAGCAAAAGCCTCTCCAAAAAAAAAAAATAAAACAAAACAAAACAAAAAAAACAAATCATACATCCAAGCTCAACATTGCTAGGTTACAGAAGGAATCTAAAAAATAATCATACATACAAACACACATACACACACACACATAAATAATAAATATATAAATTAAATATGTAAATAAAAAATCATATATACATATGTATGTGTGTATGTGTGTGTGTGTGTACACATATATTACATGTGTGTAATATATGCACATACACACACACACACACACACACACACACACACACACACACAGGGGGTGTTCTGATAAGCTGCCAGATGCCGTGAACTAGCAGTGATTTTAAATTATCAAATATTTGTTATAGATTTAGTGACATAAAACAGCACTAAAATTCAACAAGCTTAAAAAATATTTCTATTCTTGTATCATGAACCCTTTGGTTGCCTTAGGATATCAATGACAGTTTTGACATTGTTTTTCAACCACATAGTTCATTTCCTCTACATTGTTTTCTTCTCTTTGTTTAATTGGACCCTGTATTCTACATTAGAGGATGTCTTCAAGGCCTAGTGACCTTTTTGTCTGCTCATATTTAATATCTGAATTTTAAAATGCTGATTGGAAACTTTGTACATGTGGGAGGGGCTTGGACTATGTGGACTGATAGTGAACTGAGGCATTTTGTGGAAGATTTTTCTCTTAGGCTAATCATATGACCTACAGAAGAATTTTCCAACCACTTGCCTAGATATAAAAATTCTGAAAGCTCAAAGAGAGAAGTCTGGGTGGTCTTGACATAAAGGATGTCACTTCTCACTGAATCCTCAAGTTTTCAGCATAATACTCTTGCCCTCAACTGAGTCCTCTAGTCTGGGGATTCTCTATTTCACTCTAGAGATTCAGCAGCTTGCCTTCTGCTGGACTGGAGAAGGAGGAAAGTTGATCAAATACACAACAAGAAATAGAGGGATCTGATAAGAAGCCAATTCTTGAACAGATTTCCAGCAGATCCTCTGTTGTTAGATCCAACTTCATCCCTGTTACCAAAAGTGTTGTACCACCAATATTTGAACCTTTTTAGGTCCCTGGTGTAATTCAGTTTGTTTATCTGCATTCTTAGTAGTTGACTTAAAATTTAGCTCTTAAGTCTGCTTGAGAAAATAGAAATAGAAATGCATTTCTCTTTGTCCATCACTTTCTTGCTTCCAAAATTGTTGTTATTGTTTTCTCTGTATACTATGTATATGCTTTCTATTTTTCTTATCTTTGTTGTTTTGAGTCCTGGGAGAAAGCTCAGGCTAATGACAGTCTTAATAGACACTTCACTTCTCTAGGTGTAGTTTACTCAGCTTCAACCTGTAACCTCTTTGTCAGGTCGTGCATTTGTACTCATTTAGGAGGTTTCTGCTTTGATGCTATGCTCTCAGAGAAGAATCCTGGCTTTAAGCAATAACAAAAAGTGGGAACAGACTCAGTCTGAAGGCTTTTCATCTCTGCTCTTGCCACATTTGCTGTCTGAAGCAAATGTCTTGTGTTAGCCCCTGCCCTTAGCCACAATGCCCTGGCCAGACTTAGAGATGTCTCTCCCCATAGTCTTTCACTGACTACAGATTCATGCAATCCTGTCATGGACAGCCCTCTGTCACTTCTCCTGCCTCTGTCAATTTGTCTTCTGTTCCTCAGTCTTAGAGAAATAGACTCTTCTAATATCTCAATTTCATTACCTTCACTTCAGGAGCTACTCGGTTTAGTCTTCAGTGTGCATAAACTATATAAACTATTACTGATTCCCCATCCTGAATGAGGGTTAGTGGTAGTAGTGGTAGGGAATCAGTATGCTATGGCCAGCTGATAAGTTTACAATTCCAATATAGATTTCCCTTTTTGCTATGGGAATGACAAAAAAGACACTAACACTATTTTTTCCTCATTAATTCAGGCCATCATACTCTGCTTAAAAACCCTCTGCCTCCCCTTTTCCATGGGCTTCTTTTCTCCCATTTCTTGCTCATTTCACTGTAGCGTTTGTTTTTGCCACAAGGTGCATGGTATCACTAGAGAAAGACAATGAGAGAGAAGAAAAGTGAGATATCACCCCCCACCCCCAGAGAGATGACCATACCACAGTCTTTTCTCCTCCATTCTCTTCTTGGGATTTTGGGCATGTAGGCACATGTGGCCTGTGTGATTTTCAAGCCACCAAGTCTGAGACTCCAAATTGTAGTCAGACATGAGAGTATCCAGCACCTTAACCACCATGCCACCTGCTGCCTCATTTAGCCTTTTCTTTTTTTTTTTAATTAAAAATTTTTCTTTGTTAAACAAGTGAGACAGAGATGGACAGAGACAGAGAGATAGCACTCCCAATAGGGTCTTGATGCCATAATCCACCCCTAGCTTCAGGCAGTCCTAGATCATGGGCATATGCTTGCCCAGCATACTCAGGGAGGTCTCTGAAAGCAAACCTGGCACCTTGCCATGTGGTCAGCCCCATAGGTCACTGAGTTTTACCACTGTGCCACCATTTAGACTCCTCTCCTGGATTTTAGAAAAATTTCCTTCTGTCCTATCTGGGCCCAAAACATTATGGACTCATGCGAAGAGAGGACCATAAGTAGTCTTATGTGGTTGCATCCCAATTCTGTCACCAGGTCAGGGTAGGGAAGGGAAACTCATTCTGTCACCAAGCATTAATGAGCCTCTCTGTCTCTCCACATCAGATCACACTCTTCTCTGTCACCCTGGTTCCTAACTGGTGGTTGGCCTTCACTCTAGCTGCAGATGTGAGAGTAGAATTAAGCTACCATACTGATGAGAAGTAGAGAAAAATCAATTGTTGCGGTCCTATTTCAGGGAGACCTACTCTGCATACCCCACACCCTACAGCCTGCTTCTTAGCCCTTTTATCTCACAGACTGTCCAGTCTCTCACTGATAGAAAAATAGAGATGGTGAAAAGTTGTGAATTTCGATATGTTACACCTTTAATGCAATTAAAGACATATGTTTATGTAGATTGTGATCCTTAACTGAATGAGGTAATTCACCTGGGAGACTTACTTAAACCATGCCTTTTCCAAATGTCGGATCACCTCCGAGGGATATGATCCTCAGTTGCAAAAAGTCTTCCATGAAATGTGGATATGATGATGAGGTACATCATATCCCTCAAAGTATTTTAGCTAAGGAAAATATTGAGAACCACAAATTCTTCTTTAAAGTCATGCCACAATCCTTCCTCCTCCCTGTCAGGATTCTGGGAGGAGAAAGAATTGTGGCATGACTTTAAAATCATGCATGGCCTGTATGTTTTTTGGACTGACAGGACTGGAATTCAAACCATAGTGGGCCATGTGGGATCTGGCTTCCACTATACAGTGCTTAGCTACTATGCTACGGGGCCATTTTGAAAACCACTTATTCCAAGTTACTTGCTTTTTGAAGTTTGAGAGGATAGTATCCTTTTAGTTCAGAATAGTTTAATTAAAGAACTCATGGGGTAAATTTTATTTATTTAAGGTATTGGAAACTTCCAATTAAAATAGCCTTGCAGTACCATTTTGAATTGTTAAGTTGTAAAACTGACATACTTTTCAAACGTAACAAAAATTGGGTGGATTTTTGTGCATTTAGGAAAACAATATGATAATACATATATGGTAATACATCATCAAAAAAAAACAGAGAATAAGGGAACCAGCAGTTAGCGTAATGGCTATGCCACTGGACTCCCACGTGGTTGACCGCGGTTCATGTCCTGGACCCAGTGGATTGGAACTCACGCCGGGTGTGTGTGCGTGCATGCCCAAGATCCCGAGAGGAGAATGGAGGAGAAGGGATTGTGGCGTGACCATCCCCCCTGGGGGGGTGATTTCTCACTTTCTGTCTCTATGTCTCTCTCTGACTGTCTGGCGAGCACACGCGCCCTATAGCAAAAAAACAAAACAAAACAAAAACAAAAACAAAACCAAAAACAAAAACAAAAAAACAGAGAATAAGAATCCTAATATTAACTATAATTTTGGAAGTGTTGACTGTGTTTCAGACTGCCAAAGACTTTATATGAATAATTCCATGAGTCTTTCGATAGTTCTTATACAACAGATTTCATGTCCATTTTACAGATAGAAAATGGAAATTCACAAAGTGACAGAAATGAGATTTGAACTCAGAGATATCTGATTTCAAACCTCAGTTTTTAACCCTCATCACGTCATTATAAACTTTAACTTTTTCTTCTAGTAATACTATTCTAGAAAATGTAACTTAAGGAAGCAGTTGTTTAGAAAAAACTGCAAATACACAGAAGATTACAGCATGAAATTTTATCATAGTAAATATTTAGAAACATCTACATGTCTTTCAATAGGAGAATGGTTAAGGAAACCCTGGGAGATTTGCTCAATGGAATATTACACAATCTCTGAACCAGATCATTAGGCTATCTATAATATGGAAAGATGTTTATATAACTTGTAAAAGATTGAATGCAAAATGTTGCCTACCACCAATATTTTAACTATGAAAAAAACATATATGCTAAAAAATAAGAACCTAAAGTTACAAAAAATTATAAAAGAGTTTTCAGGTATGGGATTATGTATATGTTTTTCAAAAATTAAAATATTTATTATTGAACGAGACACAAATAAACTAGCTTTACCAGTTGTACCTCAGGATAGCATCAATTCATAAGAATAGCAGTGAAATGAAAAAGCTCTTGGCAAAAATTATTGCACAGATAAGCTTTTCTGGGTAACCTTAATAACTACAGGACTTCCTGAGATTGGATAATTATCTTTTGTGTGAAATCTCTCTCACAAGACTGGCTAATGGGGTAAGGAGTGGACATCTGTTTCTGTTTTCTCCACTCAACATTCATTCTCCTTTTCTGATAGCAGTTCCCTACTTTGCTGTCTCTATTCTTATCACTCGTAATTTGTGGGAGCTGCATTCATTCCTGGCTCCAGAAATGGGAAAGTGACCAGGCCCAGTTGAACGAAGTGTTGCATTACCTTGGTCATAGTGAATAATTTAGGTGAGGACATGGAAACCAATCATATCTATAAGTCTCAATTTCAGAACTTTTGGCAAAGCAGCGTTAAGAAAACGTATCTTGGGACCAAGCAGGTGGCGAAATGGCTATGTTGCTGGACTCCCATGTAGTCGACTGTGGTTCGAGTCCCGGACTTGGTGGCTTAAACTCACGCTGGGTGCATGCCCAAGATCCTGAGAAGAGAATGGAGGAGAAAGGACTTTGGCATGGCCATCTCCCCTTGAGGGTGATTCCTCTCTGTCTCTCTCTGTGTTTCCAGTGAGAGTACGCATCCTATAACTAAAACCTCTCCAACAACAACAACAACAACAACAACAACAACAACAAAATAAAAAGAAAACATGAGGGCAGAATTTGCATGAGAATGGAGATAACACAGAAGAAATCAGAGTCAAAAGAGAAAACAAATGGTTTTGACGTAATTAGCCATGTCTGATAACAATAGACTACTCCTCACTGTTATGAACCAATCAAATGTCTTCTTTTTCTTTTGAATTTCTGTCTTTTGCATCTAGGAGATTTTTACAATGTCATTTATCAAATTTTCTTATAGAGAAAAAAGAAACACAAGAGAAAGCCAGATGAGGAAAGAGAAAACAGAGATTCAAGGTTAGGCTGCAACCTACAGGTGAATGAGGGCCAGAGTCTCCAGTGTTTTGCAAGTTACTCTGTGTTGCAGGTTATTAAGGAACAAAAGACTACAGTGATGTCTCTGAGGCTTAGTCTTTCAGTCAGGTCCATTGTAATCCAACAGATGGGAAACCAGTGTCCAGGGGTTATTCTAACTGTTCTCCCAGGAGAGCTACTTGACACTTCTTTTTTTTTTTTGAAAAGGTTTTTGCTATGGGGCACCTGCACTTGCCAGAAAGACAGAGAGAGACAGAGAGATAAAAAGCGAGAAATCATCCCCCGAGGGGATGGCCACGCTGCAATCCCTTCTCTTCCATTCTCCTCTCGGGATCTTGGGCATGCACGCACATGCACCCAGTGTGAGTTTAAGCCACTGGGTCCAGGACTCGAACTGCAGTCGACTACATGGGAGTCCAGCGACATAGCCATTACGCTAACTGCTGGTCCTCTTTTTGAACCAAAGTTTACTAGGTTACTAACATTTTAATTCTCTTTGAAGTTGTCTTATATTTGAATCAAATGGTTAATCAGCTAGTCATGAATATGATGCATTGATAGCCATCCCTTTTATCCTCCAAAGTTTATTCATTCATTTATTCCATTAGAGAGAGAGAGACAGGGCTTTATGTTGTGTTCCATCCCTAGCCACAGCCAGTCTGGATAATGGCCATGCACAGGTGCACCCCAGCATGTACAGGGAAGCCTGGAGATGGGAACCCAGGATTTTTGTTTGTCATCCTTATAAAAACACTATAATTATCTGGACTTGTGTGGACAGTACAAGAACTGCAGCCCGTTTGAACCTAATCTCACCAAAAGCAGAGCAAGACTATCCTATTGTGAAGGCAAAGGCAGAAGTGGAAGAGGACCTCAGGACTGGGATATGATCACCAGTTCAATGGGGAGCATCCATTCCCTCTCAAAGGTTGAAAGTCTTCTCATCTGGTGTGCATTGTGTTATACAATTTCCTCAAGACACTTAGAGGAATTCAGTTTCTTTTTTCCTAAGAAAAAGAAATAGTTTTATCCTCTGCACTGTGAATTTTGTCTCTCTCAGATAGGGTGACTTGATAGTAATGGAAAAATAGATGCTTACACAACAGCTCAGATACCTTAAGAGACTTTAAAGCATTTGATATTTTTATTCAAACCCAAGATATGTTCATTTTTCTCGCTCTACCTCAAACTCCCAAATCATATTTCATAAAGGCTATTATTTTTACAGTTTTTAAATCATTTCATTCTTCCTCTCACAAAAATTCAGGATCACCAAGTCATTGAGAACTTGAGTTTCAGGTAAAGGTTCCACAGTGCAGCTACAGCGTGATCTTGAGGGAATTTCTCACCCTTGATTTTCCTCATCTGTGCAATGAAGATGATATGGTTTGTATCATGTTTTTTCCCCCAAGTTTTCTGTATTTTGATATTAGGAGGTGGTAAGGTCTAGCAGGTAGCGATTGGTTCATGGCGACTGCATCCTCAAGGCAAAACTCTCAGGTATAGATTACCAATGTCGTCTAAGAGCCAGTGAGTTCTAGTGAGAAGAGGTTAGTGTTTGTAAGAGCTGGCAGTTAAATAGGAGAGAGACCAAGCTGCTCACTCTGTATGTGCCCGCCATGTTTTGTTGTCCATTGGTCATGCTGTTGGCATATGCCTTTGGACTTTCCAGCCACTAGAATTGTGAGTTTGTAAATAAACCTCCATCTCTTTATAAAATCCCCTAGGCTCAGGTATTTCTGTTAGCAATGTAAAAATGGACTAAGACAGAAGTTTATGCGACTCACTTCAAGACTGCTAGAGAATCACGTGAAACATCATTTGTGAAGCACTTGTACAAATCACCATAAATATGAATTTTCTTTTTTATACATATTTATTATTTACATTTAATCACAATACAGCTATAGAGCATACGACATAGTTTTTCCTAGTATAAATACAGTGCATATCAGTCAAGACAAAGACATTATAATATACATTGTCATCAGTAAATAACTTTTCATTTTTGTGTTATAATGACATTTTCTAATAAGGTGAAAATAACTTCAGCCACCATAATAGGACCTCATCAGACTCTTCAAGATCATTTTCAGACTTTGACTTTAACATTTTCTTTCCATGTTTGGTGTTCAAAATTTTTTTAATTAAAAAAATAAACATTTATTTACATTTAATCACATATATATTTTTTGAGAGGTTTTTGCTATAAGGCATGTGTGCTCGCCAGAAAGAAAGAAAGAGACAGAGAGACAGAAAGTGAGAAATCATCCCCTGGGGGTATGACCACACTGCAATTCCTTCTCCATTCTCCTCTCAGGATCTTGGGCATGCATACACACGTGCTAGGCGTGAGTCTAAGCCATCAGGTTCAGCACTCGAACCTCAGTTGACTAAATGGGAGTCCAGAGACGTAGCCATTATGCCAACTGCTGGTCCCTCATCACATATATTTTTAAAGCGTAAAACATCTCTTTTTCCAGCACAAATACCATCATATCATTCAAGACAAAGATATTACTATATACATTATCATCAGAAAATAGCTTTTCCTTTTTTTTTGTCAATTAAATGTATCTGTAGTTTTTATTTGTTCTTCCCTTTCTCCTCCCTCCCTTCCTAGCTAAACTTTTTTTCATGTTTTATTGATTCACGAAAGATCTTTTTTTTTTTTTTTGAGAGGTTTTCGCTATAGGGCGTGTGCGCTTGCCAGACAGACAGAGACAGAGAGACAGAAAGCGAGAAATCATCCCCCAGGGGGGATGGTCACGCTGCAATCCCTTCTCCTCCATTCTCCTCTCGGGATCTTGGGCATGCACGCACATGCGCCCGGCATGAGTTTTAAGCCACTGGGTCCGGGATGCGAACCGCGGTCAACTACGTGGGAGTCCAGCGACACAGCCATTATGCTAACTGTTGGTTCCCGAAAGATCTTAATTAAAGTAAAAATATGGACAAAGCTAAAATCTAGACAAGTGATTTTCTCTTTTTTTAATAATAAAGTAAAAATATTGGTAGAGGGCATTCCAGAGTTGGAGAGACAGAGAGAGAGCAAAAGCATATTCTCTCCAATGGAATGCTATTATGTTGCAGTCCTTTCTCCTCCATTTCTCCTTTTCATCAGGATTTGAGGTGTACACACACATGCACACACACACATGCTTTATTGTTTTCAGGCTTCCAGAGCTGGGGCTTGAACTCTGGTCAACCATATGGAATATGGCTCACTGTGAACAGTGATTAGCCACTGCACTATGAGCCAGTCAGCAAGATGAATTTAAATATTAACTGATGTTATTCTTGCTATAGGGCATGTGTGCTCACCAGACAGACAGAGAGAGACAGAGAGACAAAAAGCGAGAAATCACCCCCCAGGGGGGATGG
>NW_006159683.1:795594-805910 GCF_000334495.1 Tupaia belangeri chinensis | reverse complement strand
TGGCGAATGCATGTCCCCTATAGCAAAAATCTCTCTCTTAAAAAAAAAGAAAATAAGAGGTCAAACTTCTGCAAAATTTTCCATCTACTGTGAGGACTCTCAAAAGGGGCAACAAATTTTTTGAAGCTCAAAACGTTTTTGTTTTTTTTTTTCAAAGATTTGTATGTGTGCATGTGTGTGTGCACCTTTGGGAGCATGTATTCACTGGGGAGAGAGAAAAAAAAGAGAAAGAGAGAGAAACAGTGAGAGAGAAAGTAAAAAATAAGTCATCCCAAGGAGAGCAGGTCATGCCACAATCCCTTCTCCTCCATTTTCCTCCTGGGATCTTGGGCACACATGCACATGTGCCTGGCATAATTTTGAAGCCATCAGGGGACTGTGGTTCCTAGGTATTGAACCACAGTCATCCATGTGGGAGTCCAGCGACATAACCACTATGCCATCTGCTTGTCCTGAAACTCAGAAGTTTTTAAAGACTTTTTTTTTTTTTTTTTTTTTAAGATTTTTGCTATAGAGTGTGTGCACTTCCTGGAAAGACAGGGAGAGACAGAAAGGGAGAAATCACCCCCTTGGGGGATGGGCATATTGCAATCCTTTCTCCTCCATTCTTCTCTTAGGATTTTGGGCACTTGTGTACATGCACCAAGCATGAGTTCAAGCTGGCAAGTCCAGGACTTGAACCATGGTTGACTATGTGGGAGTCCAGAGTTGTAACTCTTTCACTGCCTGCTGGTCCCAGAAGTTTTTAAAGACTTCGTAGTTTTTAATTATTTTAGACTTCTACCATCAAGAGAATTGGATGGTTGCACGTCATAAAGAGATTGTTTTAGAGAAACTGAGAATAGATTTTTTTTGTTATAAAAATGTATTTTAAATATGATATGGCCACAAGTCAAAAGGATTTTTATGCTGCTCTTGTAAGTGGCAGAGTGGTGGTGATATTTGTGGTCAAATTCACATCTCTGACACCCTTTCCTTAGGCTCCTCTCCATCTTATTTCCCAGAGTCGGCTTCTCTACTTGATTCTGGACTTGAGTTAGTCACCGTGAGGCCGGTGAGTGCTATCTGGGAGGGAGAAGAGCAGGAAAGGCCGTCAGTCGTCAGTGGTGGTTTTAGGCAGGTGGGTGGCACACAAACGGTCCACAGCTGCTGCTGGGTGAGCTCGGCAAACTGCCTCGTCGGTACTGTGAGTGGCTGCTGTACTCGGTGGTGGCTTTTTGAGAATCGTTTGCTGTAGTACAGGCTGAGAGAGTTAGGAAGGCCTCTGGAAGGGCTCTTGAGAGCTATCATAGTGCTGTAGACGAGATCCTGATGATAGCGCCCCTGACCCTTGCTCTCCAGTGCGCCCAATGGGTGTGGAAACCTCCATTGTTATCTGTTAAAACCCTTCCTCCTTGGAACACATAGAGTGACTTCTGTTTTCCCAACCAAACCCTGGCTGAAATGGAGTCCATTGAACCGAGTCCATTACACGTTGAATCCAGTGCACTCAACATTAAACTTGAAAAGGTCTTATATATTGCAGGCCTTATATATTAGTTATGCTTTAGTAGTCTGTATTGACCTAAATAATTAGTTTTAAAACAATTTTCAATTTTCCATTTTGTGACTGTATTATGATTCATTTAGCCAATCCTCCATGAAAGGACGTTCAATTTCTCATTTCTAGTTTTTCTGTTATATCACCAGAGAGTATATATATATATATATATATATATATATATATATATATATACTTTGCACAATCATGTGAGTATATCTATAGGATAGATTCCTGAATGTGAATTGTAGTGTTGCAAAAATAATAGTACAGACTGGAGCAGGAGTGGGTGGTCTTTATTTCTTGTCCCTTTAAAACCATGTCTGTGATTGGGTAAGTTAATTAAATGATCCGAGTGTCACTTTCTCTGTTAGAAACTCTTTGACTTCTTCTCAGAAAGATGCTATTTATATTTGAGAGAGTAATATCAGCATAGTGATAGAGTTCAAACATTGAAACAAGTTTTTTTCTAAATGTTCAAATGTAAAGTATTATGAAAAAATTTAAATCTCTCATATCTCAACAATATATATCATTTAAAGAGAGCTGATTTGATTTTCGATAAAATGTATTGGAAAGGGTCCTGTGGCCATCTGTTAGCTAGGATGCAAAAAAGTCATGAGGGGGTATCTTCCTGTTTCTTGTCTTCTGTTCTCTGCAATAACAGAACAAAGTGGGAGGACCGTGTTCATCTTTATGTCTGGAAATATATGTATTATTTGGGACACATGAAATCTTTGAAGCATTATTTCAAGTTCACACAAAGTTCTGTATTGTTATTCCTTGTGACTGGTATCAACACACACAGCTTCCACAATAAAATTGGTTCCTTTTCCCCTTCCTAATGAAGAAGCTGAGTAATGGTTTGCATCACTGAACGAAAACATGTATCTTTATTTATTTAATTTATTTTTATTTTTTAAAAAGTTTTTTGGAGAGGTTTTTGCTATAGGGCATGTGCGTTCACCGGAAAAATAGAGACAGAAAGACAGAAAGCGAGAAATCACGCCCCCAGGGGGGATGACCACACAGCAATCCCTTCTCCTCCATTCTCCTCTCGAGATCTTGGGCATGCAAGCACGCATGCACACGCGCCTGGTGTGAGTTTAAGCCACCGGGTCCAGGACTTGAACTGTAGTCAACTACATGGGAGTCCAGCAACATAGCCATTACACTAACTGCTGGTCCCGAAAATGTGTATCTTAATGCTAGGATTATATCGCCAGTTAGTGAAGTAAGGGTTCCTAAACCTCTGCTGATTTTAAATCTCAGTTATGAGGTGAAATGGCAAGTTTGAGAGTGTAAGAACTCGATAAATATTTGTTAAAACAATGAAGGTTGTATTAAATACAGAGTACATTGCAATGTACCTTTTCATTATTACCCATTTCTACCACCTGAAAGATGTCAGAAAATATTCCTGCATCCTTGTGTTCTCAACTGAAGGAAAAGATTGCCTCCTATGATCAAGTGTAAGAAAACTTAAAGAATTTCTATGTTGAAATTTCCATTATTTTTTGAAAATACTGAAAGATATACTAGCTGATTTTTTATGGAATATTATCACATCTTCATTTTAAATCACTATGTCTTTTTATAACAAAGTTTCATTTATTTTTTCTTTCATGAGTAAAGAGAAAGAGACAGACAGACAGACAGAGCATCCCCGACACTCTTTTTTTTTTTTTTTGGAGAGGTTTTTGCTATAGGGCGTGTGCGCTTGCCAGACAGACAGAGAGAGACAGAGAGACAGAAAGTGAGAAATCACCCCCCGGGGGGATGGCCACACTGCAATCCCTTCTTCTCCATTCTCCTCTCGGGATCTTGGGCATGCACGCACACGCACTTGGCGTGAGTTTAAGCCACCAGGTCAGGGACTCGAACCGTGGTCGACTACATGGGAGTCCAGCGACATAGCCATTATACTAACTGCTGGTCCCAATCCCCGACACTCTTGACATCATGATCTACTCACAGCCTTCCCCAGTCTTGGATGGGGGGCAAGCCCAAGCCTGGCATACCCAGGGAAGTCTGGACCTGGAGTCTTCCCATGTAGGCTGGCTTTGCAAAGGATCACGTTTTACTGCTGTGTCACTGTCTGCCTCTCCCTCACTCTTTTTTTGAAGTTTGAAGAACAATTTTTCTTTAGTGTAACTAAATAAGTAAAAAGAAAAGCTTTGAACTAGAGAGAAGGTAAGATTGAATGGATTTCTCTCTACCCTTGTTTTTCTCATCTGTGAATCTGATTTGTGGATAATTGTATTTGGAATAGTTGGATGATAATGAGATTAGAAAAGATGAGAAGGATTGACAAGAACGGCTAGTTCATTATAAGCCATGTAAAGACCCTCATGTGGTTTAGAGTGAGCATTTTCAAAATGAAAATTGTTACTGGAATTAATTGTTATTAGATCATGTAAATCCAGAGTTTATGGAAAATCAATACAGAAAAAATATTGTAAATGAGAAAAGTAGTCTTGGAAGCCAGATATGTCTCATTTTCACATTTTACAATTTGTATGAATTTAGGCAAATAAATGTTCTTATTTTTACAATGAAGTAATAATGTCATCTTTAGGGGGATGCTAAGAGACTAAAAAAAAAAAACATGACAATCAGCTATCAGCTTGCAATACATAAACCATAACATTTTTCTCCTTCACTATTACTGAATACTTGGGCATTTTCAAAGACCCAGAAAGGAATGGATTTTTACATGCTGGCCTATCTTGATTATAATGTGTAGTTAATATATCAGTAAGACATAGGTTCAATGAATCAACCCTTAAGATGGTAGAGTTGTCTTGTAACTAATCTGTCTGTACATGTTTATTTCTATTTATTTATTTTTTAAAGAATTATTTTATTTGACTTTATTTATTTATTTATTCATTTTAATTTGACCAGAGAGGGATAGAGTGAGAGAGAAAGTGAAAAAGCAAACTGCCGGGTCTTGGACTCAAACCAGGTTGGCAACATGGGAGTCCAGCACCCTTAACCACCATGCCACCTGCCGGCCCCTGTACATGTTTATTTTTAATAATAGGGCTTAGGAAACTTTCTTTTTCAGTTTCAGTATTTCTCAGTTGTAAAGTGAACCTGCCAGTTTCCCACAATGCTTTGCAAGGAAACTTCAGCTGATCACATTTGAGTACTGGTGCAAGAAATCACAACGAAATTGTTTTCCTCCCTTCATCTTGAACCCTCTTAGAAATACCCCTATAATATCACCATTCTTCTCTCACCTTGATACAATATTTATGTCTTAGGACTGTCCATATTCTCAAAACAGGGAGAGCTGCAAAAGCGCATTCCTAGAATCTAGAGTAATTTGCCACATTGTTAGGAAAACTCAAAGTTTATGCCAAAAAGCTTAAAAAAAACAAAAAAACAAAAAAACTAAACTATGTATATTTCATTCAGGTTTTAAAAATATTTTATTCTTTATTTTTTAAAGAGATTTTTGCTATAGGGCATGTATACTTGCTGGAGAGACAGAGAGACAGAAAGCGAGAAATCACCGCCCCCCCCCGAGTTGGCCACACCACAATCCCTTCTCTGCCATTCTCCCCCTGGGATCTTGGGCCCACCCCACCCAGGGCCTGGCATGAATATAAAGCCACTGGATCTGGAACTCAAACCATGGTTGGCCATGTGGGAGTCCAGCATTGTAACCGCTACACCATCTACTGGTCCTATATATATATATATATATATATGTATATGTATATATATATTTTAACCTCAGTATTGGGAATGGAGTGTAAAGACTAGGAGACTGATAAAATGTTAGATTCAATGCGCCTTACATTTCAGGCAAAATACGATACATTGTGGTCTCTTCAAAGTGCAGTATGGAGTGAAATTCTTATCCACAGGATGTAGAGACTATACCATTTGCAAAGGGAAAGTGTCTAAGCCTAAGAGAAGCTTGAAATGGAGGAAATAGTTTCATCACTCTACCCCACCATGCAGCAATTTTTTCTTTTTCTCTTCTTAGGTGACCGCAGTCTCTAAGGGCCTGCTCATCAAGTTCCATCCTTACCAAATTCCTAGAAGAAATGGTCTTGAGGAATGACTCATAGTGAGGATCTTCCAGTGAGAAAAAAGGCTTGGAGCCAGATCTAGTAACTACAGGGTAAATCCTGTTCCCCCAGTACACAAACCTTCCCCTTTAGATGCTGGGCCCTCAGCTATGCCTCTGAGCTTTTGCTGCAGGTTTTAAGGGCAGACAGATAAAGGTTTAGAATTGCTAAAACTTGGTGGGATTGACCTCATAATCCCTAACCTGTAGCCCTGGGAGATCATTTAGTTGGCTTCTGGTTTTCTACTCCTCCCCAAACTATATTCTCTATTCCAAGAAACACCTTTTTATAATTTCAAGAAGTTACTCCATGTTGTACATGCCTAGGCCTTTGTTCTTAAGGTTCTTTTCCTGTAAAATGTCTTCCCTTGACACAATGGCCTATTAAAAATGCATTTTTTTTTTTTTATAGAAATCTCTCCTGGCCCTACTAGGGTGTTGTGTGCTGGTGAGCCGCTGTGCTCTGTGGTTTGGACCACACGCGAGGTCTCGGCTGGATTCCTGATCTAAGCCGAAGTCTGGGTGCTGTGGCATGTGCCTATGACTCCAGCACTTTTGGGAGGCTGAGGCAAGAGGCAGGCCTGGGTAACAGAGTGAGACTGCCTGAGAAGAGTCTGGTAGTAGTATAGGCCTGTAGTTTCAGCTGAGAAAAAAGACATTTTCCTGAACCTTCCAATTTGGTGTTTATTTTTTTCTTTCTTTAATTTATGTATTATTTTTACATTTATGTCACAATGGGAGATCACTATTGATGGCAGGTTTACCCTATTCCTCTCTGTAGACTCAGCACAGATGTCCTAGATTCTTAACAAATTGCGATGGTGAAGAATTGAGTTGAACATACTTCGCTTACCATTTCTGCGGGCATGGAGAAGCCTAACACAAGGTTCCTACTCTGGTAAATCTTAGAGGTATATTGATGAGATGGGCATTTGGAATGAATGCGATCTCCATTGAGAGCTTTTGATAAGGACCAAATTAGTGCTATAGACGGTAAGTCCTGAGTGAGTTCTTGAATGAATTTCATCTGGCAATAGACTTGAATTTAGTCTTGGTGAATGAACAAGAGTTGAATTAATGCAAGAGGTGCTGGGGAAAGATACCTGGGCCAGGGCTGGAAAGAAGGATTTCCCTCTGCTTCTTTGTAATTTTAACTCACAGATTCTGGTTCTGTGTTGTGGGACTATAAAGTATGTTTTTTCAAACTTTAGCTGGTTTTTCTTCTTTCTTTCAATCTTTTGGCCCCTTTCCTTCCTTCTTTCATTCCGTCCTTTCTCCCTTCTTGGCTATAAACCCAAGTTCCTTTAATCCTTACTCCTCTGACATCCTTTCTAGACCATGCATCATTGTGGTGGTCCCTGAGGAGGACGTGCTCTCCTTAAAGGAGGTTCTCTTTGAAATGCATCTCCAGAATTAAAAACACTGCTCCAGAATGAGATTTCCAGGTCAGAGGGCAGGGGAGTCCATTCCAACTCTCCCTCCCTTGTTGTGAATTCATCTTTCTATTAAAGCAGTCTAAGAGCACACTGAGTGCGGGCTCTTACAGGCAGAACTCCTGCTATACCCCTGCTACTTTGCAAACCACAAGCACTTTTAAACTGAAGCTCTCCACATGCTTTTATGAGCACTAATGAATTAAGCGTCATTGCACCTTGGTGAGAACTAGGGAATCACTTCTTCCAGCATGGAATTACAGGCTGCTCCTACATGGAATGCTAACCACTGTGCCCAGCCACGCTGTGAGACGAAGGGTTGAGACTATCGTATTCAACTGAAACTGCAGGGGGAATTTTAGGGAGGCAGAATGTAATTACTTTAGTTGGACTTGGGCCAGGATTTCAGAGTTAACACAACTGCTCTTAGAAAGTCTGCCATAAGATCTCTGGTGACCACAAATGGTTAGGTCTGTGGTTTTAAGTTTCATCCAAAAGGTAAACAGCTCAGCGCAGCACAGTGCCCCCTAACACCACGCGGGGCATCGATTCACACGGACTGAGAGAGGAGAGGCCACCTACTGAATGAGAAATACCATTTCCTGAGTACCAACTTGTTCCTGGGAGGTCTCTCATCCTCGCACCAAAGCAGGCCAACCCTTAGCTAGTAAGAACTGTCAGGCTCACAGCACAAAGTGGTGTGGCTGCCAGACTCAATTATGTGCTTGTCATTTTCCCCCCGTGTTGTCCAAGATTCCAGCAACAAAACAGTAGGGAACTCCCCATACACATTTTTTTTGCTCAAAACACATTCGTTTCTCCTCTCTGCAAAGTTCCTGGATCCCACAGTCCAAGTTAAACACAACTGGAATTTCCCTGTAAGTCAAAAACAATATTAATTCTGAGCCCACATATTTTTCTTCTTGTAGAATATGTACACATTCAAATACGGCACAGGTTGCAGGCAATCTGCAAATGGTAACGCGCTCTAGAGGACCAAACAGAAAACGGAAGAGGCAAGGAAACGGATTTTTCACAAGAGAGTAGAGGAGGTTTGGTGGGGGTATCTGACCCAGCAATGAGAACTTTCCTCTGTGTCTATTGAGAGTAGAGCAGAGGCTGGCATCGGGTTGAGGGTTGGTGGTTTCTATACCACACGGAACTTCAGTGAGGTTACATCTCGGTGGGAAGCGAGGAGTTGCTTGTAGACCATTAGAGTGGCGCACAGCTGAACTAATGAGGCCCTGGCTCTGTCTGTAGAGGAGACACCGAAGGCCCGGTTTATCTGAAGTCTCAAGATTACCAAAGTCATCTTTTTTGAATTAAAATGGCAATAGAACGTTTTGTAAATGTTAGCTCTTCTAATTGACAGTGGCTTGTATAATTAAAATAAAGTCACTAATATTTTCTCTTGCTTTCTTTTTTATCACTGAAAGTTCATTTTTCACTCACTCAGACAAGGTCTTCATTTTTATGAAGACCCATGCTGACCCCTAAATATCTGATTTTTTTTTTTTTCGGTTAATGTTTGTGCCCATCTGGTTTGAATTTAGCATTCTTATGAGTCATTTCACTGTGATAGGAACACTCGGCTATAGAAAACTTCTGTTAATATTTTAACATTTTAAATCAAACACCGCATAGAGCATTACCTAAGTCTCCTTGCAATTATGGAAACCCATGCCCTCTATTTGTTCATGGTTCCTGCCTTCACGTTTATTTTCTTTAAATTGAACATAGTAGGGGTAAATAAGAGCACACCCCCATATGTGTGTGCAAATACTTTGCCAGCTTGGGCTAACGTAGCCTTCTGCAGCTTAAGTCATTTGGAGGTAGCATTTGCCTGAGCAAGGATGAATGATTCTAAAGGAAGTCGGATGGTCTTTACCTCTCATGGCTGACACTTCACTCATTTTAAAAGAACTCGATTTATTTTTCGATCAACATTGACTTTATAACTTACATTTTACTACCCAAATTTCCTGATTTTGAAGCTTGAACTCATTTTCCTTTCGCTGCTGGGCAGCATTTCTCAAGGTAGTCTTTAAGGCCAAACGAAGGAGGAAAAAAAAATGCCAGGAATCTCTTTAAGAAAATATAGCAGTGTCTCCTCTACCTTCTTAAGCAAATGGATGGTCCCCAGGGAGGCTAGATTTGGTTGTGTACTTAGTCAGTAAATTGAATCTGCACATGGGGTGGACATAATTTAACTTAAAAAAATAAAAAAAAAGGATTCTGAAGTATTATTTGTCTATATTAAAAGTGAAGTGAGCATACCTTAACACGCCAAGTCATTTTGTTCTTTATTTGCTATATGTGATATATTTCATCTTAATTTTTGGAAGAAAAAAATAGCCATGCTTTAAATCAAGTGCTTGGCTAAGGAGCTGGCCATGTGTAAGGTATGTCTGAGTCCCGCACTTCAACAAAGATACAAATGAGCTCCTGCTCTGAATGAATAATAGGGTTGCACTCCCCTGTTCCCCCATTAAAGTTTCTTGAGTTTATTTCCTAATCTGCAGGAATAAAGCTTAACAAAACAAAGTGCGTTACCTGGGCTCTGAGCACCAATTCCTTAAGACAACTTTGTTCTAATTCTCATTACTGTTTAGTTCACTGATGGCGCTTGGAGAGGTTTAAATCAAAATGGGAAAAATAATAACCCTTGACACACAGAGGTGGGGCCCAGTTTCTTAGTCTTTGTTCAGGCAAAACATGTGTTGGAGGCTATGAAAGCTTTGCAAAATCCAAATCTGGGGATTTGAGCGGCCACATGCCATAACTGCAGATCCCAGGCTCTGGGCATGACGGATACGTTTGCACTTCCCATTAGCCATATTGTTGTGACTGAATAAAAAAATGTCGTCTTTTTCACACAATTTAATTAGAAGTACCAGATGTGGTGTTGTATGACTGATGTCAAAATATGACACTTTTATGTAAACATTTTAACTTAATCAATCAAGTAAATAGCTTTGACTATTTTAAAGCATTTCAAATCTGCCTGGTACAAACACATTATTTTCGTGTTATGCTAAATAGATCATGGCCAGCTGCAGCATTATTAAGAGATTAGGGGAATAAAGTTAGATTTTACTATATTATTTTTCAAGGGTTGGCCTTTACAATTTCCTCCTCTGGGAAAGACGGGAAGAAGACAGGGTTAGAAAATCCTTTAATTTCGTGGTTTCGAAGAAAGTTCTCCTGGAAAAAAAAAAAAAAAAAAAAAAAAAAAAAAAAAAAAAAAAAAAAAACTTTT
>NW_006159683.1:789396-795464 GCF_000334495.1 Tupaia belangeri chinensis | reverse complement strand
TTTTGCTCTTTTTCTTTCCTTCCAATATGTAAAAAAAAAAAAAAAAAAAAAAAAAAAAAAAGCTCTTTCTCCAGCCCCAGCAAATATTATTAAGTGTATCTTTGCATGCTCTAACGTTTCCAGGGAAAATTGTTTTTCTCTTGTTCCCTCTCCAGTAAACAGACCACTGCTGAACTAGCGTACTGTCACCGGCACGTTAAGCATCCTCGAAGTCTGATACTCCCTGGAGTACAGCCGGGGAGCACAGCGTTCAAAAGCTAAGCCATTCATTTCCAGGCGCCTTACCTTATCCTGCCTCGTTTGAATTCTTCGTCAGTTCAAATCGCCCTGCCTCACTAGGGACCACAGAGCTTTAGCAGTAACTGTTGCACCGCTGCCCAGAGATGTCTCTCTTTGGAGAGCAAAAGCATGGGGAAATAACAGGAAACTAAGTTGCTGTAGGAAGCTCCAGGTCTCAGTTGTGAAATGAACCATAGTTACAGGTTCTGAAAGTTGGGTGAATTGTCCTGTGAGGGTCACAGCCTGGGTGGCTCAAATGGCCCTCAGCAGAATGTACAGACTATGCAGAAAGGGAATGGGTTTTAGGCTCCCTCAGGGCAATCGTGACTCAGAAGGATGATTCAGTGTGTTTCCAACAAACCCATTTCTCACCTGGCCCAGCTTCCCCTAGCCCTCTTTTTCCTTCTTCGCCCAGGGCATTGGTGACAGAAAGAATTATTTTGGAGAGAGAATGATTGGGAGAAGCTCTCCATGAATGTAGAAGCTGAGGTACATTAAACCAGTGTTCTAGGATACTCAACAGCCCCTGTAAGGAATGGGGCAACCACACGAGAAATATGCTTCTGGGTGAGGTTCTCTAGTCCGACAGAGAGAGAGGGCCAGGAAAGTCATGCCCTAGGGAAGGGTTTAGCGATTTTTATAAGGGCATAGGGAGGCGGAGTGTCTCAGAGGCAGAAATAGTCCATGTATGGCAATGGTTTAGGGAGAGGGCAGACTACTGTGCCATGTAGGGTCTTGTGCTGAGTTCAGAGTAAGGTGTCGTGTGCTACATCCAGGTTAGATCTGACTGCAGCGCAGGTCTGATGACAGATAGATCCAGGTTGCATCAGCTGACTGGGGCATGGCGTCCAACCCCTACATCCAAGCTGCCCAGGCCTCTGGCCTAACAGCCCCTACTGTGACACACTGTGATACACTGTTGGAAGAGTTCTTCCACAATGTACTATTCACACTACGTTGATCCAAGTGGCGCTCCCTGAAGTTGGGCAGTGTAGTGGTCTGCTTTTGTGGGAAACGAGGGACGACACAATGAAAATGAGAATGTTATTCCTGAGGCTCTGACTTTTCCTGCTTTAATAGCTATTGACAGAGGGGAAATGCTCTAAAGAGGACAAAATTTAACCTATAGCTGATGTGTGTGTGTGTATATATATATATATATATAAAACTTTCCAGTAATGTTTATTTTGCTAAAGTCAAAACTTTTTTATTTGATTAGAACAATAGGATGACTTTGAAACTCAAAGCAGAACTAAGGATAAGCTTAAATAGTACAGAATTTCTTCAGAATTCACTTAAAAAAAAAAAAAGAAAACCAGTTATAAACTGCAAATGATTCTGTGCACAGAAGTGGGCAAGATTACGTTTCTGCCTGGCCTCTCAAAAAGGGCCGCGATTGTTGAAGAGCCAATGTGTGCTGGGAGGCCTTATCTTCTTTCCACACTACACGGGGGGGCTGTTTTAGTCAGAACAGTCTCTGGGGATCCAAAATGAGGAAAACGTTGAGCGACCCAAGATTCAGCTTTATAATAGCTTCTAAGTAAGATGTTAGTAATTCTTAGCTCTCTGCTAGGTGACCCACACCTTGAGAGAATACTCAAGCATCAGAAGGTTCTGATCAAATGCCTCAGAGCAACCCGAGATAACGGAGACTTCCAGCTCCTTCTGCACTTCCCTCCTCCTGCGTTTCCTGTACTTTATCAAGGGCTACTTGCTTTCCTGCTCCTACTTAGGTTGCAGGCATTACCTGGAGCAAACAATAAGTGGAGAAACCCAATGAACTTGCAAAGTAGGTGTGGGCTTTGTCCTTCAAGTGGATTGATTTTCGGGACCACACACCTTGAATGCAATCAGTTGGTGGGTCTGTTTTTTATGCCACTTAAGCTGAGTGATGGGGATTGCATGCTTTGAAAAGCTGTACAGGAGTCAGGTTGGCATTTAGATAATTTTACTGTGAGAATCCAAAGTGCAAAATGTCCTGAAGGGATTTATTTTCCCTTTTCTCTCTTTTTCTTCCTCTTCATTTTTTTCCCCCCTTTTTAAGGCATCTCTGTTTACTTTGGCAGACGCATGAGTCTAAGAGAAAGGCGGGTGGAGGCAGTCAGGGAAGGAAGTGTGTGGGGAGAAAATGGGGCTGTGGTGGGGTTGCACCACCTGATTTGCTTTGCTGGAAGACCTGATAATTACTGCATGAACATTTTAGAAGAGATTCTTTTTCAAGCCAGAAAGTGTAGATTTGCTTCCATTTCTCCCCTTTCTTCTCTGCTCTCTCATGCTGGGTTCTGTATGGTAGGAGATGGGCCTGGCAAAGTCTAAGGGAGCCCATAGGATCATTATTGCAAATTCACGAACCCTTCAAAGGTTGCTCTTAGAGCAACACATTGCGAAGAGTTTCCCACACCACAGCCTGTGGTGTGATTGCTTAGGGTTTGGATACTTTTCTTGGTGTGTCATGCAGTATTCTACTCTTTGGTGCGCAGCTTACATCACAGTTTCTAGGAGATACTACTCTATTGCCAACCAATGGAGACTTCGTTATTTGATAATTAAAATGAATACCCATACTGCATCCAGCTCCTTTCTGCCTTAAGGTCTTGGCACATGCTGTTACTCATGGCTGAAACTCTTTACTTATTTATTTATTTTGAGACAGGGTGTCCCTGTTACACCTAGGCTGGCCTTGGACTGGCAAACCTCCTGCCTTGGCGTCCTGCGTAGCTGGGATTATGGGTGTGCCCCACCACACCCATTTGCTTGGACCATTTTTACCAATTCTTCATTCTTGTCCCACACAAGCAAACTTCCATTCAGGTCCCAGCCTTAACCTCACATCAATAACATCTTCCTTGACTCTTCTAGGCTGGGCTGATAGTACTGTAACATCTCCCATGTGTGGTGTATCTCTCCAGCATAACACGTATCTCAGTTGTCGTTTATTTCAATGTTCAGTTTACCACTAGACTTCCCTGCCAGACTGCAAGATCCTGAAAGCAGGGCTGTGTCTTGTTGACTACCATAACCCCAGGGCCTGATGACTGATAGAGATTTCTTGAGGATTTGTAGAATGTATGAATGAATAAGTGAGTGCTTGAATTACGACTAGATGGCTGCTACTCTGAGGGAGTTGCTACCATTTATTAGAGACCAATAAACTGTTAAGTCCAAATAAGACGGCAATCATGATCGTGGTTATTCGGAACAGTTAAAAGTCAGTTTAAAATCACTACATTTTCTGCGGCATGCAATTAATGCTCTTCTTCATTGTGTCAAACACTCCAAGATTCTCACTCCCTCTTTTTATATTTTTTTAAGAGATTTTTGGCTATAGGGTGTGTGCACTCTCCTGAGAGACAGAGAGAGACAGAGAGATAGAAGGCGAGAAATCATCCCCTCGGGAGAATGGTCACACCACAATCCCTTCTCCTTTATTCTTCTATTGGGATTTTGGGCATGCATGCACATGTGCCCAAAGTGAGTTTTAAGCCACTGGTCCAGTACTCGAACCATGGTCGAATATGTGGGAGTCTAGCAATGTAACCATTATGCCATCTGCTGGTCCTGAACCTCATTCCTTTTATTTATTTATTTATTTATTTTGGATAGGTTTTTGATATAGGGCACATGCGCTCACCAGACAGACAGAAAGAGACATAGAGACAGAAAGTGAGAAATCACCCCCCCAGGGGGGATGGTCACGCCGCAATCCCTTCTCCTCCATTCTCCTCTCGGGATCTTGGGCATGCACACACACGCACCCGGCGTGAGTTTTAAGCCACCAGGTCCGGGACGCGAACCGCGGTCGACTACGTGGGAGTCCAGCGACATAGCCATTACGCTAAGTGCTGGTCCCTGAACCTCACTCCTTTTATGGTGTCCTTTCTTTTTAGTTCTAGTAATATGTGAATACCTAGTGACATTGTGTGTTTGGAAAGTAGACTCTTATGCTGAAATGCATCAACTTATTCTTCACTTATTCATTAAAATACATATCGAATATTGATTATGCAATGTCACAATTGCCAATAGGTGACATGAGGTGAAACATTTAACCTTCATGGCTCAGTTTCTTAGATACAAGATAGGGTTCTTGGGATTAAATGAGATATTATTTGTGGTGAAGCTTTTAGTATGGTGCCTGGCATAGATGAAGCCTTCAACAATATTAGGTATCATTAGCGTTATGGAGCTATGTTAAACTCTGGCCATCCAGAGATTAAAAAGAAGTGATCCTGGCTCTCCATGATTTCACAGTTTGTGAAGGGTACAGAAGTACCTGAGAGTATCTTTCCCTTTTCACAATCAGTTGAGCAAATGATCAAGTTTCTAGCTGCACTCAGGCTGCATGAAGACTCCACACTTTTCAAACGGTTCAGCCAATCTGCAGCTTATGACATTGTGCTTTCCTTGCAGCCTTTGTTTTTCCGCCTCTGTGGGCAAGTGCCGCATGGAATCCTCTTCTTCATACCTTGGGGCATTGGAGTGGGGGGGAAGGATGGTGTGTTGGTCATTGACCGTCATGTTCAGATTATATTGAGCTTGGGTGCTGCTGGATACATGGTTGGAGGTTTAGAGAAAATTGTTCACAATCTGTGAAGCATGTGAATTATATTCCTGTGACATTTAAACATTCTTGGCAGAGGGAGAAGTGTTGAGTGAAAGGTAATAATCCACTGTTACCTTTCCCTTCTTTTGATTGCTGTAATAGCTGAGAAAGACCTTTGAGAAATCGGTTGAATTAGACTCTTGTCATTGTGCTTCCTATTCATTAGATAGCCTCTTTATTCTCTGTGCCATTTCCAACTAGTGATCTGTGATTAAAAAATATTTTGGACACAGGCATGCAATTGATGTTGAGCCCCCAAGAGATTCACTTCTTAACACAATGGGTTTTATGTGAAATTGAGAACAAGTTTTGGCCATTACCTTTATAGGTGAAAATGTTTCACAAGTGTCTGCTGTTTCTTTCAAAATACTATCTCAGCCTAGAGGGAGATTGGTTTTTGTTTATGGGAACATTTGGATGATAATACAGAATTCTCCATTTGACTTTAACTTCTCTCAGTGAAACTGTGTAACTTAGAAAAATGTGTATTATATTTAATTTTTGTTAAGACATTTTCCATTATACTATATGGCAATTGTTCTTGCTTCCTTCTTGATATTTCTCTCATTCGTATCTGCACATTGACTGTACTTAGGAATACAGTTAATACAGACCATTTGCTCTGTATCAAGTACTGCTTTAAGAACGTCACATGGGGGGAACCAGCAGTTAGCATAATGGCTATGTCACTGGACTCCCACGTAGTCGACCGCGGTTCGTGTCCTGGACCCGGTGGCTTAAAAACTCACGCCGGGCGCGTGAGCGTGTGTGCCCAAGATCCCGAGAGGAGAATGGAGGAGAAGGGATTGCGGCGTGACCATCCCCCCTGGGGGGTGATTTCTCGCTTTCTATCTCTATGTCTCTCTCTGTCTGGCGAGCGCACGTACCCTACAGTGAAAATCTCTCCAAAAAAAAAAAAAGAACATCACATGGGGGGCAAGCGGTTAGCATAATGGCTATGTCACTGGACTCCCATGTATTCAACCGTGGTTCGAGTCCCGGATCTGGTGGCTTAAACTCATGCCGGGCGCATGTGCATGCATGCCCAAGATCCTGAGAGGAGAATGGAGGAGAAGGGATTGCGACGTGGCCATCCCCCTGCTGGGTGATTTCTTGCTTTCTGTCTCTCTCTGTCTTTCTGGTGAGCACACATGCCCTATAGCAAAAACTTCTCCAAAAAAAAAAA
>NW_006159683.1:778941-788845 GCF_000334495.1 Tupaia belangeri chinensis | reverse complement strand
ACATGTCCCCTAAAAAAAAAATTTCTAAAAAAAAAAAAAAAAAAAGAAAGAAAGAAAGAAAGAAAGAAAAATAACGTCATGTCGTCATGTGAATTAACGTCATTGACACCTTACGAAAACATTATGGTGCAGTAGTATTATTATCCTCACCTACAGCCAGGTAATAGAGGCAGAAAGAACTAAAATACAATTGTCACCCAAGGTCACAAGCTTGTAAGCAGGGGACCTGGGATTTGAACATAAGCGATCTGGTTCCAGAGTAGTACCAGCCCTCAGGCTATGTCATTCAGGTCTTGCTCTATGCACAGCATAGCACAGAGGGAGCCTGGCTCTAACCCAAGGATTTTGTCAGTTATGAGAGAATGAGAGAACTTTGCAGGACAACCAGCAGCCTCTGGGTCTCAGAGTTGAACACTCTGCATGAATGGTCTTCACTAGGCCTTGCTACTCAAAGTAGTACAACTTTAAAGATCAATTCAATATTTATGAAAAACAAGTTTTGAGAGATTTTTGCTATACGGTGTACACATTCACTGGAGAGACAGAGAGACACAGAGAGAGAAAGTGAGAAATCACCCCCTGGGAGGATGGCCACACCACCATCCCTTCTTCTCTTGGGATTTGGGGCACATACCACACGTGCCTGGCATGATTTTGAAGCCAGTGGGTCTGGAACGCAAAAGGTGGTCAACCATATTGGAGCCCAGCACCTCAACCACCATGCCACAGGCTGGCTTCCAAAAAATTTTGTTAGTGGAATATGACATTAAAAAACCTTTCTTCTCAATGATGTCCCCATTGAAGAAGAAAAGTATCCTGCGTTGTATTTTAAATATATCTTTCTTTGGCTTACAAAAATGGTTCTTATAAATGAAACTAGACTGATGGTTGCATCGTTGTTCTCTGATTAGTACTATTTATTTTATTTATTATGTGTCTTAAATTGTATTTTCAGAAATAGCCTCCACATGGAGACATTGAAATTCTGAGATGTGTGCATTCAGGCTAAGCCTGTCAATTCTATCATTTGTCTTTTCATGTTTGTTTTCTTTTTCAAATTTGTTTGTTTCAATGAATTCTTTTCGAAAACTCCTCTTCGGTCCAGTGGGATGATGTGTTAGACATAGACTGAGTTGACTGACTTCAACATCTGTTTTCAGAAAGCTCAGCACTTCACACCTTTAGTTGGGAGCTGCTAAGTTCTACCCCTAGAATGAGGTACGCTTTGAGCAGTTAAGGTGAAGATTTTACCAGGCCTTCTTAAACGTTCATACCTTTTATGCCTTCCTGAACAGAGCTCTGGGGATAGAGCAATGTGGTCTTAGCTATTAAAGATAGTGGGCCAGAAACACCTGGTCACAATAAATATTGGCTCCTTCTTTCTGCCTTCTCTGTAGTCTTAAAATGAATCTACAAATTTTAAAATTTGTCATTTCCAGGATTATGGTAATCCTAGGTAATGAGACATGTTCGCAGGTCTCACATTGTAAATCTAATTCTTGCTTATTTAAAAGGCCATCTCCAAATGAGATCGAATTTTGCTAATTGTACGGTTTCCTGGATTCCATTGATCCTAACACCAAACCAACTCAAAAATCAGGAATGCTTACAATATATCTAATTATAAAATCATGAAGGCAAATTAATTCGTTGAATATTATTTTAAGAAATTGTCCGTCACAATGAAAGCAGTTAGGCAAATTCTTGGAGTATAGTAATAAACTAGGGAAAAGCCTAAATATCTGTGGCTTCGGTGAGTCTAAAATCTTATTTCCAAATAATAGTATTTATTGGTATGTTTCTAAGTACAAAGACTTTTCATGTTTTTTTTTTTTTTAGAAAACTTAGCAGGGGCAGCAGGTGGCTTAGTGGTAAAGGCGCTGGTATCCCACATGGCCGACTACGGTCTGAATCCCAAACTTGGCAGCTTAAAAATAATGCTCTGTGTTTGTGTGCTCAAAATCCCAGGAAAAGAATGGGAGAGAAGAAATTGTGATGTGGCTATCCCCCATGGGGGGCAATTTCTCATGTTTCCTCTCACTGTCTCCCTGTCAAGTGCGCAAGCCCTATGGCAAAAACTTTAAAGAAACAAAAAAGAAAACTTTAGGGAGGAACCCTATCTTTAGTCTTACTCGTGCCTTAAATCTTGACATCCAAGGAAGAACAATAATATATTGGGGCTGGTGGGTGGCATGGTGGTTAAGGGTGCTGGACTACCACATGGCCGACTGCAGTTCAGGTCCTGGAACTGGCAGCTTGTTTTCTCACTTTCCCTCTCTCTCTCTCACTCTGTCCCCCTCTGGTCAAATATAAAATGAATACACTTAAATAAAATCATTTTTTAAAAGGAAAAAAGAAATAGTATATTGTATTGAGCATCCTTTTTCAAAACAAATATTTTATTGAATTTAATAAGCATTTGGATTTAAAACTCAAATAATAATAATTATTTTTTAATAATTATTTATTTAACTTTATTTATTCATTTATTTTAATTTGACTAGAGAGAGAGATACACACAGAGAGAGAGAGGGAAAGTGAGAAAGCAAGCCACCAGGTCTGGTACTCGAACCGTGGTCGGCCATGTGGGAGTGTCCAGCACCTTAACCACCATGCCACCTGCTGGTCCCAAAACTCAAATAATTATTAAATACAATGACTCTATATCATATTTTCCTTTCCTTTCTTTCTTTCTTTTTTTTTCTTTGAGAGGTTTTTGCTGTCAGGTGCGTGCACTCGCCAGACAGACAAAGAGAAACAGAGAGACAGAAAGCGAGAAATCACCCCCCAGGGGAGATGGCCACGCCGCAATTCCTTCTCCTCCATTCTCCTCTTGGGATCTTGGGCATGCACGCACACGCGCCTGGTGTGAGTTTTAAGCCACCGGGTCCAAGACTCGAACTGTGGTCGACTACATGGGAGTCCAGTGACAATGCCATTACACTAACTGCTGGTCCCCTCTATACCATATTTTCTAATGGTAGCACACCCTAATTTAAGATACACTTCTTTATTTTACTTTGTATCTTTTTCCAATCATGAAAGTTACATTTTAATTACGAGAAATTTGGAGAGTGTAGAAAAAAAAATCACTCTTAATCATTCCTACTTCTTTTTGAGATGAGTATTAACAAAAGTTTATTTTCATCTACCCTTAAATCTTGTCTTTCTCATGTCAGCAGGCACTTTCTTACAATTGGTTTGACTCAGGTCTTCTTAGGTATTTCTATCTGAGGAATGTAGGAAAACATGACAATATCGGGTCATGGACCAGGGTTTCCAGGTTAGAACTATGTGAGAGGAGTTTTACAAACTATACTCATTGGACAGGAGTTTGTGAGAGGGGTGTTGGGAACCAAGCTCTAACGTGTTGGGAGCCAAGCTCTCTATCTGCAGCTAACGATTGCTAAGGGTGAAGAGAAGTATCATTTTGTCATTCAAACTTGTGCTTTATTGTCATTCAAACTTGTGCTTTACGTTGTAAATGTGGTTATTATTCCCCTGTTATCTTTTGTAAAGGACCAAACCAGCCTAATAGAATCAGACACACAGTAGGACTTATATAAATGATCTCAATTGAAGAAAACTAAATGCGTAATCTGGATGGCAATCTCATTTAATAATAACAAATTGTTTTCATGAAAGATCTATAATTAAACTTAATTCAGAGATATATCTTTCAACAAATTTTACCTGAATGAGGTAAAGAGGATGATCACAATGCAAAACGAGAAAATGGAAGAAAATGTAAAGGCCACAAGAAGTTATTTATCTAATAAAACATTTTACTTCTCTATTTATATATGTGTTTATGAAAGAATAGAATTAAAGTATGAATTTATTTTGGTGTAAATGTTTTTTTAAATCTACATGTTGTGTTCTATTCTATGCATTTTCCGTAAGATTTTAAAAGACCTCTTATGTATAACATGTCTCTATGTACAAATGAAATGTGCTACAAAAGTGTCTTGGGCTGTGGTGTTGGGCTTATTTTTTAGAGAAAAATAAAAAGAACTAAAAATGCCAAAAAAAAAAAATAGAGACTGTTAGATGCCGAGAAACATGCTTAAGAACCAGAAAATCATAATGAGAAAAATGTTACATTTATAGAAGAGCGTGCATCTCAGTTTTGCCTTTATGAATTTTAAAATTGCATTGATTTAACTCAACCAGTTTCATTAGCATCTCACTTCTGCTTAGGGCTTTTAATGATATGTAAATTATCTATTTGAAATTAGGATTCCCAAACCCACATGTTTGGAGAATTTTTTTATTTCTTAGAAAATTCCTTCGATGTTTGGGACGTGTCGACTGTGGATACCATCTATTTAGCGTAGAAAATTGAATCAGTCAACATTCTTCTGCTTCAGCAGATGCTCCTTATAATCTCTGAGGCGCAGCGGGTCTGAATTTCAGAAAGGGAAGAATATAGGGAAGGAAATCAGGGGAAAAAATTAGAGGCTAGACATCCATGGGACACAGAAGTGGTTTAATGCCTGTTGATGATAACGTGTATAGTATTCTCACCTGGACTGATCTAACGTGTATTTCATGTTGGGTAAATTCTCTTTACAAGCCAGATGGTGTATAGCAATCAAATATTTTTAAAAAAGTAAGAAGAAAGGAAGGGTGGCTTGAAGGCTACTTATGCCAGAATCGCTTGGGTACTATTACATGCAGATTCTGCAACAGAACATTCAGATTCCTGGGCCCCACTCCAGATATACTGACAGGGAATATTTATGTATGGGGTGCCGTACAGTTAGGTGACATTTATGTACACTGAAGTTTGAAAATGTGGTAAAGAAGAAATATTAGGAGATATTTGTTTAAATTTCCAAGATTATGTAAATCCAGAAGAGAAAAAGAGGAGAAAGTCTGGAGTTCTTTTTTCTAATGGATGAGTCACATTTTCAGCCATTGTAATAATAATAATGATAAAAATGATAAATGCTGGTTCTTTAGTTACTACCTACGTTCAGCACTTTCCATGTACAACTATAGGGGATCTCATTGATCTTCTCAATAATCCAATGTGATTGATGCGTCTTTATTTATTTATTTACAGTTTCTCTCCTCTCCCATAGGCTTATGTGCTCACCAGGGAGAGAGAGACAGAGAAAGACAGAGAGAAGGTTATCCTCCAAGGGGATAACCATACCACAATCCCTACTCCTTCATTCTCCTCTTGGGATCTTGGGCATGCATATATGCACATGCACCTGGCATGATTTTCAGGCTGTCAGATCCAGGACTCAAACTGTAGTTTGCCATGTGGGGGTCTGTGCCTTAGATGCCATGCCAGATGCTGGTCCCATGCCTTCTTCTTCTTCTTTTTTTTTTTTTAAATGATGGAGTCACTACGGTTCAGAGAGAGCAAATAATTTGGATTGGATTTTCCTTCTATTAGGTTCTGTAAATGGCATCTTTTTGACTCTTATAGGACCTGGGATGTTCGCCCCCAAACCATACTGTATCATGAACTATAGGTTCAAATGCACCTCCCAGGAAAAGAGCTTTAATCAAACTGTTTTTCTTTTTTTCTCCTTCTCTGCCGTTTTTGGATCAAACTTGAGCAGTTGTTGGCACAAATGCCCTGTTGGGTCCTAGTAGCCTTGTTAAAACCATGAACAGAAAAAACTTGACACTGCTGTTGTCATTTCCTATTGCTTTCCAGATTCAGGACTTCACTATTCTTTCAAATTATAATATAGGGCAGGGCCAACAGGTGGCGTAGTGGTTAAGGGCGCTGGATTCCAATATGGCCAACCATGGTTCAAGTCCCAGATCTGGCAACTTGCTATTTCACCTCTCCTCTCTCTCTTTCTGTCCCTCTCTGATCAAATAAAAAAAAATAAGTAAAGAAAGTTAAATAAAATAATTATTTAAAAAATGATAATACATGGCAGGATCTAAGTGTCCACTGTCCATAGAGATACTTTGCTAAGTTAAAAAAGGATGATAAGAGTGCTGATATTGTTCAGTTTCTTAGTCTGAGTACTGGTTAAATGGATAGGTTCAGTTTGAAAATTCAGTTGACTGTACACTTAAGGAATATGCACTTTTTGTATATGTATTGTTCTTAGACTTAAAAATGCAACATAAAAGAAAGCTGAAGTCTCATATTGAATTATGTAATGTAGTCCCTGAAGGTTACTTCCTCTCTATTATCTTCCACTAGTTCCCTGTTCCTCCTTTCATTTCCAAATTAATAGTTTTCTGAAGAGAAAAATGATATGGTTAATTTTTTCAACAATTGCATATATAAGTATTCATTGGCCAAAGACTCAGAGTGGAAGTTAACACTGGTGAAGGAAATAGGCTGCTTCCCTGTGAAATCTTTTTATCTCTTAGTTTCACTAATTTAAAAAGTTTAGCACATTTTTCTATTACGTTAACACATTGTGTACTGGACACACAGACATGAGGCATCTAGACATGTGCTTTAAAATTTTTTGGCATAAGTAACCTCACAAGACTCCCACATTCTTTAGTTTTGCCTGTATTGAGAATCAGCAGTTACTTTTAAGTTTTAATAAGTTTCACATGTTTCATAGTGAAACTGTGTTTGGTTAATTCCAACCTTTAATTAGTAGCCTCTGGATTGGTGTATACCAGACACAGGGATGTTATTAGTGTGAACCGAAAGCTATGTGTGTTACTCCATAACAGATCAAAACAAACCTTGTGTGCTCTGACAGCATTAAATCCCACTGAGACCTGACCAGGATATGGTTTTCAGTTGTAAAAGAAAATTGTAATTCACAAGTCCTTGCCAGATGTTGTACCCCAATACCTCAACTTCATTATATCCACCCAGAGTAGGTGGTCACACGAGGTTCAGCCAAAAGGGCCTGGTTAGGTTTTTTTAATCATGTAAAATTTAGATTCATTCAAAATATTTAAAGTGGGCAAATTGGTGTATCTTTTTTTTTTTTAAAGTGTTTTATTTTTTTTTAAATCTCTCGAGATGGCAAATTTGAGGAGACATAAATATCTTTTAAATTTAGGAGACAGCTTTGTAATGTTCACATATCATATAAATTTTCTTAATGAATGAGGTTAAATCAGGAAGAAAATTTTCATCTGCTAAATATAAAATGATGCTTAGATAAAATAACTGCAAGTGAGCAAACTTCAATGAAAGCTCAAATTTGGGAGTTGCTGTCTCATGAAGTAAACAAAAAAATTGTAAGATTTTTCTTATCTCAAACGTACTACCAGTCCAGAATTACAAAAATGGCAAAAACCCCACAAAAACAAAAATTTGCTAGATTGATTAAGAAAAAAGAGCTAATGCATTTTTAGAAGTTAGTTTGATTGGCAGTGGCCTCTGAAGTGTCAATGTTAATGGATAAAGTTCAAATGTTAATGTACATGGTATGCTTACAAGTGATTAATGTAATGTCGGGACAGTGAGATTCTACCCATCTTAGAGTTTAATATGTGACCATGAACTCTGGACTTCTAGGCAATTCACATTCTCTTTTTCCTGATCATTCTGTTATATGACTTTAGGAAAATACACATTTTGTACCTTACATTTCTCATATCCTTTCTTAAACTATTAGATTTGTGAATGTTTTCTTTGGTTAGGCAATTGGTCTTATTCTAATACTTATTTCAATATAACTTCAATATAATTTCACAGTAATATATAATGCAGATGGTAGGATATAATAGTAGCTTTCACCTTACAGGCAAACCATATTTTATCTGGCCATAACTATAAAAAGTTATTCCTGAGGGGATGTTCTAGCAAGATTTTTTTCCCCCAGTAGGATTTTTCTGTAGTAAAGGTCAATGTGAAATCCCAATGATTTAAAATGTAAATTATTATATATTTTTTTCCTTATAAAGGAGTCACATAGAAAATAGGCCCACGATTATATACACTGGTTATATACATAATTTGACACCAAATCCCCTGTTGACTAATTTAAAAGATACCATTATGTGTCTTTGCTTTTAGAAGCCCCTGATTGCCCGTCATGGATGAAAGAGCAGCATTTTAAAATGTGGTAGAAGGAAGTTCTTTTAAAGAAACTCCCCTTTCTTTTCACACATCTTGAACTTGTGAGGAACCAAATAATCACACCAGGGGCAAAACTTTTTTTTTTTTTTTTTTTTTTTAAACTGGCTTTTAGGATCTCCAGCGCTAATTTGTGTGTGTGAACTAAGCAATAAAACCACACAGGCGAACCTGAACTAGGCTCTGAGGTTGGAGAATAAATGTGAGCCTTCTCTGGAATTTTCCCTTTTGATTTGTTTTCTTCTCCAGATACAAACCGCAGAAGCAGAATCTGTTGCTCTTTCTGCTACGTATAAAATTGGTGTTGGCACTGACTTTCTGAATGAGCATCCTCTAAACGTCCATCAGAGGGATAGATTTGTATTCTCTCTGCTCCATGTTAAGTTTAAAAATTTCAACTGCAAGAATTAAGATCCAAAATTCTCTTCTTGGTTCATTATCTTCTCAGAGGTGTCATTAATTCATTTTAGAAAATTTCTCCTTTTTTTGGATTAAAACAAGTAAATAATGAGTTACTCTTTTTTTTTTTTGGTATGGTGAAACTAAGATCATTAACTATAACTCTTAAGAGCCTCTAAGTTTTTTAAAGATTATTAAATAGACAAACTGAGAAAAATATACCCTTTAATCAGTATAGCCTTAACATTTCATGAAGATTTATAAATATGCAATTTTTTTGCCTCTATTCTGAGCCTTGTTTATGTTTTTAATTGTTGGTAAGAGTTCATAAAAAAGTTGATCAATATTTTAGCTCAAGTTATCACTTCTTTAGCATGAGGAAATACAGTGAGACCTCCTTGTTGAGGTATCTGCATGTGTTTGTGATGGACTGATATTTTATCACTTCTCTTTCTGCTGCATTGGAGCACAATATAGTCACCATATTGTGCTACTTATAGAACCTCAGCACTATTCCTCCAGTCTTACTGTAATTTTGTGAACAATTATTTATTAAGTATTTCAAAATAACTAGAAAGAATTTTTAATGTTCCAAATACAAAAAACAATAAATAGTTGAAGTGAAAAATATGTGAATTACCCTCAATTGAACATTATGTATGTATATATGTATCCAAAAAAAACTGTACCTCATAAATAGTATTATTAGGTTTTCAAAACAGTTGAAACAGTTTTTTTCTGTTTTTTTCTATGCAAAAATGTATCATGACTTTTCTGACAACCCAATATTTTGTGTCCATTAAAAAATAATAATAGAACCAGACAATGACTTGGCAGTTAAGGTGGCTTGATCCTACATTGGCTGACCACATGGTTCAGACTTGTACATTTGCCAGAGAGAGAGAGAAAGAAAAAGAGCTAGGGAAAATGAGAAATCGTCTTCCATGCGGAATGGTCTCATCACAATCCCTTCTCCTCCACTTCTCCTTCTTTTGGGAATTTGGGCACGAACACACATGGCCTAGCATATTTCCTGAACCTCTGGGTCTGGGACTCCAGCTGTAGTCAGCTCTTTGAGATCCAGCCACCTTAACCCCCATGCCACTATGCCACTGGCTGGTCCAGGATTACCAATTCTAACATATGTGAAAGCGTTTTGCAAACCGTAAGGGGCTATGTTTATGTTACCAACCAGAGATAAGTATCTGCAATCAATAGTTCTCCTTTTGGAAAATATATTACCTAAGACAATGGGAAGATAATAGTCAAAAGACAAGCCTATGGAATTTGACATTCCTGAGTTTGAAAGCCGTCTGTGTTATCAGTTCTAATAAATTTTTACAGCATCCCTTATTAAAGAAGGGGTAATTAATTTACCTCAAGGATATACCAAGACAAGTGAGATTATTTATATATATATAATAAATATATATATTATTTATATATATATAAATTATAAATATATATAATATA
>NW_006159683.1:752545-760350 GCF_000334495.1 Tupaia belangeri chinensis | reverse complement strand
TATATATAAATTATAAATATATGTAAATTATATATATATATAAAAGACACTTAGTATGTGCATGGTATTTAGTAATTGCCCAATGTACAGTAATAAAATATTATGAAAATTTTGTCTTTGCTGATTTTAATCACTCTCAGTTGTTCTTGGGAAATTATAGCCACTACTTCTTTAAAAAATGGTGTGTCAAACATTTTATATCTGATTGTGTCAGATGAAGCAACTCATAAAAATCTGCTGAGAGACCAGATGACGACACAGAAGTAAGAAACAGAGCTCCTTGAAGCTAATCTACATCGAAAAGTTCTGGTTTTGCATTTGGAGAATTCTGTGAGTTCAGTAGGCATGCACATGCCCGTGATCAGGGGCTGACTGGGATGGGAGTGAATCATAGTGTAAAGACCCTGTTGGATGTGTTGTCTCTCTCATTTCTCTCTCTACTTCTCTCACTCATGGAACAAATAGATAGACTAAAATAAATCTCTTAGTTAATATTCATGACTTTCAGCAAAGTGGTTATTTTTTTTTCTTTTTTTGGAGAGGTTTTTGCTATAGGGCGCGTGCGCTCACCAGACAGACAGAGAGAGACATAGAGACAGAAAGCGAGAAATCACCCCCCAGGGGGGATGGCCATGCCACAATCCCTTCTCCTCCATTCTCCTCTCGGGATCTTGGGCACGCACACACACGCCCCTCGCGTGAGTTTAAGCCACCGGGTCCAAGACTCGAACCACGGTCGACTACATGGGAGTCCAGCGACATAGCCATTATGCTAACTGCTGGTCCCAGCAAAGCAGATTTCTTAAATGTACTTCACATTACCTAGCAAATGCTCAATCTTTTAAAAATATTTAAATGGGATAGTTATCAATCAAAGCATGTCTATACAAGCTTCCAATGTTTATTCCACTGCAAAACTTCAAACAAAGATATAATTATTCTTTGCTCAAGGCCCTTAGCCAAAAATAGACCTTGAAGGACTGGCAGGTGCCATGGTGGTTAAAATACTAGGCTCCCACTTGGCCGACTGTGGTTCAAATCCCAGACCTGGTGGCTTGCTTTCTCACGTTTCTTCTCTCTTTCTCTCTCTCTCTCGTCAAATTGAAGAATCATAATACATAAATAAAATGAAATAAATAATTATTTTAGAAAAAGATAAATCTTGAGCCACAACATAATTATCTTTATTCGGTACCTGCCCTTGCAAACAATGCCAAAACAGTGGACTGCTGAATCTAGGGATTTCTCTTACTACTCAGCAGAACAGTAGCCACTGAACAACTGTGGAAAACAGTTAAAATGTTTTTCACTAAAAAGCAAAATTGTAAAAGGACATTTGGGCAGTAATGTTAGTTTTTGTATAGAAGAAAACAAACATCTTGATTTTATGTGACACAGACCAAAGCCCCCCAAAATGTTCCTACATTATTTCAAAATCTTTTTGCAACCCTGTTTTAACTTTTATTGCCATAAGAACTAACATTAACTAGAAGAGTGGGACTGAACTACCACCTGTGTGCATAAATGCAAACAAAAAACTAGCCAGTGGTTAACAAAAGAAAGAGGCATCAGAGGCAAGTTATTCAAGAAGTCTCTTTCATGAACTAGAGAAAGAAGATAGCAACATTGATGACATATTCCTGCTTCTCTGGTCTTACATTTGAAGCTCAAAGTCTTTTTTTTCCCTTCATATTTAAGAAGTTAGAAGCACACACTACCAGTATTTGACTGAGGAAGGAGTTGAGACAGCCAAGTTGGATATGTCTTAAAGATTGCAAGTGAGGAGGGAACCAGCAGTTAGCGTAATGGCTATGTCGCTGGACTCCCACGTAGTCAACCGCGGTTCGCTTCCCGGACCCGGTGGCTTAAAACTCACGCCAGGTGTGTGTGCGTACGTGCCCAAGATCCCGAGAGGAGAATGGAGGAGAAAGGATTGCGGCGTGACCATCCCCCCGGGGGGTGATTTCTCGCTTTCTGTCTCTATGTCTCTCTCTGTCTGTCTGGCGAGCGCACGCGCCCTCTAGCAAAAATCTCTCTCAAAAAAAAAAAAAAAAAGATTGCAAGTGAGGGAAGAGGACACAGCTAGTACATTTCATTTGCTGAAGCAGTCTAGCGTCTGACTCAACTAGCTGTGCAAAGCCCCCTATAGATGCTGTCCCACTTCTCTGGAAGTTTCCTCATGATGGGTAGATTCCCATGAAACTTCCAAGTCATGCCATTTGCCTGGTAAAGTCCTCATGCTCCTTTCACCTTAAGGACCTTGTGATCTTTGAGGACCAGCTCAAACATCACTTTCCCCATAAAGCCTTCCTTCCCTCAGCACACTGCCCTGGGCCCCCACATGGTGGTGTGGCTGTCTCCAGGCACTGGTCATACATTGTTAGTGTTTTTCTCACCATGTTGAAGTCATTGGCTTGCTTGCCTTTCTTCTGCTACGCTATTGGGCAGGGCTTAATATTCAACATAGAAGCTGGCAGATAGAAGACCCATATTTGATACAAAATAATGAAATGTAAGTATAAATTATGCAGTCTTTATCTGCATTTTGATGATGTAATTGTTTTTGTAAGAAAGTCTGATTATAAAAGCCTTTCAGGAAATTCTCAACCTGAATATTGATTGGGAGACCAAAAAATTAATTTTCAACTGTAAAGAACTAGTTATAGTAGCATCATTAGGTGCTTTTCTTGAAACAAAAATTCAGGATTCAAAAAGTTAAAGTATAGGATTAAGACAATTAAAAATAACCTATTTAAAATCTAGGTTTTACTAGAGCCTACTACATATAATGTGTGTCTTTACCTAAATTTTAAATTGCTCAAGGGGAAGGAGGATAGTTTTACTTCTATTTTCTAACAAATAGGACAATGCTTGATATACATTTAATGTTCTTTAAATGTTTAATTGATATCACACACACAAACTTCACCACTACACACCACAAATAAACACCCAACATCTTGAGATTCGTTGGGAATCCTGGTATTATTTTTGGCCAATACAAGTGTTTCAAGATGCCAGCATTTAATTGAATTCCATAAATGTACAGTTAATTCATCAATAAAAGAATAAGTATTATAGTCTGTGAATAATTTAGGGTCCTCTCAAATCCTGGCAATCCAGTGACTACAATTAGAGAAACATAAACCTCAAGGGTGTTTTTCCCCAAATAGTTCTTCCCTTTCTTTTTATTTTCAATATTTTACAAATACTGTAGTTGTGGTTGTACCGCAAAGCTATCATCATGTGAGTGTGCCTCTAGTTGCAAGAATGATTTCCGCTGTGAGAACGTCTCCAGAAAGCCTGCTTTCTCTATTTGTGTGAGGAAGAAAAGAGAGTAAATATAAGAATTTCTCCGTTGTGGTACTGACTTCCTCTGTGGCCCCAGAGAAGCCATTTGAACTCTCCCTCTTAGTTCCTCCAGCTGTAAAATGGAGCTAATAATGACTAATAATGTATTTCACAAGGTAACTGTGAGGATTAAAGTAGTCAGTGTTACAAGGTGGGGCACCCCAAGTCTGGAATATGTGTATAATGTGAAACTTTGGCCTGTTGGATCCATGTTTTTCCTAGCTGAGCATCAATGTTTTCTATTAGATTGGGTTTTCAAATCCCCTAAGTTAATTGAAATATTGAAGTCAAATGACTTGTAAGCAAGGTGTTTTGTTTCTCTGTTAAAAATTCCATGTTTCGACAAAGAAGAAAACAATAGCATTTAGCATTCAGATGCACAATAGGCATTTTTATCCAAGTCGTACTGCCACATTTTTATCCAAGTCGTATTGCCACCGTGACAGGTCACAAATTTTTTTTTTTTGCTCCCCTGTTCCCTTTCAGGTCCTAAAGCAAACTGACTGTGTCCTACTCCTAAAGGATTATGAAAAGCAAAGAGGTAACAAAACATATGGTTAAATGCTTTAAACTCGGTGGTAAAGATGCCAGAGAATATTATTCTATGGATGGGAAAACTGAGTCCCAGAGAAGCAAGCAGCCTTGCCTTAAATCATTTGACAAGCCAACATCAGGAAAAGCACTCCATGCCCTGGGTTATAACCAGCTATTTCAGCCTTATGGCTTCCCAGGGAAACAAGGACAGTTGTGCATTACTTAACGATGGGGGTTTGTTCTGAGAAATGTGTGCTTGGACAATTTCAGTGTTGTGTGAACAAACACCACAGAGAGTACACAGCGTAGCCTGCTGCATACCAAGGCTATCCGGTGTAGCCCACTGCTCCTTATGTGGCTCCTTGTTGACTGGAATGTTGCGTGGTCCATGAGTGTACCTCGAGAGGTAGAATGTTCTCTCAGAGAAACCACCCTTCTCACTTTCTTAACAGCTGTCTTTCACCTGTTCAAATAGCTTTTGCCTCTTTCTACCAGTGGGAAATATTTTTTGTGGAATTATCTCTCTTCTTGTAGGATAGAATAGGAGGTGGCTAGGGTTTTTGCCAAGGGAACGGTTCTAATTAAGTGCCCAAAGGAAGACCTCGTATTGGTTGCTGAGAGCACTGTTGTATGACTCGTAGAAATCAATTGTCTCAAGAGGAGGCCAGAAATTCAAATGAATGTGGTTAAATCTGAAATTCTGAATTATGCAGAAGAAGGAAAGGGAAAATACAGAGTGTACATTGAGCTGTATTGAATAATTCCAACCAAGTCAATGAAGTCAGTTGTGATGGCCAAACAGATGTATAAGGGTTTAAGGACCCCAAATGTTTCAGATTCTGGCTGTTCCTAAAACACTCTTGCAGATGAAATCAAAGCGCCCTGCATTCTTGCAGAGACAAAGTCTTAAAGACAAAGCAGCAGACCCTCTTGACTAACAGGGCTTGCAGTAATATATTGCCAGTAATCTTAAACACGCTCAGCAGAGATTGGGCAGGCTTGGGAAGAAAATAGGTTTTGGAGAATGATGAATTTTGTATAATGACTATCATATTGTTGGCACTCAAGGGTGCCATTATTATTGCTTTAGGTATTACTTATATGAACACAGGAATCCCCTGGTGAAGAACAAAAGGAGCTGGCATAATTTCCTCTTTCAAGTCTTCCCTACTGGTTTTACCTCTTTGGGTCTGGGCTGAAAGAAAAAACAATAATAGCAGACATTATTTGATTGCTTATTATGCTTCAGGCCCGGTGCTAAGCACATATGCATTATCTCATGTAATTAACAACATAAATCTATGAGGTTTATAAGCTATATATAGTTTTTTTAGATGAGAAAACAGACATGGAGACAGGAAAAAGATAGCTGAGTTTGTCCTCCAGAACCAGACTGGATTTAAATCCCACGTCCTCCACTTCTGAGCTATATGACATTGGATATGTGATTTAACTCCTGTCTCAGGTATAAAATGGTGTGAAAATAGCACCTATCATCTTTGTGATGGTTAACTAAATTAATAGAGACAAAGCATTTAGAAGAGTACCCAATAGTAAACACTTCATAAATGTTATAGAGCTGATCTGAGTGCTCTCTGAAGTCAGTGATTTTTCTCTTAACAATTTCATTCAGTTACCTATATTAGGGGAGAGAGAGAGAGAGAGAGAGAGAATTTTTTGAAGAATGGTAGAAGCAATATTACGGAGCAGTTTTTAGCTGCTTGGCAATTGAAAAACACCAGAAAGAGAATTACTTCAGCATTCTACCCATGGCCCAATCTCACCACCACCAATGCTATTATTTTATTCTTTTTATTTCCATTTGCTACCATGGACAGCCAAAAATAAGAGTGGCACAACAGCTCCTATTTACTTCTGTGCTGGATCATTAACGCTGTCGGCTAGCCAGTGTTTCCACCCTACTGATTCTGGACTGTCCTTACCATCCAACGCTTCTTTCAAGCCAGAGAAAAGAAAGCTAGTTGTCTTAATGTTCCTTATGAATGAATAGCTTCAGGGGAAAAAATATTCAGCTCTATTCGTGATTTAAAAGCATGGGCATTTAAATGTTGAAAGAGCACTGTCTAGGGGGACCAGCAGTTAGCGTAATGGCTATGTCATTGGACTCCCATGTAGTCAACCGTGGTTTGAGTCCTGGACCCGATGACTTAAACTCACGCCAGGAGTGTGTGCGTGCGTGTCCTTGATCCTGAGAGGGGAATGGAGGAGAAGGGATTGTGGCATGGCCATCCCCCTGGGGGGGGTGATTTCTCGCTTTCTGTCTCTCTCTCTGTTTCTCTGGTGAGCACACGCACCCTATAGCAAAAACCTCTAAAGAAAAAAAAAGAAAGAAAGAAAAAAGAAAGAAAGAAAGAAATTGCACTGTCTAATGAAATTTCCTTGACATAACCCTTTGGACTTGGCTTCGGGTTTGAAGAAAAGTACAGGAAAGCTCTTATCAGCTATGTCAACAAATACTGCTTTTCTGACAGTCAGAGAAAAGAGGATGCATTGTGGGGCCAGCAGGTAGCATAGTGGGTAAGGTGCTAGACTCCCATATGGCTGACTATGGTTCAAGTCCCAGACCCAGAAGTTTGAAGCTCACACTAGGCACGTGTGTGTGTGTCCCCAAAATTCCAAGAGGAGAATGGAAGAGAAGGGATACTACATGGCCATACCCCCTGGGGAGTGATTTTGCATTTCTCTCTGTGTGTCTCTGGTGGGCATATGTGCCCTATAGCAAAAATCTCTCTTTAAGGAAAAAAGATGATTAGGGACCAGCAGATGGTGTAATGCTTATGTTGCTGGGCTCCCCCATAGTCCACTGCAGTTTGAGTCCTGGACCTGGTAGTTTAAAACTCTTGCTGGATACATGTACTTGTGTGCTCAAAAACCCAAGAGGAGAATGGAGAAGGGATTGCGGTGAGACCATACCCTCAGGAGGTGATTTCTCACTTTCTGTTTATCTCTCCTCTCCGTCTCTCTGGTGAGCACACACACCCAATAGCAAAAATCCCTCTTTCTCTCTAATAAAAAAAAAAAGGATGTTATTGTGTCCTCTTTGCTTGCCACTGCCAGCCATGGCCTGGTGGCAGCCAAGTCCAAGCCTCTCTGCAGGTCTTAGGAACACTTGTAGCAGGATTTGGAAGTCCTTCATCTGCTAACAGAGTGAGTTATAAAACTTGTGCCACCACTCAGCAGGTTAAGGAAGTTATTAGATTTTTAAAAATTTAATAATTATTTTAATTTTTTAAAACTTAGGACCAAAGGACAATATCCACATGACTGTGCTCAGAGGGTTTTCAGTTCTAATGTAGGAAATCTGAATGGATTTGGTCCTGCTGGCAAGCCTTTGCTATATCACGTTCTCTCAGCTTTACAAAAAGGGCTGAAAAACAGCCCTAGAGAAGGCTGGCTTGAAATGACACAGTCAGACAGGACCTTGCAGTCACTGGGACATTTTCCTTGGGCCAGAAGCATGGTGCTGTTTTGTTGCAGGTAGGTTGCTTATTGCCTCAGACTCCGTCGGCTAGAAATCGAGCAAAGACTTCCTACTTTTTGGCTAGGAAACCTGACTTTGCAGGTTTGAGCTTCTGAAAGGATGCCAATCCAGACACACAGATTGTACCTGTGCTGCAAACCAACCCCTTGTCAGAGGCTGAAGGGTAGTAGGGAACATTTTAATAATCTAGAAGGGGATGCATTCAAGAGGTGACCTTCTCATGCACCATCTTAGCTTAGAGAATAGTCAGTGTACGGTCTCTTCTCTGTGTTTTTTTTTTTTTTTTTTGGCAACAATATAGATTGACTGATGGGTTTTCCCCCCCCCCCCCGCTATAGGGCGCGTGCGCTCGCCAGACAGACAGAGAGAGACATAGAGACAGAAAGTGAGAAATCACCCCCCAGGGGAGATGGTCGCA
>NW_006159683.1:744060-752483 GCF_000334495.1 Tupaia belangeri chinensis | reverse complement strand
GTGTTTTTTTTTTTTTTTTTTTTTGGCAACAGTATAGATTGACTGAAAATATATTAATATTTATCAATATTGGAGCAAATTGACCCCACATTTTAGACATGTAGACCTTATTACCCACCTGCTCCCCTCATAGTGAATGTTTGAGGAAATGTCCAGTGAAGGGGAGTACATGATGTTTTCACATTAGAAACCCTGTCAGAGAGTTCCAGTGGCTTTAGTCAGGTGCAGGCTTTCCTCTGTCCTTGAACAGCTCTACTTATCTGCAAATTCAGCATCTTCTACCCAACGTCTAAAATCATTTAGTTCCATCTCCCACCTCTTGGGGAAATCCCTTCCTCAATATTTCTGATACAGAATTTGATAGAAGAAATCATTACTATATTCAGTCAAAGTTTACTAAATGAAAAATGATAGAAATGTAAAGTTCATCCACTGTTCATTCTGGGCTAATATCCAATTTGCTATTACGTTGACTCTAGCTTCTTTTTTTTCTATTTTTGTAAGCTCCTCCTCCTAGGAGCTAGGGGAATATGTGGAATGATATTTATGTTAATTTGCATATTTCGCGGAAGCTTGATCAAAGAGCTCTTTGTTTGCTTGAGGGACGTTGAAAATAATACTCTAAATGAAACAATGGAGTAATTTATGTATTTTTCTTATGTGTGTCATTGTTGCTGCAAATCTTGTTGGGAGAGAAAAAAAAAAACCATGATTGGAGGCTACTAGGGAAGTTTTCCTGATCAGCAAGCCACTTGTTTTCCTGTCATTTTCTCACAGAAGTATAAAAGGTCATTTCACAAGCTCGTGGGAAATGCCCATTTGTCCTTTGGAGACGTTGTCAAAAATCTCTTACCTCCTGGATAGTCAAGACTTGTCTAAGGTAAAATTGCTTTTTATAAAATGTCTTATCTTCATACCAGAGACCTGCTTGGGCTCATTTAGCTTCAGTGTGGGTGAGAAACTTCAGGAGATGTAAATAGAAACTTTTATATTATCATCAACATTTTCGCTCGCTCCTCATCTCCCTCATCTTTGATTTCAGCGCTCAGGAGTACCACGCTGAGCAAGAAATGTTTAAAAATGATTTTTCTTACAGTGGGTGATACATCACGTAGCCCATTTAGCCATGGAAACAATGCTGCTAGTCACAATTTCTCTTTGTTCCAGGTTTTCCACGTTAGCGTGGTCTGCGTAGTAAAATCGTTACTGGTGAAGGGAGAGCCAGATTTGGGGCACGGCCCATAACATGCGTACATTATGGAGACCACACACAGATCAAAAAGATAAAGGCATGCATTGCTTTTGAGCAATGACCCGTGTGCCAAAAATGAGGTTTCACCTACAAGAGACCAGAAGAATGTCAGAGTTTCGGTCTCAGGGAATTAAGAGTTTCCTTTTCTGTTCTAGTCTAGTTTTTAAAAGGATGATAGGATATTTTTAGCCCCTATACCCTTTACAACTGAGAAAAAAGGCAGAATGTCTTCTTCCTCCCCGTAGGAGCCACAGTAAGAGGAGCAACACTACAAAGGGCGAGGAGGGCTGGTTCTGGAGCCCCACTGCCTAGACTCATTTCTGGATTCTCTACTGTGTCACTTTGGATCTCAGTTTTATTTAAAACAGAAATAACAAGGGTACCTACCTTTTGTGAGCATTAACTGAGATCATAGAAGCAGTGCCCAGCACAGTACCCAGAACCCTAGAAGGGTTTCAGTTTGCTATGATTGCAGTAAAATCTTGCTGTAGAAACATTGATGTGCCCACCAAATTAAACGACATGAAATGTGGGGTTATCTTGCCCCAACATTAATATTAGTACATTTTTGCCAGTCTGCACTGTTGCAAAAAGTGCGAAGAAGACAAAATAGCGTAGCTGACCGTTCGCTGAACTAAGGTCCATGAGGCGATCACCTCATGAACGCATTGCCTTCCAGATAGTTTAAGTGTTACCCATCCACCTCTGGCCCCTTATGGGGTTTGAGCTGTATTATAGGTACAATCACAGTGCGTCTGAATTGGGGTAACGGTGGAGGGAAAGCATTGTTATAGGTGTTATAGTTACTACTGAGGTGGCTGTTTCAAATCTGCTTTGAACCTTTGTTAATCAGTGGCTCTCAGCCCTGAATGCACATGAGAATTGTCTGAGGAGTTTTCAAGACATGTCGATGCCCAGAAATAAGACAGCAAACAGTAGTCTTGGGTTCAGATCTTATCTCCACAACCTATTAATCTCTCTGTCTCCCAATCTGTGAGATCAAGATTGTCATAAGGATTATAGGTAATATATTCAGAGCTCTGGGCACAAATCTTGGCATGTAATAGATGACTAATAGGTAGCTGTCATTAATAACCTGTTTTCTCTAAATATTACAGTCTTCTACCCCCACTGAAATTATTGCAGACATTGTGCTTTGAAATACAGCCTTGGATAAGACCTGTCAAAGGCCCTTTATTTTACAAATGAAAAAGTACAAGCACAAAAAAGTTTCTCAAGATTACACAGCAAATAATGGGTTAAAATTGGGACCTAGGTTTTCTAGCTCTTTGCTCATTGTTTTTTCTTCCTAGTCCATAGTTGATGCTTTTTCTTTCTTTTTCTTTAAGTTTATTTTTTTCACAAGAAAAAGAGAAAGAGACCTCAACAGGGGCCTTGCAGTGTGATTCCTGCAGTCTTTCCAGCCAGGTAGGATCATGGTTGTACATGCCTGGCATGTACAGTTCACTGAATCTGCAGTCTTCTACATGGATCTGACTCGCTTGGCAGTGTGTCATCACTGCACTACAGAGTCATCCTCTGTTCCATAGTTTAAAACACATATCTCTGGAAGCCTCAGATTTTGGTTCTAGACCCCAGCTCCAGCCTCACATTTTGCTAATTCCTTCCAGCTTTTAGCTTTATGGTGCAGCAATACCAACTTGTTATTTTCTGATATTCATGATTGCTCTTTCTCACCTACTTGCCTTGGCTTATGTGATCAACCTTGCCTGAAATACTCGTTCTCTTTGCCTTCATTTTCCAGCTGCTATGCTACCCCCTCTTTCTGCCTGTGAATGGTTCACTGCTACGACAATTGTCCCTCCACGGTAAACAGTTAGAAAGCAGACAAAATGTCAGAGATTGGAGAAGTCTTTGATCCTGTGAATAGGAAAATAGATGGGATGTGCATTATGATTACTGTAACTTACACTTGGAAGCAGTTTCCAGGACACTGCATGGGTGCTGGGGAGGTAAACAAATAGAGCCTAGTGGTCTTGCCAAGTTGAGGAGACAGAAATCGAAGTCTGGGGAGACTGAGGAGGCTAGAGCTTGTAGAGCAGATTATCCTAAAAGGAAAACTGAATGAGAAGAGGGCTCTGGAGATCTGCAGAGGGTTTACCCTAGATACGCATATGCTTGTAAAGAAACTACCAAGACTGGAGAAAGCAGGAAGCATACAGGGTTGAACAGTGCATGGAACTCACAGAGGACTGGAATAGTTTGTTTCCACCAACCAGAGCGGAAACCTCAAGATACTAAGACATTGGATGGAGTTCTCAGAAGTGACTTCCCTTCAGAGTGGGGTTTATATTAGTCCTAGCATGAAAGCTCCTCTGAAACCACCATACAAAGCTTAACAGACAGACTCTCATGGATCTAACTGATCTATCACAATCTCCAACACTCTTTGAAAGAAGTAATAAAATCTAATATCCAACAAAATAAAATCCATAGTATGAGCAGCTCAAATGTAGTCATTAGACATACCAAAAAGCATAAAAGTATGACTAATAGTTGGAGAAAGTGATCAATAGAAAAAAATTGACAAATTAAAGAGATAATGGAATTTTTAGAAAAGGTCATTTACCATTCATCCTTATGTATAAAGATATAAAAAAGAACATAAATATGGTGAATATGACATGAGTAAAAGTTATAAAAAAGACTCAAACAGAGCTTATAGAAATGAAAATATACTAAATAAATAGGCCGGGGATCAGCAGTTAGTGTAACGGCTATGTAGCTGGACTCCCATGTAGTCGACCGTGGTTCACGTCCCGGACCCGGTGGCTTAAAACTCATGCTGGGTGCATGTGCGTGTGCGTGTGTGCCCAAGATCCTGAGAGGAGAACAGAGGAGAAGGGATTGTGGTATGGTCATGCCCCCTGGGGGCTGATTTCTCGATTTCTGTCTCTCTGTCTCTCTCTGTCTGTCTGGTGAGCACACGTGCATGATAGCAAAAACCTCTTCGAAATAAATAAATAAATAAATAAATAAATAGGCCGAATAGGATTACCTGTGTGACTGCAATAACAACATTGCAATAGAAGTTATGCAATACGAAGCACAGGTTAAAAATTTTAAAAAGGCCCTAAACAAAGCCAAAAACAAACACACACACGGACACACATTTATACAGATCCTCAGTGAACTCTAGTATCATGTTAAGCCACACAATATATGTGTGATAAAGTCCTAGAAATGTGGTGTGAGGGAAACAAACACTATTTAAAGAAGTTACAGGGTCAGCTGATGACATGATGGTTCTGGTGGCTGGATCCTACATGGGCAGCCGCATGATTCAATTACAGAACCTGGAGGCTTGAAAAACACACCAAGTTTATGTACATGCATGTCCAAAATACCAACAGGAGAATGTAGGGATTGAAATGTGACCATCCCCTATGAGGGTGCTTTTTTACCCTCTCAGTCTTTCTCCAGTAAATGTATGTACCATTTGCAAAAATCAGAAAGAAATAAAAAAGAAATAATGACTGAAAATTATCTCAATTTTATAAAAAATTTAAACCCACTAATCCAAGAAACTCAATGAATTTCAAGTGGAAGTAATATAAAGAAAACCACACACATCATATTTAAATGATTGAAACCAATGTCAAAGAGAAAATCTATATAGCAGAGGGAAAATGATGCATTATACATGGGGGAAAAAACACAAAAATTACAACAGATTTCTCATCACAAACAATGCAGGCCTAAAGACAATGGAAGTTGCCTTATAAGTGCCGGGGTGGGGGTAGGGGGTGGAAACAAACAAAAACTGTCATCCTAGAATTCTATACCCAGTGAAGATGTTTTTTAAAAATGAAGGTAAAATAAAAACAGTTTTAACCCTATAAAAAGTAAGAGAACTTTGCTATAAAACAGGTTAAAAGAAGTTTTTCTAGTCAAGGAAAAATGATACCAGATGAGAACTTAGTCCAACAGTAAGAGAGCACACTCCAAATAGTAAGTACGTAGTTAAATACAAAAAATTGGTCCCCTCATTTTTCATTTTTTTCATATCCAGTCATACCTTTAGAAAGAAATCACACATTTCTACCGCCTCTTAAGTCAATACCTCATGCAGACCCAAATTAATAAGGTAAATGAGTGAAGCCAGTGGATGCTAATGAGAAATAGAACAGTAGAAAAATGCACAATAAGTCTCAATTAAAGGGACATTCATGATTCAACTTTGGTTGGTTGTTCCTTGAAGGGAATTGAGCACAGCTCCTTCTTTATTTAAATGTTAACAAATAATTTAAATGAACCAAGGCCAAAATACCAACCTATACCAAACCTGTAGTTATATTTAGCCTTTGGGCCATGACTATGCAATTACTATTTCAAGTATTCTTTACTTGAGCTGTCAAAGACTCACTGAGTAGCTCTACTAGAAACCTACTAAAATGTATCCCAACTTTTGTTGATATATCAATTTATGTTTTTACAACATGATTAGAACAGTTTATGGGCAAGAATCATATTTTCTTTACTTTTTACAACTATTTTTAAAATTTTATTAATTATTAATATTTTTAACTCATGAGAGAGAGGGGGGGAGAGAGAGAAAGTGAGAAAGCAAGCCACCAAGTATGGAACTTGAACCGTGGTTGGTCACGTAGAAGTCCAGCAGCTTAACCAACCACCATGTCACCTGCTGACCCATATTTTATTTATTTTATACCCCAAATGACTAGTACATATTCTGGCATAGTAATCACTCAACAAATGTTTATTAAATTAGAGTTCATCTTATGGTAGCATTTTCACAAGTGAGCTCATTACTATCCACATCTCAGGCAACTGGTGAAAAGAGGTAGTATTTAAGCACTCAACTAAAATTTTGGTGGATTCTCTGACTATGCAGAAACCAATGTCAAAGAGAAAATCTATATAGCAGAGGGAAAATGATGCATTATACATGGGGGAAAAAACACAAAAATTACAACAGATTTCTCATCACAAACAATGCAGGCCTAAAGACAATGGAAGTTGCCTTATAAGTGCCGGGGTGGGGGTAGGGGGTGGAAACAAACAAAAACTGTCATCCTAGAATTCTATACCCAGTGAAGATGTTTTTTAAAAATGAAGGTAAAATAAAAACAGTTTTAACCCTATAAAAAGTAAGAGAACTTTGCTATAAAACAGGTTAAAAGAAGTTTTTCTAGTCAAGGAAAAATGATACCAGATGAGAACTTAGTCCAACAGTAAGAGAGCACACTCCAAATAGTAAGTACGTAGTTAAATACAAAAAATTGGTCCCCTCATTTTTCATTTTTTTCATATCCAGTCATACCTTTAGAAAGAAATCACACATTTCTACCGCCTCTTAAGTCAATACCTCATGCAGACCCAAATTAATAAGGTAAATGAGTGAAGCCAGTGGATGCTAATGAGAAATAGAACAGTAGAAAAATGCACAATAAGTCTCAATTAAAGGGACATTCATGATTCAACTTTGGTTGGTTGTTCCTTGAAGGGAATTGAGCACAGCTCCTTCTTTATTTAAATGTTAACAAATAATTTAAATGAACCAAGGCCAAAATACCAACCTATACCAAACCTGTAGTTATATTTAGCCTTTGGGCCATGACTATGAAATTACTATTTCAAGTATTCTTTACTTGAGCTGTCAAAGACTCACTGAGTAGCTCTACTAGAAACCTACTAAAATGTATCCCAACTTTTGTTGATATATCAATTTATGTTTTTACAACATGATTAGAACAGTTTATGGGCAAGAATCATATTTTCTTTACTTTTTACAACTATTTTTAAAATTTTATTAATTATTAATATTTTTAACTCATGAGAGAGAGGGGGGGAGAGAGAGAAAGTGAGAAAGCAAGCCACCAAGTATGGAACTTGAACCGTGGTTGGTCACGTAGAAGTCCAGCAGCTTAACCAACCACCATGTCACCTGCTGACCCATATTTTATTTATTTTATACCCCAAATGACTAGTACATATTCTGGCATAGTAATCACTCAACAAATGTTTATTAAATTAGAGTTCATCTTATGGTAGCATTTTCACAAGTGAGCTCATTACTATCCACATCTCAGGCAACTGGTGAAAAGAGGTAGTATTTAAGCACTCAACTAAAATTTTGGTGGATTCTCTGACTATGCATCAGAATAATTTGGTTTACTTTCTTTTATTCAGTTGATAAGTCTATGCCATTTCTTTTGTAGAAATGTTTCTTGATAATCAGCATGAGGGTTAAAGCCATGTGACATTTTGGTAGCTGCAATCTTATTTCAATGCTTTTGTTTTTGGAATAAAAAAGAAACAATAAAGCATGTTCCTTATTTTTCTCCAAGAAATACCTTTCCTAACGTAACTCCATAGGGATGCATTCATGGTGTCAAGTGTCTATCAGAGCGTAAATGAAAGTAGAAGTGAGAGTCTCTCTTTATTCCTCTTCAGGTCTGTTTTTTTTTTTTTTTTCCCTACTTCCTCTACTTTTTGCCCCCACCCCCCACTTCAACTCCTCCTGCATACCTTACTCTCAGCATTAAAAGACCAAGTTACTGGGAATAGTAGATAACAGTAATGGATATGTTGGAGGACTCCCATGTAGTCAACTGCAGTTCAAGTCCTGGACCTGGCAGCTTGAAACTCACGCCAGGCCATGTGCGTGCATGCCCAAGATCCCAGGAGGAGATTGGAGGAAACAGGATTGCAGTGTGGCCATCTCTCCCAGGGGTGTGTGGGGGGGTGATTTCTCACTTTCTGTCTCTCTCTGGTGAGTGCATGTACCCTATAGCAAAAAAATCTCTCTCTAAAGTAAATAAATAAAAAATAGCCAAGTTGACAAAGTCATCAGTTTTCTGGAAGCTGCCTCAGTGCTCCAAGCAGCAAACTTAAAATATTGACGGTAGTTAATGTGCTGCATCCTCACCACGTGCCTGGTAAATGACATCATGCCGTGTAATGCTCACAAACAATCTAATACGGTAATACTTAAGCAATCTCTATTTCATGGATAAGATCACTGAAACCCAAGGTTTGCAACTCATCTGTTCAGAAACCGGAATTCATGTACTCTCTACACTCTTGCTTTTTAAAGAATCATCACTTGGGCGCGGGGCGCGGGAGCTCATGCCCCCGGAGCGGCGGCGCCCGCCAACGAAAGAAGGCCCCCGCAGAAGCAGCAGCC
>NW_006159683.1:723090-741934 GCF_000334495.1 Tupaia belangeri chinensis | reverse complement strand
GGGGGGGGCGGAAGGCATTGAGGGCAATCATGAATGTCAGGGACAATGGAGGAGGAAGATGGGACATGGCAGAGGGTGGGGATGGGGAACCTAGGATGGCAAAACAAAAGGCAAGGTATGCAGGACACAAAAATTGGGAAATCATTTGCTGAGAACATATATGTTGCTTGATTGAATTGAGCCAATGCACAGTGTATTTTGGATGGAAAATTCATATGTGTGTTGTGATGAGAAAAAAAAAAAAATTATAAAAAAAAAAAAAAAAAAAGAAAAAAAAAAAAAGAATCATCACTTGGAATTTTATCAGACAGTTTTTTGTCCCAGCCTCCACCCCAGACTGAGACAGAATCGGCACTTTAGCAAGATCCCCATGTGATTCACAGGCACATTTAAGTTGGAGAATCACAGGTCTACACTACTCCACTTCCTACTGTGTTCATACCTCCTGATACCGCCCCCAAACACTTACCAGGGTGCCCACCTTTCTCAGGAATAATTTAAGCAGGAACATTTTGCTTGTGGAATTCCTCATGTTGATCTCACCCCAAGATCCCTCCTTGATTCCTACTTTCAGTTCATCATGTCTCCTTTCTTACATAGTTCAGGGACAGTAACAGGGAGGGCCAGAAGTGTGCAGAGGAGAGGATGAGCCAAGGGCTTGCTTTCAGCACTAGTGCCCCAGAAATTGTGTGGCTCCAACTTCTGACTCTGCTAATTTTTCCAAGCGGCTGCTTCTGCCCCTGTGTGGGTCATAGGACAGTGTCATGGATAGAAGAGCAGGGCAGCCCTCATGGAAATATACACCTATTCACCAAACAAAAATCTTGGAGGAACTGGAGCCACGGAAATGATTGTGGATGCAAAGGTCCATGGATGCTGGTGCATTTATTACAACATTTTTACATTGGCAGTCATCCCCAAGCAAAAGTATAACTGCTACATACATATTTTATTGATTCCAAAAGACCGTGGAATTGGATTATTGTAAAAGCTGGCTCTCAAAAAACTGCAAAAGGGGAAAAGCATTTAACAGATATAAGAATGGAAGGTTCTTTGTCGAAAATGGTGTGTATGGTAATATCCTTGATTTGATTATCACATACCACATGCATGCTTTGAAAAACCATATTGTATGCCATAAAGATGTAAAACAATTAAATGTAAATAAATTATAAAATAAAGTAAAGCACGCATGAGGTCAAAGTTGTTGAATGGTCAATAAAAAATAATTTTCCCAGTTAAAATGTCTCATACATAATTTGCTTTGATCTGGCAGTGGAGACAAAGGATGCTTTTATGATGTTCTGCTAAGGACCATTATGATGTTAATAAATAAGTTACTTTTTCAAATTTCTTTGCAAGAGGTAGGGTGTCTCCACGTTTCTTCCTGCCACTTCTCTCTTTGGAAACCTTTTGTATTTGTCACCACCCTTCTGTGGGGGTCTGCGATAAGCAGAATGGACTGCTGGAGAGAGACGGGAGGAATTCTTTCCTCCTGAGACATGGCTAGTTGGTGCAGAATACTGGGACGGATGCCAAGTTTCCTGCCAACAGTACAGAGTGTGAAACTGCAACAGACTCTTTAATGCTGTATAACTTTGGTACAACTTTATTTTCCACATTAAACAGGAATACTTCATAGAAATAATATCGTTTGTGTAGGCAACAAGGCGAGGCTAAAAAGTCCTATCTCTGAGCCCCCATGTACCTGAAGAGCAGGGGAACATTTTTCAAAAGATTAGTTATGGGAATGTCTTTATCAAAGAATCAAAATACTCAAAGGGGGTGCTGTAAGATCATTTTATGATTTTTAATTTTTCTCAAAGATAGGCAGACATCCAAATTTTTAGAGGAGCACTGAAAATAACAGTGAGGCAGCGAGGAACACTGAAAATAACAGTTTATTTTAGGCTGATTCCAATCATGGAAGAGATCTTAGTTCTATTATTTATTAACATGACTTTGGGGGGATTATTCAACTTCTCTGATTTTTAATTTTCTAATGTTTAAAAATGAGGAAATGAGCATTTTTGTCCTTTTGACTCTGAAAACATGCCTTTAAGTTGATTGTAAGATAACCAAACAATGGATTAAATATAAAAGGGGAGTTAGTAGTCCTGTTTCCATACAAGATTTGTTTTTTAGATGTAATATTTAATTCTAGTATCTTACATATGTTCTCTAATTTTAGTATTTGTTTCAATTGAATGCATAGTTAGCCTTTAAAGTGAGGGTCTGGCTGAGATAAAATATTTATTATTGTTATTATATTTTAGAGAGACTTTTGGTATAGGGCACATGTGCTCGCCAGAGAGACAAAGAGAGGTGGAGAGACAGAACGCGAGAAATCATCCTCCAGGGTGATGGCCTCATTGCAATCCCTTCTCCATTTTGCTCTCAAGATTTTGGGCATGTGCACACATGAGCCTGGCGTGAGTTTCAAGGCTTGAGGTCCAGGACTTGAACTGGAGTAGCCATGTGGGAGTCCAGTGACATAACCATCACGCCACCTGTTGGTCCCATTTTTAGTATACCTAGTCCTTCTCATTTTTTTTCTGGATCGTATCAAGTTTATGATATTCCTATTACAAGGCTCTTTACCTTTATTTTTGTTTTCCATCATCTTAATAAAAAAATAAGCTGTAACAAAAAATTCAAATAATTGCACAAATATCAATCTTTGTTTGGCTCACTCTATCCACAGAAGTCATTTGTTGGGGGTAATTCTGTTAATTATTGTTGTTATAAGCAGCCTCTAAACTTTGTGGTAATTATTTTTATTTATACAGAGTCTGATGGGGATAATCTTGCTTGGGCAGTTCTTCTTTTAGTGGTCAACTCAGGGGTGCCAACATCTTCTTTAAGTGGCTCTGCTGTCCTTGGGAACCTCACTGATGCTAGATAGGCTATATTCTGCAGCAGAGGAGCCAATAGTGAGAATGAGGGAGACTGGTGGGTCTTGTTCAGGGCTAGGACTGGAAGTACAAATGTTACATCACATTCCATTGGCTGTTGGTTGTCACAAGACACCATCTATAACAGATACAAGTGGACTGGGAGATGTAGTTTTCCCATGTGCCCAAAAGGGAAACTGAATGGTCAGGTGAATTCCTAGTGTTGTCTATCTGATTGCATTGCTCCTGTCAGCCAATGAAATTGTTAGCTGACAAACAGCCACAAGGAGGTCTCTCAGAAAGTTTGTTCATCAATGAATGTACACAAGAGTGGTTTTGGTGTATAGTAAGCAATTCATAGCTGTAAGCACGTGATATGAAAGCTGACGACTTGAAGTTGAAGTCTCTCTCAATAGCTATCTCTCAGAGTTACTGCTATTCTGAGTTGTTGCAAAGACTCTAGAGGTATTTTTGCGAAAATGCCTAGCACAGAGTTAGTATTGACCAGTGGTTCTCGGAGTTTGAAAGCTACTGGAATAGACATCTCTTCTTTTCTTGTAAGGATGAGGAATTCTCTTTTAAAAGAAAAGAGATACTGCCAGTCTCCTTGAGTAAACTTTTCTAGTGATGTATGGATTCCAGCTAGAGTCTACAGTTTCTTACGTGTGGCCAAAATGGACTTTTCTACAGTTTTATCACATTCAGTCTTCTGGAAATAATAGAACACCTGGTCATCACTCTTCCTATTCTTCTCCATCAATGTCAAAACCATTCAGCCAGCTGTAAGTCTTCTGTTCCTTTGGCTCACTTACAGCTTTTTTGATATGTCTACCAGTTTTTACACAAGGCTTAAAGCATAGTCACTTCTCTTTTTTGGTGGCTCTTCTGTGTGAAAACTGGGGCATAACAATGGTTTCATACTGGAAATATATTCTATTGACTTTTTAAGCATTTATTTATTTTAAATATAGTTCTATTTATTTTGTTCTTAAGAGAAGTACATGTGCATGCATGCAAGAGAGAGACAAAGAGAGAGGGAAGAAAGAAAAAGAAAGAGAGAGAGAGAGTGAGAACACTTTTGATGGCATCTTTTCACACTGTGATCTTCTTCCCCTAGCCCTCCAGCTAGTTAGGATCTTAGGTGAATATACCTGGTGTGTTTCAGGTCCACTTGGGATCTGAACTTGAAGCCAGCCATGAAGCTTCCAGCAGTGCAGATTAATATGCTACTACCGGCCCTTCAGAGGAAGGACCTTCACTGATTTTCATTTTCCATTTGAAAGGAGATGTTGGAGCTGGCCCCATTGCCCAGTCATTAAGCCTTGTGCAGAGGAGGCCCGATCCTACATGACTGACCACAGTTTGATACCGGCCCTGTGACAACACACTGGGTGCCTGCACGTGTCAGGATCCTGACGGGATTGGGTAGAGGAGATGACTTGGTGGCACGACTGGCCCCATTGCGGCTGGTGCATTCTCTTTCTTTTTCCCTTCTTTTCCCTCTTTCATTAGTGTGTGCAAGCATCCTCTGACATCAGAAAGAAAGGATGTTTATTTCCCCATTGGTCTTTATCAAAAGAGAATGGGTTTTATATGAGAATACCTCAGGAAAACAAGAATTTCTTTACAAAATTTAGAATGTTAATTTATCTCATTAGGCTACTGCTATCTGAATACTATTGCCATACTATTACACCGAAAGGTTTTTAAAAAAGTAATTTTCTATCAACAACATATGGGTTGTACTGTGATATCCCTTTTTTTTTTTTTTTTTTCATCTTGTGTGCATCACAAAAGCAGAATTTGCCAAAACCTTCTGCCTTCTGGTAATAAGTTAGAATTTGTCCTGGGTCTCCTTCCTGATGTGCTTCTAGGATTCAGATCCTCGTGAATCAGCAACCACCTCATAATGTGAACGAACATTAAGAATGGGATAGGGCTGATTTAAATTTGGGAGGGCTGACTTACTTAATTTCAGAGGTGTTGTGAACAAGCCAGTCGAGGGCATGTTCTCTTGCTTTCTTACCAATCCACTCACCAGTTGTGGGTCCAATGTCTTCCTTTACTTAGCATGTTTCTGGGTTTTTGCATGTATTAATATTAAGGATGCCTATTCAGATGAATTACCCACTTACACATTCCAATTAAGACTTTCATGTCCCAGTTTTATCACAGCTGGCATAACTAACAATGTCAAGTTTTTAAGCTATATTGTGACAACATTCAAACTTGTTATGCTTTGCCTGTGGGTGTAATTAAGACAGTGTGTTTGGTATCAGTTTATTCTTAAAAAGCAAAGTAAAAGCAGATGAGGTGTATTTATAGACTCATCAGCCAATGAATGGATGAAAGAGAAAAAGAAATTAATGGGGAAATGTCAGCCAGAATGGAGGAGGGACCCACTGCGAAGTTCATTTCCAGACCAACTATTTGGAATTTATTCCAAAGACAGCTGTCCCTTGATTTACAGTAGGGGGAAAAAATGACATTCTGAGACTATTGGGCCTCAAGTTAAGAAGCAGGCAAAGAGTAACATACTTCAAATAAACTTCTGTCATCGAGGTAGGGGCCAGGCAGGATTCTTACAGTCAGAACCCCACCTGGAGGTGCATGCCTTCCTACAAGGACTGGGGCTTAGAAAAATCTGAGGAAAAAAAAAATCTCTAGGCAATGTAGGAGCTTTGGAACCTGGTCCTGGCCAGTTGAAAGCTGTTTTGGTTTGGAGCCAAAGACTCAGAGCGAGGGTGGGTGTGCTGGTGAGGATAATGGAGGGGAAAGTAGAGAAAAGGGCAGAAGACAAAAATGTAGTATAAAACTCCAGTCCAGGGATTTGGTTTTCAGAACAAAGGAGAAAAATGAATCGCAAAGAATAAGGAGAATGGATTCATTTCGCAGTTTTCTCATGAGCTTGGGCAGCTTTCAATTCCCTGTTTGTGAAATGAAACACAACAGTTGTCGAAGATAAGTCTAATGTTAAACACAGGTGAGGTAAAACAAATCTATATTGTCTTGAGTATGTATGAAGGGGTGGTGTGGTGGGAGGAAATACGGTTGTTTGGGTGTCTTGTTTTTAATCACCTATGTTTTATAGCTGGGCTGAAGCAATTGGGCCAATGAAAGTCCTGTGGTCTGCAACGGTTCAGCTGTAGCAAGAGGGATGCAGCTGGGGAAATGGCTCTACCAATCTCTTCCCAAAGCGTCTAAAGGAATGTTCATTCATGACTTTAGAAGAAATTCTTTTGGATTTTCATGGGGAAACCACCAAGAAGAGTTGTTCAAAAATTCAGAATGAAAAATCCCTTTTCTAAACAATTAAAATATATGAATAAAAGGTGGATTTAGTTCAGAAAAACCTGTCACTGGGGAATTCATAGAAGAATGTTTCTTTTGCTTGTTGTGGATGATCTTAATGTACCTTTATTTCCCAGACATAATTTTATTTCCCAAAATAAATCCCTAAATTCTTTTTCTCTTTTCTCCACTTCAGTGAATTAACATTTTTTTTCTTTTGTTATGCCAGGCAGTGCACATGAGAGAGAGACAGAGTGAGGAACAAGGGAAAAGAGAAAGAGAGTGAGAGAACTCTGGGGGGGAGGGGTGGGGCCTGGTCATGCTGCAATAATGTTGCTCTTTAGTTCTCCTACCAGTCAGGATCCTGGGCTTGTGTGCAAGTGCCCAGCATATGAGCCACCATAGCTGGGACTTGAACCTGGTTCAAGTCCAGGAGACACGTGGGATCCTGCTCCCTCTGCACAATGCTTAACTGCTGCACAAGGCTGGCCCTTCAGTGAATTTTATTGATGTGTATGAAGGTGGGCTCTTGGTTTAACTCTTAAAAGAGAAAGAAGCTATGATGTATACCCAGAACAGAAAGAGATAAAGAAGAAAAGAGAAGGAGGAGGAGGGAAGGAAGAGAGGAGGGAAGGACAGATGGAAGGACAGAAGAGAAACACAGAAGTAAAGGAGAAAGAACGAGAAATGATTAAGGCATAACAAATCAATTTGCTTCAATCATTTAATCAAATCATCCCTCTTAACATCTCCTCAGCTGTGGCACATCTGGAGAGACCGAGGAAATGAGTTCGTGAACTTTGCTCTTTGTTTCTGCTGAGCTGGCTGTTTTGCTAGGAAGATAAGGCCTCTGTGCTTCTGTACGCCTGTGAGTGTGTCTGCGTCTAATTCACAGAACAGTTACCTGACTATACGAATCACTATGTAGTTTAATGCTTCTCAAACTATCGTGGCAAAGGACAAGTTTTAAAATGTCTACTCAGTCACAAAGTGGTATTTTTCTAAAATATAACAAAAATGTATTTCCAGAAAAAAATGAAATTTAAAAAGACCTCAAATCATGCAAAATGCCAACGTCTATTGTTTAATATTAGATTTGACAGACAAAAAATTACCTGTAAAATTACTTTACAAGCTGGGTGGTGTCATGGTGGTAATGCGATGCTTTGTGAGACTGATCACGTGGGAGTCTGGGGTTGCATCCCAAATCCACCCTCTGCATGCTGGGCACACGCATACCTATCCACGACCTGGAGCTGCCTAAGGTGAGGGTGCCTCTCTCTCTCTCTCTCTCTTTCTTACTCATGGAAGAAATATAAAACTCAGAAAAAAAAGTTCCTAAATGCTCACTCTTGGTGTCAGTGCTTAACTTATTGCAGCATCATGACAACCAGTTCCACAGTCCGCGCTGTCCAGGTTAGTACTTGCACATGCGTAATACCAGTTTAGACATTCTCTAAAGAAAAGGTCTCTAAACAAAAGGAGAAGATAATCATTCACATTGTTTCATTTCAGCTGTTAATGTGCTGTTGAATCAAAATATAGATAGTGAGATCAATTCGGGTATTTTTCCAGTAATTAGGGTTTTAAAAAATAAAACTATGAATGCTTTTCTTTTCAAGGAAAATACTTCATTGCCTGACCAATGGTGATTTAAAAAATCATGGAAGTGTTTCCTTAAGTAAAATAAACTATATACAGGGAGTATCTGTTATCATATGGGCCCTATTTGTCATCAAACACTGGAAGGATGGATCTATTTTGACACCAAAATAGCAATAGTTTTAAAAACCAAATAGTTTCTAAAATGTAAATAAGGCTATAGTATTCTGAAATATAAAGAGAGCTAACATAATATACACATTCACGCATTCCATGTTATTGTTTTTCACTTACTCTTTCTTGGCCCAAATACAATGAATTAATGTGGATTATTGTCTAAACTCAAGTTAATAGAAGTAGCATGAATTCACAGATTGGGTTGAAATGGCCAGTTAAATTGCAGAGAGATGAAAATATTCTAGAGAGCTGTATGCTTTCCTCCTAAATTATAACGTGTTTATCAATTCCCCTTGATCCCAAGTTGCCCTAACAAACTTTCCACCCAGAGACACATAGAATTCACTCCCTAAAAGCTGTAAGTTAAAGAAATAAAGGCTTGAGTCACAAAGAAATTCCCTCACTATAAATTTATTATTTGTGAGGAAGAATTTCTTTTCTTTTTTTTTTTTTACAATAATAACCAAAAAAAAATGCAGAACAGAGCTATTGCTTATCATCCCCACATGGAACAAGTGGTGAAAGGACTGTGGCGTCGTAGAAATCATATTTATTGTTATCACATGTTTTTCTTAGCTGTGGCTATCACAGAGAACCTTTTTGGGAGGCTATCATTTACAATGCCCTATTGTTTGACATCCAGTTTTATGATTCTGTTTCAATAGTAGTTTATTACCATCGTGTCTTTTCTTTTCCTTTCTAGATTTGACTTTTGATAAATGTCACACTCTAGTAATGAGATTTTCAGAATTACTCAGTAATCGAACCATGTAAATTCAATGGCCTATGCATTTGCCATCTTAAAGCAAGTAAATTTTAGGTAGTGAGCCTGGAAAGAAGTCACATAAATATGGAATTTAAAAATGGAACTAAAATCCATTGAGCAGCAGCAAATTGACATGAATTGGCTCTGCTGTGGTCAACAGGAAGAGCTGGCTTTCTCAAGGCTGAATAAGAGGCAGGGATAGACTGCATAGCTGGGCGGGGCCATGTAGCAACCAGGTGTACAAAGTTTTGGTGTTGGTTGTAACTTATACTCAGCACTTCAGGCATTCACGAGGCTGAAATCTCTTTAAAATTGTCCTATTTAAGTTATTTGTCTCTGGGATGACCCCATGGCCTGGTAGTTAAGGGGGCTGGATCCCGGGACGTGCGTGTGTGCCCAAGATCCCAAGAGGAGAATGGAGGAGAAGGGATTGCGGTGTGGCCATCCTCCCTGGGGAGTGATTTCTCACTTTCTGTCTCTGTCTCTCTCTGTCTGTCTGGTGAGTGCACGTGCCCTATAGCAAAAAAGAAAACCTCTACAAAAATAATAATAATAATAAGGGGGCTGGATATCAAATATCTAACTACATAGTTCAAATCCCAAACTCGGTGACGTGAAAAGCATACTAGGTGTGTGTACACGCATGCTCCAAATCTCAATGAGATCAAGAAATGGAGAAGGAATTGTGGCTTGACCATGCTCCTTTCCAGGGGTGTGGGGTGGGTGTTTTCTTTCTTTCCCTCTCTTTCTGTCTCATAAGCATATGCATACTCTGGTGATATTTTTAAAAAGCAAGAAAAGGCCAGCAGATGGTGTGATGGTTTAGGCACTGGATTTCCACATCGTCAACTGCAGTTTGAGTCCCGGGCCCAGTGTCTGGAAAAATCATTTGGTGCATGCATGCCCAATATTCCTAGAGCAGAATGGAGAAGGGATTGTGGCATGGCCATCCTAGGGATGGGGTAGATTTTTACTTTCCCTCTCTTTGTTTTTCTCTTTCTCCAGTGAGTGCATATACCCTATGGTGAAAAACAAATGAGTCAAAACATAAAATTAAGAAAAAGAAAAAAAAAATCTGTCTCCTTATGGATTCCTCATAATGTTCTTGGATGGCAGGAACTATGTAGTTTTGTCAAAACACATGCATAAACCTGAGAAGTTCTATGTTCTATGAGAAGAGGCTTCCTGGAGAAGGTAATTACACTTTCCACTTCTCAGCTTTACTCATTTTTTTATTCCAGAGTGTGATCTGCCCTCTTTGGGCACTTTCTAGGTCTCTGTCTTCTGTTTTGGTTCCCATTCTTATATTTGTTAACCTCCAGCTAGTTGCTTTTTACATGCCATTTATGATTTGTATTTCCACAGTAGTGACGTTGGCTGATGGCACTGTCATTGGAAGGGTGCGCTCTAAAGCGATGGATTTGTTCATAGGTGGTTTTAGAAACTGTCAGAACAAGCCACTAACAAAGAGAAAGCCCTAAACAATTGGTCACTAATGCTGGTTTTATTGGTTTCATTGTCCTTTTGTAACCTGGGAAATATAAACCTACAGCGTGAACACTGTGGGTGGGTTGGTTCTATAGCATTGTCTGAACCCAGAAGGACAATCACGGCTTCTATCACCTCATCCTCTCTCTGTGGTTCCAGTATCTGCATGTTTGAGGGGCCTTGGGATTAGGTCATACATTCTGATTCTAATCTGTTCTTCAAATGGAAAAACAAAGGGAAAGTTATTTATTTTCATAACTTTCTATCAGTCTTAATTTTTGGACCTTGTTGGAGAAGAAAATTCATTTTTCAGTTGATTAGTGATTAGTGAGCAGGCCTATGTCAGCACGTAAGACTGTCTTGCTGACTTGTGATCAGCAAGTGTTTTCAGATGAGGCAAATTTTTTTCATAATCCAATGATAGTAGATGTGTGTCACTAGATTATGGGGATACTGGTTATGGTAAAATAGACTATTTAGCTCAAAAAGTATTCATGGAATGCCTATTTTGGGAAAGGAACCCTTTGAAGTATTTTTTGTTATTTTATTTTATTGGAATGTATAAATTAATATCTAGGGAACTTGGACAAAGAATTCAATAGCACAGCCCCCAGTGGGTAAAATCTTTTCTTGTTGTTGTTAATTTTTTCAGTTTACTATATTTGATTTACATTATAGTCCATATATATTTGTTTTGCTATATGTATTAGTTGTGAAATGATTATACCAACCTAATTAACATATCATCCGTCATCTCGCATACTTATTAATATCTTTTTTTATAGTGAGAATATTCAAAATCTTCTTTTAGTAATTTCAGAACCTGCAATGCATTATTATTAGCAATGGTCATCATGCTGTACGATTAATGTCCAAAACCTATCCCTCTGTCTAACTGAAACTTTGTACCCTTTGACCAATATCTCCTGTTTCTATTCCCCTTCTCCCAGCAGTCTTAGGTAATCACTATTCTACTCTCTATTTCTGTAAGTTCAGCTTTTCTAGATTCCACATAAGTGAGGTTAAGTTGTATTTTTTTTTTTTTGTGCTTGGCTTATTTCGCTCAGCATAAGCATATGGAGATGCCCAAGTTTATTCATATTGTTGGAAGTGATAGAATTTCCTTCTTTTTAAAAAGCAAATAGTATTCCATTGAATACATGTATGACATATATGTATATAAATATATGTGTATGTATATATCACATTTTCTTTACCCATTCACCTATCAGTAAACACTTAGATTAAGTACATATGTTGGCTTTTGTAGATAATGCTGCAATGATCATGAGTGTGCAGATATCACTTTGATGTATTGATTTTAATACCTGTGAATATATACCAAGGAGTGGAATTGCCAGATCACATTGTAATTCTATTTTTAATATTTTAAGAAACCTCCACACTGTTTATTGTAACGGCTGTGTTGCTGTCCCACCAACAATGTACAAGGGATCCCTTTTCTCCACCTCCTAACCAAAATTTGTTATCTTTTGTCCTTTTGATAATAGTCATCCTAATTGGTGTGAGGTGATATTTCATTGTGGTTTTGATTTGCATTTTCCTGGTGATTAGTGATGTTGAACTTTTTTTTTTTTTTTTGAGAGAGATTTATGCTATAGGGCACATGCTCTTGCCAAACAGAGAGAGACAGAAAGACAGAAACCACCCCCCCAGGAAGGATGGCAATGCCGCAATCCCTTCTCCTTCATTCTCCTCTTGGGATCTTGGGTACACATGCACACATACACATGCGCCCAGCGTGAGTTTAGGCCACTGGGCCCAGGACTCAAACCATGGTTGACTACATGGGAGTCCAGCGATATAGCCATTATGCCAACTGCTGGTCCCAATGTTGAGCATTTTTTATAAACCTGTTGACCATTTATATATCTTCAAATTGCAAAATCTTAATCTGATATCACTGATGAATTGAGGACTCTCTGTCCTCCCTCTTTCTCCTCTCTTACCTCTCTGTCTTGCACACACACGCAGACTCCTTCTTACAAATTTTTTTGGAGGTTACAGTAGGAAAGCAATAATACAATTATGCCATTACTTGAATAAATTTTAAATTATTATTTGCAATGCTTTTTCTTCATGTCCAGATAAATATTCTGACCTAGATTTTATTAAAGTAATATTTCAAGGTGGGAAAGAATTGGTTATTCATTTCAGAATTAATAACATATTGTGTTTATTGCTGAGGCATGTACAATATATAGAATAATAAAAATCCAAAGAAGGCAATGTCTTTAAGGGAAGCTCTCCATGGAAACCTATTAAGCTACGAATTTGAAGAGTATGAAGTGGCTCTGGTAAAGTCATATCACTGAAAAGGTTGATCACTTAACAGTGTTAGCACATGGAATGCTATGATTCTATGGTAACTACAGCTAACAATTCCTAAACTTTCTGGACAGCTACACAAATATTTTCTTTTAGTATAATATTTTAGTATAGTATAAGTATTCTACCTTAATTCTGGAGGTTTCCCTCATGCCTCTGCATTTGAAACAGTTCAATGCTAACTTTATTTGAAGTCTCTCCTGGTTCATGAGCTGGCTGTTGGTGATATAGCACATCAGTGGTCTCTGTGATGTGGGTTGTTGGCCATGGCAAGATGAATGAAGACCACAATCATATTAAATTTCAATACTATAGTCAGACTTAAACCATTATCCTTAAGGTGATGGCTGTTGATTTATCAATGACTCCATTTTTAAGAATAATATCTTCTCCAGGTTGCAGATAGTCTGTGTATGTTATATGTCAAATAAAGTATAATGTTATATTCAATGTTATATGCTCTCATAACTTCAAAAATAAAAATGTACTGCTTTGATAGATGAAATAAAATGGCAGGCGTCTATATATTTAAAAGGTCATGAAGAGATTAATGGTTGTTGGCAGCTGGTCAAATTTCTTTGATGTACACTGTGTTTTTCCACTAGTATTCTGCACTTGCTACTCCCTGGATGAGTTGCCCACACATTTATGTACATAAATTATGGTGTGTTTATTACATCACTTCCAACCTAACTTGAGAAAAGCATGGTGGGATTTTTCTCCCTGTGTGCAATTTCCATTTTGGTGGCATATCTGCTTTCTAATAAATTCCAGACAAAGTAGATAGCCAAAGTGTATTTTTATATATTTAACTTTTCTGTGTTTGCACACATTTTGTTTAGGAGATGACCTACTAGGGAGTTACTGAGACTCATCAGTATTTGGAGGGTTATGTGGAGAAATAAGGGTCTAGAAATTTGAATAATCCTACTGTATATAGCATATCTTTGTGTGTTGTTTTTAACTCTGTATTTTAATTCATGATAACTTGCATGTGATACTTAATAACCGATTGGCTTAATTTCATCATTTACTGATAGTTTCAACTCTTTCCCTTTTTATTTTATTTTATACATTTCAATTACTGTATATCACTACTGCTAGTAAAATGAATTTACCCAACATAAACACACTTCCCATAAGTCCAGTTGAGGATATCATTCACATTATCATCAACAGACAATCCTCCGTGTCTGTATTCCTCAAGTGTTTTAACCTTTATCAGAAGAATGCAAAAATAATCCAGAGTGAACTCTGGAGCAGATAAAAGATGTGCCTCTTCTATTCATGCTGTATTTTGTCTTCAAAGATAGTCCAGCTTCTTAACTTCTGGTATTTTAATAGTAGGGAATATAGAGATGCCCAAATGCCCTCAAGTGGGCTCAGTTCATACTAATCTCTTTACTTCTTGTTTCCATTTTCCTGCAGTCTATGCCAAAAGTTGGCCTTTTCAGTTACTTTATATCAACATCTAAAGGGTAGTGTCTACACATTTTTATTCTGGTGCTTATAATCTTTTAATACTAACATAGCACTAAATAAATATTTGCTTGGCAAAATAAAAATTCAAACTAATGCCAAATTAGTAACAGTATTTTTCTTTCTCTTTCTCCTCTCTCTCTCTCTCTCTCTCTCTCTCTCTCTCTTTGGTCAGGGGACACACGTGCTTGCCAGAGAGAGGAGAGGAGAAGGGAAAAGCACCCCTTCCCCCATAGGGCATGGTCACACCACAGTCCTTTCTTCTCCATTTCTTCATCCTGTCATGATTTTTGGCACATGAGAGCACACACACACACATGCACCCATAGTGTTTTCCAGGTCTCCAGATTTGGGACTCAAACCACATGGTCAACCATGTGAAATATGGCTTCCTTAACTACCAGGCCATGGGGACTGCCCTATAGGAGTAGTTTTATTATTTTGTTTAAGCAATGAACAAGATAGGGAACATATCAAAATAAAAACATGAAACCTCTCAAAGTAAAAAATAAAAAAAAATTTACTATACTCAACATATTAAAGATATAATAATGTAAGATTCCAAATTTAGGAAGAAATCATTTTATTCTCTGCAAAAATATGGCAGCCATGTTACTCAGATATTCAGCTCAATCCATTAGGGTCCCAGGTTCATTAGAATCACAGAGAAATATCAGAGCATAGTATTTTTGGTCAATGGTTTTAACCACCAACCCCATTTCATTTTTCCTGACCTAGAATCAGGTAACTCAATAGTGCAAATTGACATGGAGATGCTTGTAAGCATATTTAAAGGCTGACAGTAGGTCCTTACCTACTGAGGGTTGATATGGTGAAAATAAAGGTCTCTAAATCAACAGACCAGCAATTATATGAAAGCTAACTACCATATACACAACACAGCTGATTATAATACTAAACTTTCTACTCTAAGAAAATCACTTACATTTAAAAATAAAGTCAAGGTCAGAAGTGCTGTGGTGGTTAAGGCTCTGGATTCCTACATGGCCAACCACAGTTTGAGTCCTGGAAACAGTGACTTGAAATTCACACTGGATGTGTTTGTGTGTGTGCGCCCCAAATCCCAAGAGGAGAATGGAGGAGAAGAGATTGTGGCATCATTTTCTGGGGGCTGGGGGATTTCTCATTTTCCTCCTCTCTGTCTCTCTTGGTCTCTCTCAAGTGAGTGCGTGAGTCCTATGGCAAAACAAAACAAAACAAAACAAACAAACAGAAAAACGAACAACAACAAAAAAAAAAAGCCAACAAAATAAAGAGAAACTATCCCAGTTCTCAAGATTAATTAAGAGACGATTATTGTAGATAAAATTTTTGTTTTACAAAAGGCTCCTTCTAAATTTTTTTAAAACAGTAATCTTTATTGGATTAATATATTATTTACTTATGGTTTTGGTAGATAGATAAACTTTGTGGGTTTTTTTTTTCTTTTTTTTTTCTGTAGGACATGTGCACTCGCCAGAAAGTCAGAGACAGAAAGCGAGAAATCGCCCCCAGGGAGAATGGTCACACCACAATCTCTTCTCCTCCATTCTCCTCTCAGGATCTTGGGCACACACGCACATGCACCCAGTGTGAGTTTAAGCCACGGGTCCGGGACTCTAACTGAGGTCAACTACATGGGAGTCCAGTGACACAGTTATTATGCCAACTGCTGGTCCTGTCACATTGTACATTTTATATATCTTGTAAAATGCATGTTGTGAGAAGAGGGTGAAAAATGGGGCAGACAGAGGGGAAAGGAATCAAGGAGAAAAACAGAGAGGCAAGACATTTAAGGGACACAGAAATGAAGAATTGTCTGTTGATGACAATGCGTATGATATCTTCAACTAGACTAATGTGAAGTGTATTGGGCAAATTCATTTTAGGAACCAAAAAAAATGCATATTGTGAAAATGTTATGACTATATTTTGTGGAAATGGTTTCCTATTTTACTATGTAAGAAAGTCTGAGTTTTTCCTGTTCCCAAAGATGAAAATATGGCATCTTTGGTATGGGAACAGATTTGAACATTATACTAGAGCCAAGAAGAATATAGAAAGCTTATTTACTGGAAGAAATCATGGGATACCTTATACTGAGCTATATAGAAGAGTTTCAGATTTTCTGTCATGTGAGATTTCATTGAAGTAACTCCACAGATATTTACTAAGTGTCTGCTGCAAGTCAGACATTGTTCTAGGCACTGCTGCCATGCCATGTAAGACCCTATTCCCACTGACCTGTAGCATTTCCAGATGAAGGAAACTGTTTTATAATTGGATGATGGAAATTGAGGGGATATCACTGGAGTAAGGAGATGATGATTGTGGCAACAATTATTATTTGGTTCGAAAAGTAATTATTGACTCTTTACTTTGTGACAGGCTCTGCCAAGTGTTAAGGAATAGTACCTCTTCAGAGAACTTTGAATTTTTAAAAGGATTTTTTGTTCTTTTGTTAGCATTTAGAAGTTGATGTCTGGGGAGTTTGATCAATTAATGTAATAGAACTGAGCCCAGTGGGCAAAATCTTGATCTGACTAATGGTTCCCCCACTACCTGTCCACCCTCCCCTTCTTTCTTTCTCTCTCTCATAGGCACACCTCCCCCCATCCTTTTCTTTTAGTTTGTTTCTTTTTTCCTTTTTTTGAGAGAGAAATTTTTGCTGTAGGGCAAGTGCGCTCTCAGGAAGGACAGAGAGAGAGGGAAAACAATAAATTATCCCCCAGGAGGTATGGCCACGCCACAATCCCTCCTCCTCCATTCTCCTCTCAGGATTTTAGGCATGCACACACACACACCTGGTGTGAGTTTTAAGACCCCAGGTCCAAGACTCAAACTGCAGTAGACTACATGGGAGTCTAGCCATGTAACTGTTATGCCATCCTCTGGTTCCAAGTTTGATTATTTTTTCTTTGAGAAAATTAAAGAGAGACAGACAGGGAGGCAAGCATCTTTACAGGGTCTTCAAGATGTGATGGTCCCATTCCCAATCTCAGCTGGTCTAGAATCTTCAGAGAGGTCTATGGACATGAGCCTAGGACCTTCCTTATGCTGGTCCAGTTCATTAGCACTATTCTATCACCTGGCCCCAAGGTTTCTCTGTTCTATTCTCACTTGGCAGGATACGAAACAGCCAACAATTCTTGTTCTCAAAGAACTTCCATAATAGTAGGAGAATTCAAACAGTCATTAGCCTGATGTGAGGGGCTATGAAGAGAAATAAAGCAGGGAGATGAAACGAACTGCACAGGAGAAGAGGTTTTGTAATTTTGAACAGTGGTGGTTAGAGAAGGACTCATTTTAAAGGGACATTTGAGCAAAGCTGGGCAGGAGGAGAGAGAGAGAGAAAATCATGTGGCTATCTGAGGAGGAGTGTCCAATGCAAAGGGACCAATAAGAAAACCAGTGTGGCTGGGAAAGAGGGCACAGCAGGAGATGAGTCAAAGAGCGAAAGGAGTGGGGCAGATGGTCAATATCCATAAGCTCAAGCTACCATAACAGAAAGCCACAAACTGGGTGACTTACACAATAGAAATGTATTTTCTCACAGTCTGGTGGCTGGAAGTTTAAGATAGGGTACTGTCAGGGTTAGTGTCTGGTAAGGACTCTTTTTCTGGCTTGCAGACAGCTGCCTTCTTACTGTGTTCTCTCATGGCCTTTTCTCAGTATACATGTGAGGACAGAGATCTTTGGCATTTCTTCTTGCAAGGACACCAGTCCTATTGGTTAGAGTCGTATCTTTATGACCCTATTTAATGCTGATTACCTCCTGGAAAGTCTTCATCTCCAAATATAGTCATATTGGGAGTATAAATTGGAGTTGGTGGAGGAAACCCATAATAATCACAACTGCAGGCAGTTATAATTTGGAGTAAGGTGAGCAGTGGAGAAATTATATTTTCTTTGTGAAAAGATCATCTTGGTTGCTGGAGACGTAAAATGTAGAAGTAAAATGTGGAGAGATGGTCACAGTAGGCCAGAGTGTACAGAATCTAACCTGCGGACGAATTTGAATATAACTTGGGTATAACATTTTCATAAAATTGAGCTCTTCTGTGAACCTCTCTGATAAACAATTTTGTCTCTACCACTCCCCAGAGATCTTCCCTGTAGGGCACATTCGCTCCCCGAAGAGACAGAGGGAAACAAAAAGACAGAAAATGAGAAATCCCTCCCCGGAAGGATGGCCACACTCCATCCCTTCTCTTCCATTCTCCTCTCAGGATTTTGGGCACACGTGAACATGTGCTCAGTGTGAGTTTAAAGCCACCAAGAAAGGGACTCAGACTGCAGTTGGGCATGTAGGAGTTTAGTGCCTTAATCACTACTCTACCTGTTGACCCTTTTTTTCTTTCAATTTGTTATAGGATGCATGCACTCCCCAGGAGTGGGGGGGGTGCCATGCCTCAATCCCTTCTTTTCTATTCTTCTCTTGGGATTTTGGGCATACATACATACATACATACATATGCACACGACATGTTTTCAAGCTGTTGACTCAGGGATTCAAACCCTGGTATTGATAATGTGGGAACCAGCCGCCTTAGTCACCATGCCATTGGCAGTCCCGTACCTTCTTTTTCTATAGTTTATTCATTTATTTCTATGGTTAATGAGCGAGAGAGGAGAGAGAGACACAGAGAGAGAACCCCCAACAGGATCCTGATGCTACAAACCACCTCTCATCTCAGCTGGCCTTGGGTCATTGGCACATGCATGCCAGAGCACAGGGGGACCTCCAGACACCAACCTGGACTCATCCATGTTGTGAAAAGCAGAGCATGTTTTACTG
>NW_006159683.1:717734-723063 GCF_000334495.1 Tupaia belangeri chinensis | reverse complement strand
GAACCACTAACTGGCTCCAAGACTGTTGTCTTAATCTATTACAAATGAGAAGATATTTTCATATTAATAAAAATTGAAATAATAATAATAGTCAAATATCAAAGCTTAGTAATGAAACTTTAAAATCAGAATAAAACATTTTGCTTTATTTTTAGTTGGATGGCACTTTCCTTCTTTTGCAGTCTAATAGGTTATCTTAGGTAGAAGAAAAGACAGGCTAAAAAGAGTAAGATAGAGTGTGTTTTGGTGGAAAATCTGTTTTCCTCCAATCTTCCCATGACTGGGTGTTTTATTAGCATCCAGTCTTAGCTCAAAACTTTCTTCCCCTAAGAGGCAATCTTTGACTACTCAGTCTATGGTATTTCCTGCTGTCAGTGTCCATGCCTCCATTCTTTTATTTTCTTTTTCAAGGTTTATTTTTTTTTTCATTAATTCTTTTTTTTTTTTTTTTTTTAAGTTTTGCTATAGGGTATGTGTGCTCATCATAAAGAGACAGAAAGAGAGAGCAAAAGTGAGAAAGCAAGCTACCAGGTCTGAGACTTGAACCATGGTCAACCACATGGGAGTCCAGCACCTTAGCCACCACACCAGCAGCCAGCTCCACTCTGTTTTATTTTCTATATAATAATTTCTCTGATACTTCCTTGCTCATTTAGTTGTCAGATGTTGTCTGCAGAACAGGTCTTCGTATAATTCATCACTGTGTCTCCAGCATCTAGAACAGCGCCTGATGCATAGTAAGCACTCAATAAATATTTGTCAACAGAACGAATGACTAAAAGAAAAAAAAAAAAAAACAGAGACCCGGTCACGGAGCTAACCAAGACTTACAAACTGTGTAAAGGAGAAGAAATCCCTTCTGTGTAGTGCAATGTTGAAGGCTGACAAGGGACCACACAGGAGACAAAGGACTGGGCAGATTTCAGGACTAGAAGGTTTGTATTTTTGATGGTTTATGTGCAGATCTGGGAGCCCCGAGATTGGGGGGTTTACATCTGCTCTATCTCCGATTCACTGAATGACTATGGTGCAAATCGTTGACTTCCGCAGCCATTAGTTTCTCCATCTGTGTGGCGTTACTGGCTAGTTTAAACATTTAGAAACCTTCATTGGCAAATACAACTCTATTTATGCTGTTGCTTTCAGGAGATTGAGTGCTCTGTGGAAGGCAGCCTGTTTTACCCTTCGGCGTCTGAACCGCATCGACAGTCAAGGTGATGAATTGCTCTGGATCCCTTTTCTCCTGCTCCCTTTCCCAGCCTTTCCAAAACAGTCCTCACCCAGAGAGGCTGCCTGACTTTGATGGGAAGGGCAAGGCCTTGATCACCATCACACACGCCTTGCGCTGTCATCCTCTGCTTTCGTTCCTTTCTTGCCTGCCTCAGCTAGGTGAACCCACCTGCCTTCCACTCTGTAATTACTTAAACTGGGTTTGGTACCAGAGGGAGGCATATAGCTCTTACTTATTTCTAACTCGATAGCAGCCAGAAATTTAGTTTTCCCCCTCTAGATCCAAGGAACTGCTCATGCACCTCCTGTTTTTCTTCTCAACCAGACACACTCTGCTAAGAAGAGGTCTTGGCCTCTGGTCCAAACCAATGCTGAAGCAGCAGGGATGTTGGGTATTGTAGTTAAGGGCCTAAGTTTAGGCTCAGACAGACTTGTGTTGAAATCTTAGCTACACTACTAACTCTGTGATCTTGAGAAAGTTCCTCAACCTCTCTGAGCCTTAGTTTCTTCACCTATAAAACAAAGATGAAGAGCTGTTGTAAGAATTAAATGATTTAATATAGGCGAAGAACTCACCACAGAGATTGGCAAGAAAGTCAGATAGCTCCTCACATGAATTACTAGTGCCTTCTTTATCAAGTCAGGGTAAACTGCCTGATAACGTGCTATGCTCATTCTTCTTGGTCCCAAGGGCCTTACTGAGAGTTTAAGATTTATAATTTTAAAAAGTTAATTCTCAGAACCAGCAGTTGGCGTAACGGCTATGTCACTGAACTCCCACGTAGTCGACTGTGGTTCGTGTCCCAGACCTGGTGGCTTAAACTCACGCTGGGCACATGTGCATGCGTGCCCAAGATCCCGAGAGGAGGATGGAGGAGAAGGGATTGCAGCATGGCCATCCCCTCTTGGGGGGCGGGGGTGGTGGCGATTTCTCACTTTCGGTCTCTCTATCTTTCTGGCGAGCACACATGCCCTCTAGCAAAAACCTCTCTTAAAAAAAAAAAAGTTAATTCTCACCTTTTCAAGACTTCTATTTTGTAGTTAGACAATAAAATTATTTTCAACCTAGCCATTATCTACCTATCAGTGCTCATCTCTGATGACTAGCATTGCTGATGAACTTTGGCTGTGTTCAGAAATGCACCTACTCTTAAAAAAGACAGCGTGCTATCGAAGGCCACGTCTACACAGACAAAATCAGGGAGACTTTGTGTCATTTCCTGGAGAATAAAGATCATAGAGACAGCCAATCTGAGTGATTCAAATTGGATTATTTTCTATGGACTAACTTTTCTTCAAATGTTTGTTATTAGCATATGTGTATATATATATAGAGAGAGAGAGAGAGAGAGAGAGAGAGTCTCACCCTACTGCCACACCCTCCTAAGTCGTTGGGAATTACAGGCACAGGCTTCTGTGCTTGGCCTCTAGGTGAGATGCAGAACTGACCCAGGTTTTCCACGTGGTCCTCCCTGTGGACCCCAGCGTCCTAGCTGTGGATGCCACTGCAGCTGAGCTACGTTAGCAATATTTTTATCCTGAAACTGACTTGATCTAATCTTTTCCACGCAAAGAATGCTGTATTCGCTTTCTAGACAGCACAGATTGATGAAATATTTACTTAGTCCCGTGGATAGAATGTATTTCCTCTATAAAAGGAAATATCTCAACAGGGACGTTTAGTATAATTTCCCAACTTATCAAGTAGTACGGCAGGTTTTCTTCAGTGGCAGGTAATGCTACTTTCTTGTTTTAAGTTCTGACATCCTGTAGATTATAACAGTGAAGAGAGCTAGAATTTATTGCTCTTAAGAAGTCAGCCTCAGCCCTAAAAGAAAGGAGGGGAAGAGGGAGGAAAGAAAGAAGGAAAGTAAAAAGAACAATGAAAGCATTATAAGAAATATTTATATGTCAAATGTTACAGAGAAAAACCCCAAACCAAACCTATTTCAAAAATTGTTGGAGGAAATGGTATATCTTTTTATGTGCTTAAGAAAACAGTTAAAAAGAACTTCACAGCACTGGGTCTATTAAATACATTTATTCCAGTGATTTCCCAGATATTTCCAAGTTCCATTTAAAACAGAAGTCTCCTATCAAGCAATCCTTTGAAATTATTTACTCTTTTATGGTTATAAAGTATGGAAACATAATACTTTTAATGGAAACTCTAATAAACGGCACATGCTACAACGTGTCTACTGATGTACTTTATAGGTTGGGATTCTTACGTAACATAAACTTGCCAGTCTATACTTCTGGTCTCAGTAAAGGCCCCAGTGATGGAAGAGGTTATTCGGAAGGGAAAACCTATTGAAAAATGGCACCAACCTCTCACATTCAGCGGAAAGGTAGGGTAGCCTGAGTCCACTAACAGGAAACGCACCGTGCCAGTGGCCAGGAAAAGAAAGACTGGATGAAGGACTTTGTTTTGTTTAAAGGATGATGATTTGGTGGTCACCATAAGCTAAGAGTTTTTTACTTTGTTCAGTATAGAAAAGGTAAAAACCTGGTTGTGAATCCCTGCAATTAAAAATGTAGTATTTTTAGCACATATTTAATTGGCAACAGAAAAATGAAAGCCACTTGACTAATAATGTTAAAATGGTATTCTGGATAAAATCAACTCCCAATCAAGAAAATTTAATGTGCTCCTCCAATGCATATTTTTATACAAAATAAATACGTTTTAAGGTTATATATCCTTAATTTTATTCTGCAAGAGTACTAGCAGTTCACAGATGGGTTTTTCTCCCCTTGGCAAATTATTTCTCATTGAAATGTTTTCAAAGCATTCTCACTTGGGCATGCTTCCATTTAACAATTCAGGCATTCTGCATTAAAAAGTAATTGATTTATTGACATTTGATGGATTCATACTCACGTCCCATGGTTTGAAATTCTTGTTAAAATGTTGTTAATAATCTGTGGATATATAATTCAAATAACTGTCATTAAATTTAGAATAACTGTCATTAAATATAGAGAATTAAATTTAATAGAGTAGTTACTATATAGTTAAATACCAATGGATGATTAGAAGCAGATTTATTGAGAGTTTAATCATAGCTGGATAGATTTGTGCCTTTTCAGCAAATAGATTCATTTTATTTCTTTTGTTTTATTTTTCTAGTTTAAGGTAAAAGGTTAGTAGTCATTTAAATTGGTAGTGTATGGGAATCTAAAGCATCAAATAGTAATTCAAGATATATATGGAATACATTATACTTCTCAAGACAATTCAAGACTGTTCACTAATTCTCTTAGCCTGAAAAGAAAAAAAATCTACTCTGCAGAAAGAATCAGGGCAGCCCAGAGAAGAGCTGTTAGAAATAGAGGCATAGGAAATTCACCTGATTTTGTTCCTATTTGTCATTTGGTAAAACACTCGACTAACTTCTTTTAACATATCCTTGATGCTGAGGGTAAAATATAAAAGATGTCAATTTAAACAACATTGTTCTGAAATATCAGCTCGATACACTCAGACTATCATGCTTTAGTTTTAAATAATGAGACATTGCTACCAAACTATCTGCAGAGAGGATGGTTTCTTTTCACCGTCCTCAACCCATCCTACCCCAAGTTTGGAGTATTTTGTTAGATCCCTTTGATCTTCTGTTTGACTTCTCCTTTATGGAAAAAATGCTCATAAACCTTCAGACCAAGTCTTTTTTACGTTCAGCCTTATTCAAGTATTATAAACAATGAATAGATCTATAGTGAAATCATTTTAAGAGCACTTACGATCCACATGCTAATTTATTTGCTCACTACCAAAAAGAGGCTCGTTTGGTAAAAAAAAACTTGAAAACGTTCAACTTTCCTTAATGAAAAAGAACTCCACTTTTAAGTGGCTAAAAGTATTGCATTTCAGGTTTGGTGTGTGTGTGTGGTGGGGTATGCATATCTCTAAAGCATAATCTTTTTAAAGATGTTAGGCACAAGGATTGGCATGACGTTTGAAATGGCTTCAAGAGCCCTGTTACTTTTGACATGCTGGCAAACGCTTCACAGATGTGCGTTCTCACTGCAGCCATGTCAAGAGAGAACACAAAATCTGTGACTGCAAATGAGTCTCCATATGTCTTAATGCTCG
>NW_006159683.1:713663-717703 GCF_000334495.1 Tupaia belangeri chinensis | reverse complement strand
AAGAGTAGGCCACGCGACATTAGGGCAAGGATACCCTACTCCCTCAACTCCCTCATTATCCCACTCTTACTGTAGCTTCTCCACAGATGGTGGGATCTACTCACTGAGCTCTACATTCTTAGACAACGATGGCAGTTTGAGATGAAAAAAAAAAAATTATAAAGCCTTTGTAGTGAGCATTTTGCAATTCTAAGAATATCTTTCAGATGCAAAATGAAAAGGGTCAATTATTATTTACACGGTTGCTTTTAAAAAAATACAGTCTTCTAAAACTCGATCAAGGTTGCAAACTGATGTCTCCTGGGCTCATCGGTATTCTTGAGGGATTATATTGGGAAAGTCACTTAATTTTGTGTAAAAATTCAGAGTTTCTGAATTTTCTCTGGAAAAACCAGATCCAATCACAATAGCGTTTCCTTTGGAAATAGCAGCTAAAAGTAGTAGTGACTGCATATTTTATGGAGACAGTTTAATTTTTTGACAATCTTCTCTAATCTTTAACCATGACACTAAACTTCTTGACTTATTTACCCAAAGCCCCCAGTTGGCATTTGGGTCTTCAACCCCTGCAGCATAGGATTACTTTGAAATATTGACAATGTTACTAGGAGGGGCTGGCAGATGTCATGGTGGTTGAGGTGCTGGACTCCCACATGACTGACTATGGTTTGAGTCCTGGACCGGGTGGCTTGCTTTCTCACCTTCCCTTTCTCTCTCGTCAAAATAAAAATAAATCAATGAATTAAATTAAATGAATAATTCTTAAATTTAAAAAATGCTAGCATATCTGTCTGAAAGGGTCTGCAAAATTCAAGTTTCTATTATTAATAGACATCCATTCTTCAAAACTGGAACTTTTTATTTAGCAGGGTATTGTGACACTAGTGCAGAACGTGTTTGGGAAGTCTACAGACCATTCTCCCCGGGCTCTAACTCAGTGACCTTCCTCATTAGCAGCTGACCTACAGTGGGGTGAGGAATTCTACTATGGGCTCAGCAAAAGAAGCATCTCTTGCCATGTGGGTGGTATATGTTACACAAATTCCCCAACAGAATACCAGTGCCAGGGCAGAGACTTCTTTTTTTTTTTTAATCTCATGTACCTAGAAGAGTATTTGTGACACATCAGAGGTGCTCGATGAATATCTCTTGAATGAGCCAGATTTTATATATATACAGAGAGAGTATCCAAGATTTAATTTAAACAGGAAATAAAATAATAATTATTATTTATCAAGTGCCTTCAATGTATCACATGCTTTGCAAACTTTCTTTTTATTTCTTACGGAGGGTAAACCTTTTTGATCTTATGATATATAGAGGGTCAATAAGGCGTAGAGATTTTTAAACAGTAGTGATTTTTACTTGTCAATTTGACTTTTAAATTCCTTCTTTCTACCATTCCTTTTTTCCATATTTATTTCATTTTTTTAAGGTTTTCCCCATAGGGCATGTGTGCTTTCTGCAGAGAGACAGAGAAAGGGGAAGTGAGAAATCACCCTCCTCACTCCCCAGAAAAGATGGCCACACCACAATCCCTTCTCTTTCATTCTTCTCTCAGGATTCTGGGCATACACACACATGCACCCAGTATGATTTTCAAACCACCAAGTCTGGAACTCGATCCATGATCTACTATGTAGGAGTCCAGTGACTTAGGCACCACACTGCCTTCCCTTTTTCTTTTTAAATATAAACCATACATTGAAATATTAATAGGCTCTGTCCAAAGAACACCAAAACACTTGACAAATTGCTGACATTGTCTATTTAATCAACTGACTTGGCTTTTTTATTCCACAAAATCAGCTTATCTGGTTGAGTTTACTGATCAATTCTGGACCTTGCTGGGAAGCAGGGTGTGTGAATTAAGCATGCAAACATTAATCTGTGAACCCAGATCTGAGATAGTGTTAGACACCCCACGTAACACCAGATATTCAGCTTCAGGCTCTCTTCTAACCTGCCAGTTGGCCCCCTGACCCCATCCTTCTTCAGCAGAAAGGCTAAAGGGTTGAATTTCCTTTGGGTTTCCCCTTTGACCTCTGGTTTGTTCCACCAATGGCTTGAAAGCTTGGTTTAAACTTCCAAAGCTCTTAGCCTTCCTTGCTTCCTGTTGACTGTGTCTGCTTTGTCTCAGATCTCCACCTATGTATGTCTAGCGCTGACCTGGTAAACTTACTCCAACTTCTGATTTCTCCCCTAGCCTGGAAGTTTTGGGTTGTGCACTTTTGACCTTGAACAGTAGCCAGACCCTGTTAGTCCAATCACAGGAGTGCAGCGGGCAAGCCTCAAGGCCCTTGACTTACAGTCAGACTGATCTGAATTGGTCAATTTAGCAGAAGGATGGAAAAGTTGTTTAACTTTTAGTCTCATAATTACATTTGCCTCTTTTCATAGGACTGTGAAAATAGCTTTAATCGTACTTATCAACTCATAGTAATTAAAAAATACTCATGAAGTTAAGGTAATATAGTAGTAACATTTTTTACCAAATTTCTATTTACTTATATCTAAATAACTATGTAGGTACACCACACAGATAATTGTCAAACACAGAAGTCAAATAAATGTGAAATATGAAGTGGAGAATTAAATCTGAAGCAAGCATAGAAAAAAATGACCATTTAGGTGACATATTTGAACAACAACATCCAAAACTGGAACCCATGGTAAATACAGTAAAATTAACCCTTTTTAGTATAGATGTCTATGAGTTATGTTAAATGTCATGGAAGTAACCACCACATTCAAAATATAGATCAGCCCATAACACCAAAGGGCTTACTGTACCCCTTTGTAGTAAAATTCTACCCTTATCTCAAGCTTCTGGGTATCAGTGACAAGCAGTATAAAATATTTGGGTGCTCTGACCATGTGCAGATATTATCTGGCCCTATTCAGGCTGAGGAAATTGTGTTAGAGGAACCACCACAGGAAAATGCAGACACTCTGACAAGCGTTGATCGCTGTGAGCAATATATCTCTGACTCAACAGCCTTCTGCCTTCTGCCAGCATCCACGGAACTGGAGCAGCCTAACTTGTTAGTTTGCAAGTAGAGTAAAATTTCACACTTCAATATTTCTTCCTTCCCAATTGTATGTACTTTCTATAGTTTTTTCTTTGTCCTATTGCATTGGCTAGGATTTTTAGTATGATTTGAATAGGACTGGTAAAAAGGAGACATCTTTGTCCTTCTCCCCATTGTGCAGGGAAAAACACTTAATTTCTCACCACCGAGTATAACATAGCTGTAGGTTTTTGGTTGGTCCCCTGTATTAAGCAGTAGATGAACCCTTTTATTCCTAAGTGGCTCAGTTTTTGATGAGGATTTTTCCATTATTATTGAAGAGGGATACAGGCTTTAACTTTTCTTTTCTTTTTTTTTTATATTTCTTTTTTTTTTCCAATTTATTTGCATTCATTCACTGTACATCATTACAGCATACAAAATGAGATTTTCCATCCAGAGTACACTGTATATTGTCTCAATCAAGCATATCAACAAACATGTTATTATTAGCAAATGATCTTCCATTTCTTGTTTTCTGTATGTTTTGCTTTTTCTCCCCCATCCTTGGTTCCCTCTCTCTTACCCTCTGCCACCTCCTGTTCTCCTCCCACACTGTCTCTGTTATCTATTTCTATACCATTTTCCCCTCACATTTTATTGAATCACCAAAGACCCTCATGAATCCAAATACCCTCCTAGCAAACACATGTGACACACACATTTCCATGAGCACAAGTCTAACTTTACGCATCCTATAAATTAGCACCTAACTGGGGCTACATATCCTACTGCAGTCATTGAATAGACACATTTTGTTTTCCTGAAACTTTTGTAACTCAATTTACATTCCTTCCCTAGGCATCATCACAGCACACAAAATGCGATCTCCCATCCAGTACACACTGCATAGTGACTCAATCATGCACATTACAAAAAAAATAAATTTCCAATTCTAGTTGCTAGAAGTATTTCCCCCCCTCTTTCTGCCCCCTCTGTCCCTTCCCCCCCTCCACTCACCCCCCCTCT
>NW_006159683.1:703671-712305 GCF_000334495.1 Tupaia belangeri chinensis | reverse complement strand
GCAGCAGATTCAGTAGATAGTGGGGAATATTTCAACCCTATTAGTATTTGAATGTTTAGCTACAGTGCTCTTAGATCTGTCTAAAAACACATTGAAAGGATATTGGAGGGTGGAGAGACAAGAAAAAAGAAAACGAGACAGAGAAAAACAATAAAAAGAGAAAAAAAATTATATAATTAAAAATTTATAATTACTGTTCTTTTTTTTAAAAAAATCACAAAATACAAAAAGATCTAGTTCACAGTAGCCATGTGGAACCTTGTCCTGAAGGCCCGTGGCTTCTTCTGTCTGGATAGGAGGAGCAGAGAGAAAATTAACAAGAAAGAAGGTGGAGCTAAGGGCCAGAGAAAAACTGGGCCTCATTTTTTTTTAAAAAATAAAAGGGTAAAAAGGAAATATTACCAAAAAAATAAAAAAAAAAGGAAGACAGAAACAGGGAGAGACAGGAACTGAGAGACAGAGAGAGAAGGCTGGGGGTGCAGAGGGGGGCTCCCTACCGCTAGCTCGTTTGTTGGAGGCTGAATTATTAGTAGAAAATCTTCATTCCCTTAAAAATCTAGTTCACAGTAGCCATGTGGAACCTTGTCCTGAAGGTCCGTGGCTTCTTCTGCCTGGATGGGAGGAGCAGAGAGGCTTTAACTTTTCTTATAGACTTTTTTTTTTTAACTGCCACAGGGTATGTGCACTTACCAGTGAGAGAGAGAGAGAAAAAAAAGAGAGAGAAGGCACTTCCTCATGTGGCTTCGTCATGTTGCAATCCATTTTTCCTTGTTCCTTCTTCCCGTCAGAATTTTGGGCATGCCTGCACATGCACCTTGTATATTTTTCAAGCTACCATGGCTGGTATTCAAACTGTGCTTGGCCATGTAAGATCTGGCTCTTTTAACTGCTGTGTTTGTTACAGGGTGGGCCCTCTTATAATATGTTTATCTGGTTTTGGTATCAAGGTAATATTGGCTTCCTTAAATGAGTTGAAAATTGTTCCCATCTCTTATATACTTTGGGAGAATTTGTATACAGTCATTATTGTTTGTTTCTTACATGTTCAGTAGAAGTCACCATGAAGTCATCCAGGCCTGGAATTTTCTTTGATGGAAGAGTTTTAATTAGAAATAAAATTTCTTCAAAAGACATAAAATCAGTTCATTTATTTGTGTCTCAAGAAACATGTCCATTTGAACTGAACTGTCAAATGTATGCAATAGGGTCGTTCTTTCACTATCCTTTAAATATCTGTAAGTTACATAGTGATAACCTTTGTAAAAGATTTCTAGTATTTGTAATCTGTGTCTTCTCTTTTATTCTTGGTTAGTTTGACTAGAGGTTGGTCAATTTTATTAATCTTTTTAAAAAAAATTGTTTATTTATTAAATTTATCAAGTTTTTGCTATAGGGCATGTGTGCTCAGCAGAGAGAGAGTGAGAGAGAAAGTGAGAAAGCAAACCACCAGTTTCAGGACCTGAACCATGGTCAGTCATGTAGGAGTCTAGTGCCTTAACCACCATGCCACCTACTGGCCCCTTTATTAATCTTTTAAAGAACTAACTTCTATCAATATTCTCCACCAGTTTTCTTTTCTTTTTTTTTTTTTAAAGAAAAGGGTGGAATTTAATTTTATTTACAGGACCTTGGAAGGTATGAAATTCCACATAGAAATAAGAACCCCATTTGGAGGACAAGCTTCATACAGTATGTACAGTTTGGAACTGTTCAAGTATAGTTTCGTTGTAAAAAAGTGCTACAATAACAACCACATTTAAAAAGAGTTCTTGGTAGAGAAACAGTAAGACAAACTGATACCAAACACAGCACAGACAAACCCCTTTGTGCCTCAGCTGGACAGTCTAGAAGTTAAAGGCCCCAGGAGTCCCATCCTGCACTTGGAAGGTGTAGCTGTCAGAGGTAGTTTCGGCCCAACATTCTGATCTTCCTCTTCCTCTACAGAGAAATACTTTTCAATCAAGTTTAATGAAGACTTGTACACAGACCTGTTTTCATGGTTTTGTAGGGCTTCAATTTTATCCAGTCCTCCACATTCTTCGATCATTATACTAAGTTTCTCAGTTTTTCCTAGCTTCTCAGCAGCCTGAAAAATATTTGAAATGGCATCCAAGATCACCAGAATAATTTTGGTATCTTTCGCAGTTAAGAGGTTCATCAGCGGTTCTATGATGCCACAGTGGACAAGATACACAATCTGCTCCACTGTTCTGCCGCTTGTGTAGTTGTTCACAGCCCACACAGCCTCCTTCTGCGTCTTAAAGTCAGCCTTGGGGAACCAGCAGTTAGCGTAATGGCTATGTCGCTGGACTCCCAATTAGTCGACCGTGGTTCACGTCCAGGACCCGGTGGCTTAAAACTCATGCCGGGCGCGTGTGCATGCGTGCCCAAGATCCCAAGAGGAAAATGGAGGAGAAGGGATTGCGGCATGACCATCCCCCCTGGGGGGTGATTTCTTGCTTTCTGTCTCTATGTCTCTCTCTGTCTGTCTGGCAAGCGCATGAGCCCTATAGACCAAAAACCTCTCAAAAAAAAAAAAAAAAAAAAAGAAAAGAAAAGTCAGCCTTGGAGAGCACGCCAACAAGGGCCGGGACTAACCTGTGATTCACAACATGCTGTATCTGGCCCTGCCGACCATCTCTTGCTCTCAGCTCCACCTTTTTGATTTGGTAATAATCTGTGGAGCGCCCCCGCCCATCGCCTACAGTGCTCATCTTAAAGATGGCACCTAGCGGAAGCTCACTAAGCGCTCGAAGTTGTAAACAACTTCGAGGAAGTGGTGCGCAAGGAGCATGGAGAGCACGGGAACACCGCATGCAACCAATCCTCTTTCGAGGACTGGCTTCCGTGCACGTGGACAATGATCTGATTGGCTAGGGGCCCTTTATAAGGCCCTGGGGAAAGGGAAAGGAGAAGAACTTCTGTAACATAGCCTGGGGAAATAAAGTGCTGAAGAGAAGACCGTCTCCGGAGTCGTCAGTTGCGTGACAGGGCAGGGGTCACAGTGGGCAATTCGGTAGCTCCTAGAAGCTTCACAAGTTGGGGAACAACTCCTGTTTTCACAACCATTTCAATCTGTTCATTTGGACCATCAGTAAGGTAGGAAATGGCCTAGCAGGTATCTGCTAATACTTCGGGATCATCGTGATGCAGAAGATGAACTGAAGTAGGAAGAATCTGCTCAACAGTATCTAGCGGGGGTGCGAGATTCTTGTTGCGGCGGAGGTTTATAAGTTTCCAGGTAAGGTTACGTAAGTAACCACATGCTAACGATGACATATCAGGAACTGCAAGGAGAGCCAACAGCGGGTCAACTGCTCCATACTTGATAACCAGGTCCCGGAAAACTGAACCAGCCCTGCGATGTTTCCTAGAGCCCACAACAGCTTGCTCACTGATGCGCGCCTGGGGAGAGGCCAACAGAGAAATGAAGGCTGGGTTAGCGCCTCCGTCCACCACAGCCTTCGTCTGTTCTGACGTCCCAGAAGCAATGCTAGTGAGTGCCCGTGCAAATTCAAACTGGATGGGACTACAGTCATTTCTGCCCAAGGACACAAATTTTGGAATCAACCCAGCCCGGATGATGTTGTCTATGGGGGGCTGTTTTTCCCTAGAAAGCAACTTCCTAGCAGCTTGGGTAGCCTGGAGCTGGCTTTCCAAATTGTTGCCATTTATGCCTTTGACAATGTCATCAATGGGCCAATTTATAGTGCCCTGGGTGTTGCGGTTTTCCTGCAGTGGAGAAGTAGTGTCATCAGGAAATGAGCTTACATTTCTCCTTTTCAGCATCTGGTCATCCTTCTTAGCTTTCCTCAGCTCACATTCACTACTATTCTTCGCCGCCTCGTTTCTGTACTGTCTTTTCCCTTGTTCTTGAATCTGTTAAGATGGGCAGCTGGTGAATTTGCATTCTCATTGGTGGACATGGTTATGAGACGAAGGGAGGAAGCTGCACAGAGGGCTCCCAGGCTCACAGGCTGGGAATCCGCTGCCCTAGAAACATCCACCACGGCTCAGCCTTAAGACCATGTGCCTGTGAGTTTTCTTTTTTAAATTTTTCTTCGTGAGCTTTTGTCTTAGGGAGTTTGCATTCACTGCAGAGAGAGAGTGAGACAGAGACAGTGAGAGGGAAAGTGAGAAATGACCCCCAGGGAGGATGGCCATGCTCAATTCCTTCTCCTCCATTCTTCTCCCAGGATTTTGGGCACACATATACACCCACTTGGTGTGACTTTGAAGCAACTGGGTGCAGGACTTGAACTGTGGCCTGCCACGAGGGAGTTCAGCGACATAACTGCTATGCCGTCTGCTGGTCCCTCGCCATGAGTTTTCTCTTATTAATTTTATTGGCTTATGCTCTAATCTTTATGATTTCTTCCTTCTTCCTTTAATTTTCTTGGCACTTTTCTAAGTTTCTTAAGGAAAAAGCTTATGTCATTGATTTGAATCTTTCTTCTTTCCTAATGTAAGCATTTTAGAACTATAAATTTTCCTCAAATCATTATTTTGACTAGATCTTACCTACTTTGGTGTTTTGTGTGTTTTCATAACAATTCAGGATGTTCTCTAATATTCCTTATGATGTCTTTTTAGACCTGAGTTATTTAGAAATAGGTTGCTTGATTTTTAAATATTTGGACATTTTCTTCTTTAATTGATTTCCAGGTTAATGGTCTGTATGATTGACATTCTTTATACTTCTTATAGTCTGTTAAATGGTCAAGAATTTCATTTAGCTTGGTGAACATTACAAGTGCACCAGCAAAGAATATGTATTCCTCAATTGTTAGATGAAATATTCTATAAAAATATATTTTAAATAAAGTATCTTTCCTCTTTTTTTCCCTCTTCTGTATGAGGGTCTTCAAAATGTTAATGGAAAGTGTGTAATACGACAAAAATTAGGGGCATCAAAATAAACTCATATTTTTATTTTCTACAAACTTTTTGGAGTCTCATTGTATATGTTTACATGTGCTATAAACAAAACGTTGCTACTATATTTTCTTAAGCAGTCAGTTATCTTTAGATCAATTAGAAGATGAAAAAATGAATTTCATATTTGCTTTGATTTATGCCATTTCCAGTTTTCATTTCTTTGTGTGTATCTAAGTTTTTTTTTTTTCTGGTTTTATAGGCCTTCAACTTTTCTGTAGTAAGGTTTTGCTGGTAATGTTTTCCAAAATATTTTTGCTACATATAAAATTTGAAATTTATTTATTTTCTTTTTAGTGTATTTTTTCTTCCTTTCAGCACTTTCCTTTTTTTTTTTCCTTTTGGAGAGGTTTTCACTATAGGGCGTGTGCACTTGCCAGAGAGACAGAGAGATAGAGAGACAGAGACAGAAAGCGAGAACTCACCCCGCAGGGGGGGATGGCCACATCACAATCCCTTCTCCATTTTCCTCTCGGGATCTTGGGTGTGTTGGGGGATGGCCACACCACAATCCTTTCTCCATTTTCCTCTTGGGATCTTGGGCACACACACACATGCACCCAGCGTGAGTTTAAGCCACCGGGTCTGGGACTCTAACCATGGTCAACTACATGGAAGTCCACCGACATAGCCATTACGCCAACTGCTGGTCCCGTCATGTACTGTTGAGAAGTTTGCCGTAGTTCTTATCTTTGTTCCTCTGTATGTAAACACTCTTCTCTGGCTGTCTTCAATATCTACCTCATTCTTTTTGTTTTCAGCACACCAACAGAACAGTTTGAATATTATGTGTCTGTGGTTTGTTGTATGTTTAAATTAAGCTCACTAACATATCCATCACCTTGCTTACCTATTATTTTTTATGGTGGGAAGTTTGAATTCACTCTCATAGTTAATTGCTTCGTGTAGTAGGTGTTCTCTTGTTGGGTGCATATATCCTTAAAAATGTTTATGTCTTCTTGATGAATTAATTCCTTTATCATATGTAATAGCTTTTTTGTCTCTTTTTATATATTAGTTGGTTTTGTTTTTTGTTTTGTTTTGTTTTGGTTTGGTTTGGTTTGGTTTTGTTCCCCCCCCTTTTTTTTTTCCATAAAGTACATGAACTTGCTGGGAAGAGACAAAGAGGGAAAATGAGAAATCATCCTTCGGGAGGGATGACTACGATCAGTCCCTTCTCCTTGATTTTGGGCATGCACACAGACATATCCAGTGTGAATTTCAAACTACCAGGTCCAGGACTTGAACCATGATTGGGTTGGCCATGTGGGAATCCAGTGCCTTAACCACCACACTACTTGCTGGCCCCTCGTTCTATAATTTTTTACTTAAAGTTTATTTCATTTGATAGAATTATAGCTACCTGTGTTTCTTTTGTTTCACTTTCTTTTAGAATATCTTTTTCCATCTCTTCACTTTTGTCTATGTGTGTCCTTACTAGTAAAGTGGGCCTCTTCTAGACAACATATGGTTCCATCTTGTTTTTTAATCCATTTAGCCACTCCCTGTCTTCTTATTGGATAATTTAATCCGTTTACATTCAAGGTAACTATTGATAGGTGAGAACTGGGTACTATCATTTTATAATTGTTGCTTGACTGTTTGGTAAGCTCCTTGTTTCCTTCTTTCTCTCTTGCTGCTTTCCTTCATGATTTTAATGCTTTTTATTGTGGTATGCTTTGAATACCTTTTTTTTCCCCTAATATTTGATGCAACTACTATTGGTTTTTGCTTTGTTGTGACTATGAAGATTACATAAAATATCATTATAACAGGTGACTTTAAGCTGATAATAACTTGCCTTTAATCACATACAAAAACTATATTCTTTCACCCCTCCCCTTTTATAACTTTGATGTCAAATTGTTTCCTTCCCCAACACTAACAATTTATTCACTTCGTATTACATACTGCTTTTTGTCCCATACTCTTTAATAGATTTGGAACAAGTGGGATAAGATTTGGAGTCCCAGGGCCAGCAGGTGGCATGGTGGTTAAGGTGCTGGAGTCCCACATGGCTGACCACAGTTTGAATCCCAGACCTGGGGGTTTGCTTTATCACTTTCCTCTGGTCAAATTAAAAACAATAATAACTAAAAAAATTAAATAATTCTTTAAAAATATAAAAAACAATGTGGAGTCTCTGCTTTCTGACTGCCTAGGCTTTGCTTTTGTTTTTGAAACCCGTCTCCAGAGGATTTTTCTGTTTACTTCTCCTGACATGTGTTTTAACCTGTGCTTCGAAGGTGACAGTGTTTCTTGCCATTCCCCCTTTGGAATAAGACTTTTTCTCTTAAGAGAGCTAAGAAGAAAAGATAGGAGATTTCCTGCCTTTGCCTCATTGGCTGCTTTTCACATCTGCCAGTCTGTAACACAAGTGATGCTCTATCCAGAATCTCTTTCTGTCTCCATTCACAGTTACTCAGGGAGGTCTGTGGAGAAGAGCCTACAAGTGAGTGTGAATTCTTTTTATGTCTTTCTTTGACTCCTAGTAGTTCTATATTCTCACTCTAAGCTTTGTATTTTCACATTTGACCTTTAATAGTCTGTTAGAATTTTTTTAAATCTTTATAATTCTTATAACGGGTACTTCTTTTTTATTTATATATTTCTATTATTGTTCATACATTAAATCACTATATATCAGATAGATCATGAAGAGACTTTACCCAGCATGATATACACCTCAGTCCAGCCCAGTTGAGACCACCATACACATCCTCGTCAACAGATAATAGACCTTATCTGTGTCCCACAAGTGTCTTACCTCTTCACGCCCCCCCAAATTTCCTACACTCTCCCTCTCTCACACTCTCTTTTCACTTTGTCTCTAGTGTCCATTACAATTTTCAATACTTTTATATTCTCCAGTCTTTTAGTCTCTACCTTAGAATGCAGACAGTCAGTATATGTTAAGTGGAAACATACAATGTCTCTCTTTCATAGCCTGACTTGCTTCACTCAGCAACAAATCTTCCATATTCGTCCATTTTCTATCAAATTCCAGGGCCTTGTTTTTTATGGCTGAATAGTATTCCATGGAGTATATATGCCACAATTTTTCAATCCTTTCATCTGTTTGTGGACATTTGGGTTGGTTCCATGTCTTAGCAATCATGAATAAGGCTGCAATGAGTATGGATGTGCAAGTGCTTTTCCGACTGAGTGTTCTCCTGTTCTTTGGGTAGATACTCAGGAGTGGAATTGCTGGATCATATAGTAGTTCCATTTGAAGGTCTTTGAGGAACCTTCATACCGTTCTCCACAGTGGCTGAACCAATTTACATTTCCACCAATAGTGTAGGAGTGTTATTTCACCACATCCCCTCCAGCACTTATCATCATTTACTTTTTTTTTTAATCTTCGCCATTCTGACTGGGGTTAGGTGGTATCTCATTGTGGTTTTGATCTGTATCTCCCTTACAATGAGGGATATTGAACATTTTTTCATATGCTTTTTGGCTGTTCATGTGTCTTCCTTAAAGAGTTGTTTATTCAGCTCATTTTTCCCATCTTTTAACCAGGTTAATAATTTTCTTCCAGGCAAGCTGCTTGAGTTTCCTATGTATTCTGGTTATCAGTCCCTTATCTGAGGCACAGTTAACAAAAATTCTCTCCCATTCTGAGGGTTGTTGATTCACACTAATTACAGTGTTCTTTGCTGTGCAGAAACTCCTTAATCTGATGTAATCCCACCT
>NW_006159683.1:652946-703474 GCF_000334495.1 Tupaia belangeri chinensis | reverse complement strand
TGGGGTCAGGAAGTGAGATGCCACCTACTCCAGTCTTCTTGCGCAGGATTGCGTTAGCAAAACAGAGTCTTTTATGGCTCCAGACAAATTCTATGATTGTCTTTTCTAGATCTGTGAAAAATATCTCTTGTAATTTTATTGGGATTGCATTAAACGTGTAGATTAATTTGGGTAGGATTTCCATTTTTATGATATTGATTCTACCAATCCAGGAACATGGGATAGATGTCCTACCACTTTTTAGTGTCCTTTTCAATTTCCTTTTTAAGGTTTTCATAGCTTTCCTCATAGAGGTCTTTGACGTCCTTGGTTAGTTTTATTCCTAAGTATCTTATACTTCTTGTGGCTATGGTAAATGGAATTACATTCTTCAGTTCTGTCTCTGTCTGCTTGTTGTTTGTATATAGAAATGCTATGGATTTTTGTAAGCTAATTCTGTATCCTGCACTTTACTGTATGCATTTATTACTTTGAGACCTTTTTTCATGTATATTTTTGGGTCTTCTATGTATACAATCACGCCATCTGCAAACAGAGATCATTTCAGCTCTTCTTCTCTATTGGAATGCCTTTTATTTCCTTCTCTTGTTTGATCACATTGGCTAGAACTTCCAGTACTTTATTGAATAGGAGAGGAGAAAGTGGGCAGCCTTCTCTTGTACCAGCTTTGTCCATGTGGTAGTCCAGTGCCTTAACCACTATACCACCTGCTGGCCCTGGCATCTGTCTTTTATTGGATTTCTTGGTAGTTGTTTGGCCTGTGACCATAATTCTGTGATAGAGTCAAGAAAAGCTGTAATTTTATAAGTTACCTAGTTTTTTCTTTTTGGTTGTAAGTGTGAAGTGATGTTCATTTTTTGCTTTCCACATCCAATAAGGAAACCAGAAATATGATTCATTGACTTATAAGAAAAAATATTTATAGGTGTTTAAAACATCTACAGGTAAATCTTATTTTAAGGGCTAAACATCAGTTAGGTCATTTGGACTTCAAATAATAGAAAACCAACCCCAGAGATCAAAACTAAAAGTTATTCAATATCTCATTTAAAGAGAACAATGGAGGTAAAACGTTTAGTTATGTCAGGTTAACAATTTTGTTAGGAATCTGGACACTTACTTTCTCTCTCTGCTATTCTTAAAATAGTGTTGTATTCCTGTAGGGTAACTTCTCCCATTGTCCCCAGATATCTACCACAGTTCTAGATGCTACAGCCATAAAAGCAAATCCAGAGGCAAAAATAAATGGACATATAAATAAAATAATTGAACTTGTATTATTGTATCTTAAGAGAAAAATAAACAATCCTAGGAAATCTCTAAGTAGACTTTTTGCATGTCTTATTTGACAAGATTCAATCACAGGCTCATCACTCAATCAGTTGATAGAATACGATAGAACTACTATATTTAATTAAACATCATCAAAATTTGTTGAACACCTAATACTCTTTGAACCTGATTTTTGTTTTGTGTGGATATATTACTGACAATGATTTCATATAACTATTTTTTGTTTAATATTTCTCCTCAAGTTGATCATTTATGTTTGACTCAGAATACTTAATGTGCAAGTGATAGAGCACCACATCACAAACGTATGTAAAGAGGAAAATCATCTAGCATGTCAGATATTTAAAAGTGCAGAGTTGGGCAGCCTATACAAAATCGGATAACAGAAAATCAACAATATTATCAAGGACATCGGTTCTTTCTATACTTCCTCTGCCATCTTAACTAATTTGACTGTCAAATCCAAACATAGAAAATACTGGAGAATGAACTGGGATTGTTTCTTCCTGTTCTATATTCTTAGGAAAATGTAGCAGACATCTCATGATATTTAGTTGGCCAGAAATAACCCACGTTCTCATTCCTAAAACAATCACTGGCCAAACGGGACTTAGGCTAGGATTTATGAATAGCTTCTGTAAAAATCCAAACAGTAAATATTTTATGTTTTGTAAGTCATATGGTCAATATTGCAACTATTCAATTCTACTTCTGTAGTGCAAAAATTGCCATAGACAATACATGACTGTATTCCAATAAGTTTTTACTACTACTGCTACTACTAATAATAATAATAAAAAGAGGTTAACTGGATGGCCAGGTCTGTAGTTTACTGATATCTAGCTTATACCACCACCTGAATGAAGGGATGGAGTCTGCTGTCACTTAAATACCTGGCTGTATAAATGAGGGTAGATACCTAGAAAAAACTGGGACTGTTTAAATGTTGGGAATGAGTTGTAAACAAGAAAGCTAGGATGAGACAGAGGAGCCTGGCCCTAAGAAATGCTACTCATGGGACTTTTTCTGTTTTAGAGAGATTTTTACTACAGGGTGCATGCACTTACCAGAGACAGAGAGAGCATGAGAGATAGAAAGCAAAAAGTCATCCCCCAGGGAGAATGGCCATGCTGCAATCTCTTCTTCCCCATTCTCCTTTCAGGATTTTGGATATGCACATACCCAATGACTCTATACCTTGCGTTCAATACTGCCTAGAAATTCTCCCTACCATAATTATGCTACTTTCCCAGAAACTTAGCTAGCAAGCCTGGCATGCGTTTTAAGCTGCCAGAGAGACAGAGAAACAGAAAGCAAGAAATCACCCCCCAGAGTTGATGGCTACATTGCAATCCCTTCTCCGTTCTCCTTTTGGGATCTTGGGCATGCACACACACATGTCTGATGTGAGTTTAAGCCACCAGGTCCAGGACTTGAACCGCGGTCAACTACATGGGATTCCAGTGACATAGCCCTTATGCCAACTGCTATTCCCAGAGAAAGGAGAACTTCATAAGCAGCATAAAGACTTATTCGGAGGGAGATTAGCTATCTGATCCAATACATTTAATAGCTCCCTCTTATCTCATAGTTGAGGCAGTACCTGTATTATAGTCACTCAGGTAATTGCTCTAGTTTTTCATTTAAAGGCCTTTTTATTTCATTTTATTTCATGCTATATGTTTAATTACTATATATCACTTTGCTTGTAAGTTGAATTGAACTTACCCACCACGAACATTCTTCATGCCAGTCCAGCTGAGGATACATAACACATTTTCTTTCTTTATTGAGAGGTTTCTGCTATAGAGTGCGTGCGCTTGCCAGGAAGACAGAGAGAGACAGAAAGCCAGAAATCACCCCCTAAAGGGGGATGGCCACACCACAATCCTTTCTCCTCCATTCTTCTCAGAATCTTGGGCCCACACGCACACGTGCCCAGCATGAGGTAAAGCACCGGGTCTGGGATTCAAACCGCGGTCGACTACACGGAAATCCAGTGACATAGCCATTATGTTAACTGCTGGTCCTAATACATAACACATTTTCATCAACAGATAATAACCCATTTCTGTGTCCCATAAGTGTCTTGCCTCTCTATTTTCCTCCTTAATTTCTTCCTCCTAAAATTTTCTTCCTTCTCTGAGAATAAATCAAACAAGCACACAAGCACCTCCCAGATGACCTCAGTATATAGCCCAGGTAGAAAAACATAGACCTATCTATTTTTCTCCTTAATGTCAAAGGAGAAAAATAGACAGGCAAGACATTTCTGTGACACAGAAATAGATTATTATCTGTTGATGAATCTCCAATTGGACTAGTGTGAAGTGTATTCATGCTGGAAAATTCACTTTACAAGCTAAGTGATGTGCAGTATGGAATGTATAAAGGAAATCAAAAGAAAGTAAAATCTATTTTTTTAAAAAAAGAAAGAAAAACACAGACCTAGATTTATAACCAGTTTCAGAAAAACTCTTCCTGGCTTTTGCTGTCTTTCTGGTGCTCACCTCACTTTGGAGTTAAGACTTTATTTCAAAAATCAAGAGCAATGAGCTCTAGGTGGAAACACGGTTTCCTACTTTTCTAGTTGTATTGTGCTCATTCTCACTGGTCTCAGAATAAACCTCACTCATGACTAAAATTCAAGGTACATTAGTTCCGGATTTAATAAAGCACTGTCAAGCATATCATAAGCCATTAATCCAAGTCAAAACAAGAACGTAGAGAAGATGTCAAGCAGCCAGCTGTCCACCATTGGAAGGCTTCATGTAGATGTTGTTAGGCTTCCATGAAGTGTTCTAATGTAAAAGGCCTGCACAGGAATGGCCAGTCCTTTGATTCCCTTTGTGAGATCTGGGAGTAACCGTGACATCTTTGATCTGCTCAAGTGCCTTTTGTTCTAAGCAGAGAGTTGAGCATTCCTTTTCCTTTCTAGACACAAAGTCACCGTGGTTAGCACATATGCAAAATCCTTACGTTCCACTTCTTTCCATCACCCAAGTAGTGATAAGCTTAATTAGGCCAAGAAAAAGGAAGGCCACTAGATCTTTTCTTTTCATTTGTGAACTTTATTTTCTCTTCACTTTCACCTTTATACCCTGCATTCAGTACTGTCTAGAAATTCTCCCTACGCTGCTTTCCCAGAAACTTGGGAGCTGGCAGGCAAGAATTGTTGCAACCCACACCCAGGCCCCTGCATGCCGTCATCCTTACTCATGGCTCCTGTGGGTTTTTCCAGGACAGAAAAGATTCAAAACACACTCTGTGAGGCAAAATGGCCCCAGGAGGAGATTCATGCTAACATAACAGAATCTGACAAGGAGAACAGTTCGTTCTGACCCCTAGCCCGTATCAGGATGCATATTTGAAAAAAGAAAAAAAGTCAAGTATTTAAAAAGCACACAACTTAATTCTTGTGGGTTTTGTACCCCTATTTCAGACAGGCTTGGACAGATTCTATTAATTTTCTTGCTAAGTAATGACTCTAACGGCATTCTCAGCAACTCCGGGGAGAAAGGAGACAGGGAAGGAGGAGGTAAGGAAAGGTGGGTAAGACCTATTTGATGGGCACTGGTGGGACCACCCAAAGTGCTGTAGGTAGTTGCTGCCTTTGAAAACTTTTGAAACTTGGCATTACACTGGGATAGACTGGGGAGAATCAGGAAAGCTCTTCTAGTTCTCTAAGCAAGCACACAGCAAAAGGAGGGGATGCCGTCTTCTGCAAGGTGGGGTAGGCTCAGTCCTGCAATCCTGTACAGAGCAGTTGTGTACAGAGGGGAGCAATGCCCGCCTGCTGGCTAAACTAGGAGATAGGATCTTGGCTCCGGCAGTTGCCCGGTTACTAGGACTAATCCAAGCAGGCCCAGGATTGTAAGTTTGGAGTGTTCAGTGCAGAGTCTGGAGTTAAAAATATGGATGGGTTCTAAACATTTAGTTCAAAGCATCAGGAAGAGAGTGAAACTAAGAGTTGGAAGCAAGTTTGGGAGGTAAGGTCTGGGAAGCCTTCCAGAGAGTGCCTTTGAAGGAGAAATCACAATGATCCCGAGGTGAGAGAAGAACTTTCCGGCTCAGATCAGAGAAGTGGATCACAAGATTTAATCCCCGAAGAACGTACCCTGTGTAGGAGGAGATGCCACATACATGAAGGCATACATGCAGCCGTGGACATGATCTCTACAATGCTAAAATGAAGGAACGAGGAGCTGGACTAAACCTGTTGTGGGGACAGTGCCTTGGAAAGTTGTGCAAATGAGGCCATGTTTAAGGAGAGCTTAGAATGATGATGGCAGATAAGGATGTGAAAAAGGCCAGGAAAATGGAGGCATGAAGCAGCGTGGTGGGGAGGGTGCTGTAGGTGTGAGATAATTCTGGAGAGAAAAAAAGAAAAGGTGATGGTGGGGTCAAGACTAGAAAGGAGGAGTCATGGGCTGGCATGGACCTCATGTTCCACTCTAAGGAGTTGGGTTTGTTCTGTTTTTCGTGAGTGTGGTGGAGCTACTGATGGGTCATAATCAGAGTTGTGTAACTTAAACATTTTTGAGTTTTTGAAAGATCAATGTCTGCGGAAAGTGACTGTGGCATAGCAGATTAATTGAAGGACTATAAGAACCAAAGGATTTGGCCAGAGAGAAAACGACTACCATGGCTCAGGTTAGGCTAAGAAGGCTGGAACCAATCGCAGGACCTTTGTAGTTGCTTGGTCTCCCTGCCTATGATGCTCTTCACCCAGATATCATCTTGAGACTGTGACTTCTTTCAGGTCTCTGCCCAAATATTGATGTATTAAAGAGGTCTTCTCTAACTAGCTTATTTGATGTAGAAACCACTTTTCCCCCACTATCCTTTTTTTTTTTTCTGCATTTTTTTTTTTAAAAATTTCTACTTAAAAAAAAAATTGCTATAGGGTGGGTGCACTTTCCAGAGAGAGACAGAAGAGTGAGAAAGAGAGAAGAAACATGAGAAAACAAACCCCAATGGGGATGGCCATGCATAATCCCTTCTCCTCTAGGGATTTTTGGGCAGGCACCAGGAACACCTGGAGTGTTTTTCAAGCTACGGGGTCTGGGACTAGAACCGTGCAGTCAGTCATCTGGGACCACAACACTTTAACCGTCATACCTCTGCTGCCCACTGCCCCACATCATTCTTTTGTATATACTTAACCCGCTTGATTTTTCTAGAGTACTTCACTATCTTCTCTAATCAGAAAATATCTGAGTTTGCTGTGGTTGCTGATAATCCCCAAATGTTAGCATGTACCCAAAGCAGAAATCTGTCTTGCTCAGGCTACTTGTCCATGGCAAACCATCAGGGGCTTCCCTCCTGGTAATCACTCAGTCTCAGAGTGAGCAGGCATGGTTTACCATGTGTTTCCACACTTACTCCAGCAGTGCAGTGGCAAGGGGGTGTGGTGGTTTAAACACTCTTAAAGCTTCTGTCTGCAAGTGACATATGTCATTTCTGCTTTTATGTCCTTGGTCATAACAAGTCACATGACTAAACCTAACTACAAAACAGGAAGGAGTGTGTCACCATGTGCCCACCAGGCAACAAGTCATCATTATTTGGTGAACGGCATGAAGTCAATCCTATAGTATCAGACACAATAGGTAGTTAATTCTTTTTTGTTTATCCCCCTCCACCCTGCATGATAGAAATGTTAGCTCTACTTTGTTCATTGCAGTTCTCTTGATGTTTCAAACATGCTTGACATATGGTAAGCACTTAATAGATATTTGTCGAGTGATGGAACACACATCTAAGCTATTTCTCTAGACTGTAACTCCTTGAGGGCACACACAATTCTCGTTTATCTTTGTATTTCCTTTCATTTCTGGACAGTGTCTTGAGCCTACTCAACAATCATTAAACATTTTTCCAGTGAAAAACAACCTGTGACTTAAGACCCTGACTTCTCATTTGCAGAATTCCAAAATAAATATTTTACAGCTGGGAGAATACTGGAGCCAGAACAGGATAGTGAAGGGTCAGAGAAGAGACAGCACATGAGGAACAGGGTAGACACCTGTGTGTGGTGGAGGACTCGCGAAGATTGTTAGGGTCAATCGAGTCCAGTCTTCTGGACAAATGTTCATTACCTGCCTTTTATTTTAATCCACTTCCCTCCCTTCCCTCTTTGATGTATTAAAGAGGTCTTCTCTACCTAGCTTATTTGATATAGAAACCACTTTCCCTCCACTATCCTTATTTTTTCTTTTTTTTAATATAAACTTTTTTTTTTTTAATTTGCTATAGGGAAACATTTAGCACACAGTTTAATACAGGCACTCCTGATGTCTATGGTCGAGTCCCATTCTTAAGACTGGGTGGTTAAGTGAATTGGTTGATGAGCAAGGCTCTTAAAGGTGGATGTCTTGTGGTGTGTCATGGCATCACAGGATATATATTTTTCGATAGATAAAATGTGACATCACATTAGAATAACGTAATTCCTGTCCATTCAGAAGACATAGAGTCAATGTGCAACAACAAGCAACAAGACACACCACAACACAGTAAATAAAGATCTTGCATAATCGTGTTTATTTATTCTGAATACCACTCTGGATGCACAATACTGTACACATTGATCAATGAAATATGTAGCTTTGTATGACCGTGAATGCCTCTTGTAGTGAATACTAATTGGCTGCAGGAATGAGACAAAGTCTGAAAAAAGGGATTCCCAAGATCACACACACTGGAAAAGGGGATTCCTGTGTTGGAGAACTGGTCATAAACAGGCAGATAATTAAGTGAGGAGTGGCTTGACTCTTCTCTCTTATTTTGGCTGGAAAATTAATTTAACTTTAGAAAGGTGCACGGCTTTCTTAGCACAGGTTCACTCGGCAGGCAGTTATTCTGCCCCTTTCCTGCTTTTTATGTATTTAATTTTTATTTCTTTGTATCTGTTACTTTTGAGTTTATCAATTAGTCAGAAATTTTATCATGGTGGGGAACCCTGCAGTTTTGGCCTTCCAGGGACAAGCTTTAGTGGAAACGTGAACTCAACGTAATTTGTTTAAAATTACAATGAGGCACCTGAGGATGGGATGGAAATGAAATTTATGGTAGCGGCAATTTACTCAGGTTGCAGCTTGTAGGCTCCTGGAAACATAATGTCAACTCCTTTGAAAGGTGGAATGAGTAGATGAATGAACATTCGGTCTTGTTCAGAAGTCAAGCATTCATATTAACACATCTATCCTCACTTCCTCATTTATGGCTAAAGCATTGTAAATGTACCCGCAGGTAAACATGTCTGGACCAAGGATTTGTAAAGATTCTTGAAGCCTCTTCAAACATGAAAATTGAATATTCTCTCCTACCTTCATTTGCCCAGGAAAAAAATGGATAGTCTATGATGAGTAATGTGGTTGCAAATCATTTGTTGAGTTTTGTTGTTTTGTTTTTGTTTTTAGTCTTTTAAAGAAAAAGAAAAGAGTTAGGTGATGTCGTGGTTAAGATTCCCAGATGACCAACAGTGGTTCGAGGCCCAGACCCAGTGAGTTGAAAATCATCCCGAGTGGATGTGTACGTGTGCCCCAAATCCCAAGAGGAGAATGGAGAAGGGACTGTGGTGTGGTCATCCCCTCCAGGAGATAATTTTTTACTTTCCCTCTCTCTGCGTCTGTCTCTCCCTGGTGTGTGCATGGACCCTATAGAGAAAACAAACAAACGAAAAACCACAAACTTAAAAAGAAAAGAGAAAAACAAAAGAAAAGGGCACTCTATAAACAGTGATATAAACAGCCTAGAATGGAATCCTAAGAGAGAGCCAGGAGAAGAGAGGAGAGCTGCCTGTTGGCCCTGAGGGGTACCTGTGATGCAGCATGTGTAGACAGGGGCACTGGACAGTTCTGCAAGAGCTCTTCCTTAGAGTGAGCAGGCTTCTTGGAAACCAAGGCGGGCTTTCTGAAAGGCGAGAAGTGTACTCAAAGCCAAGTCTTGTGCGAGGTCCTTCCCTGGCAGTCATAGCTAAGGTCTGTGACTGGATTTTGCCACCCATCTTGTACCTGAGCATTGTACTGTGCTGCCCTGTAAGGCCACGTGACCAGAAAACCATAGCAATAACAAATATGTATGTGTCCTTGCAGTGTTAGGGAGCACACATTACCTGATTTAATCTTCAGAGCATCTCTGTGAGGTTGTAACTTCATTTGTACATAAATGAAGCAATGAAAAAACTTGCCAAAGGAGCTGACCTGAGTGAATGGCAGGGAATTTAACCACCTCTTTCTGATTCCAGAGTGGCATTGTCCAAGAGAATTATAATGCCAGCCCATAGGTAATTTCAACATGTCTAGGGCTAACCAATGTCACAGTAGTAACACAATACTCTGTGAAACTGTACACATATGGGAAGGTCCTGGGTTCATATCCTGTGGCTTCCCTGTACATCGTAGACACACACACCTGTGCCCATGGTTCAGGCTGGTAGAGGCTTAGGCTGCACTGTGGTGTAGAGACCCTGTGAGGGGTGGTTGTCTCTCTCTCTCTCTCTGACTCTCTCATGGGAGAAATAAATAAATGTAATTTTTTTCTGATATCTATATTTAAAAACTAAAAAGAAACCAGAGAAGGTAAGTTTAATAATATATTTTTTCTAATCCAGTGTCTTAAAATGTTTCATTTTCACATGTAACCAATATAAAGATTATTAACAAATGTTATACATTCTTTTTTTAGAGAGGTTTTTGTTTTATTTTATTTTTATTTATTTTTATTTTTTTGCCATAGGTCGTGTGCACTCGCCAGATAGACAGAGAGAGACAGAGAGACAGAAAGCGAGAAATCACCCCCCAGGGGGGATGGCCACGCTGCAATTCCTTCTCCTCCATTCTCCTCTTTGGATCTTGGGCACGCACGCACATGCACCTGGCGTGAGTTTTAAGCCTCGGATCCGGGATGCGAACAGCGGTCGACTACGTGGGAGTCCAGTGACATAGCCATTACACTAACTGCAGATCCCATACATTCTTTTTGTAAAAAACTAATTCTTCAAAGTCTGGGGCGTGTTGTATATTTATAATACATCTCAATCCATCTCAATCTGTGTCGGCCACATTCTAAGTCAAGTCCCATCCGTGGCTAGTGACTATTGAGTTAGAGAGGGCAGGGTTGGTCTACTACTCCATGTAGCTTCTCACATGCTCCAAGTTGTGGGGGAGATGTGGGAGAACGAGGAGGAGCAATTTGTGTCACCTTGAACACCCTTAAAATAGAGGTACTCTGGGGCAGGCTGCCCTGAGGACATTTGGTAAATACATACAGTTCTCACAAAGTTCCACTTCCGGGCAGACACGACTGTACTGGTTGCCTGATTTGCAGAGACACATGCTCAGTAATTATGGTCTCATTTCCTACCCAGCCAGGGACACTGGTCCTGTGAACAACCCACACAGCCCATGTGATGAGCCATCTCCCTCATTTTTCTTCAGCAAACTCTCCTGTCCTTGTCTGGCTTCCAGAGATTCACCTGTGGGAAAATCTCTTCATCAGGTTGTTGTATCCTGAGAATTCTTTCTCTTTCCTTAATATTACATTTAAAATGCTTCTAAATTGGGACCAGGAGATGGTATAATGGTTATGTCGCTTAACTCCCACATGGTTAACTGTCGTTCGAGTCCCAGACTTAAAACTCATGCCAGGCATGTGTGTGCATACCCAAGAGCCCAAGAGGAGAATGGAGGAAAAGGGTTTGTGGTGTGACCATCCCCACCGAGGGATGATTTCTTGCTTTCTGTCTCTCTGTCTCTCTGATGAGCACAAGTACCTTATAGTGAAATTATTCCTTTCAAAAAAAAAAAGCTTCTAATTAAAAAAAAAATTAAAAAGAAATGAAGTACTTCTCAACTGATTTCTTGATTAGGAAAGTAATGTCTCACTAACAGAGCTTAGGAATGCTGCAAAAGGGAACGCAGATCTTTAGCTCTGTCAATTGAGTAGCTGTGTTTCCTTACTAGCTGGGGAGTCCGTTGCCCACTATAGCAATCCTGGCACCAACCTCACCACTGAGATGAGTATGTTTTAGAGATGGGCCAGATGGGAAGAGTCCTTGCCTCATCTGTTTATCATGTACATTAGATGTGGCCATTGCCCACATCCTATAAAATCACCAGGAGAAATAAACTCATAAGGTGATGTATTTTGAGGATGAGCACAATCTTTCAGATGATTTTAAAAAAATTGTTCTTTGTGTGTATGGGAGTGGGAAGAGGGAGAGAGACACCCAAATCTTCTAGATCTAAGCAGACCTGAGTTCAAACTTCTGGTCTGTCACTTATTAGCTGTATCAGGGCAGGTTCATTCATCTCCCTGCCCTCAACATCATTGGGTTGGTGTGAAAATTGAGAGACAGTTCATGAAGAGCACTTAATGAAGCAATCATTACATATTAGGCTACCGATAAAAGGCAGCTACTACTACTATCATTATTGTTATTATTTTAGACAGGGTCTTACTGTCATGATCTTCCTGCCTGTCAGTCTCCTGAGCCGCTGGAACTTCAGCCATGGGCCATCATCCCAGCATTTTAGAGTGGGCCAGGAATTGAGCCAGACTGCCTCTGTTGGCTTCAGCCTGCCAAGTAATAGCATCGACCATCACGTGAAGGCATCTAGCCTAGAGTCTGACACACAGTGCTCAAAAACATATTTCTCAGTGAATAAAAGCAGTAAATGATGAGTGCCAAGAGAGAGGTGTGCCGGTTTCAGATGTCTCTCCAAGTCTCATTTCTGGGTGTTACCAACCACTCTTCTGTCCCCTTCTAACTGAATGACCATGAAGAGCCCACTGTATTTCACAAAACATGGCCCCATATGTTGCTGTTCCTGCTTTCTGTATGCCTGACATAACTCAGCTATTGATGGGCTCCTAACCATCCTTGATCATTTCGTTCAGCGCCTGCCTTCTCCTCTATGAAAGCTTCTCTGACCCTCCAGAATTAATGACTCTCTTGTCTGCGAACAGAACTGCTCTGAACATTTGTATGACCCAGGCAAGAAAACATGTTCAATCTTTCTTTGTCAAATACACCAACATAACAAAAGTAAAGAATAGGAGTAAGGGAGCCAGCAGATGGTGTAGTGGTTCCATCATTGGATTCCAACATGGCCAACCACGGTTGGAGTCTTGGACCCAGTGACTTAAAAATTATGTCGGGCGCATGTGTACATATGCCTAAGATCCCAGGAGGAGAATGTAGGAGAAGAGATTGTGGGTGGCACACCCCACTAGGGGGCAATTTCTCACTTTCCTTCTCACTGTCTCTGTCTTTCTCTCTCTCCAGTGTGCATGCATCCCAAGGCAAAAACCTTTTTTTTTTTTAAAAAAAAAAGAAGACTAAGTACATTGTTTTTCATAAGACTGAAAGTTGGCAAAATACTGAAGATGGATGAATTTAATTTAATAATAATTATTAAATATTATTTAAATTTTACACTGAAAATATTTGGGCAAATAAAACAAATATATAATCCATACATTATTATGTAAATTTTATATAGTTGTTTTATAACTTTTTTATGACTAGCAAAATTGTTTATTGTAAGGAAGATTTTCATCTAAATTGTGTTATATTCACGACAATGGTCTAAAGGATTAAACCATAAAATAGGTTGGATTGGTTATGGGTGCTCCTATACAAATCTACAGTTCAATGCTTATCTCTGATTGGTTCTGCATCTACATCAGCTCTACATCTCTTAATTTTCATATATTTAAATTTATTTTTTTTAAAGTTAATTCTATCTTATTAAATACTTTTATAAAGCAAGACTACTTGCAAATCTAATGTTCAATGTAAAGAATCAGTATTACATTTATGCATTGTTAGACACAGGTTTTTTTTGAGAGTTTTTTGCTACAGGGCGTGTGCACTCTCCAGAAAAATAGAGAGAGACAGAGAGACAGGAAATGAGAAATTACCCCCAAGGGGGATGGGCATGCTGCAATTCCTTCTCCTCCATTCTCCTCTTGGGCTCTTGGGCACGCACACACACTTGCCTGACTTGAGTTTAAGCCACCGGGTCTGGGACTTGAACTGTAATCGACTACATGGGAGTTCAGCAACATAGCCATTTCACTAATTGCTGGTCCCTAAACATACGTTTTGAATATATAGACGTGTGTGTGTGTGTGTATGAGATTTTTTTTTTAATGTTATGGATTGTTTTCTGTAGAGGTTGTATGCAAGAATTTGGATAATGAGCTAATTGGTGAGCATCTCCCAGGTCACAAATTGGAACATCATTAGGAACAAGAAACTTGATGTTCAGCACTCCTGGGAAATTAGGCTATTTATGTGAGAGGGAAGGTGGGGCAAGTTCACTTGTCTTTCTCTCTTACCTACATGCTTCTTCCATGGCTCAAATCTTCCTCATTCAAAGCAGTATTTGTCTCCAGCATTGGTACAACTTATACACTTTTGTGACAAAGTTGATTAGTCTGAGGATCTGGGGGGTAAAGATATGGAGAAATATTTCCCTGGCGGAGCTGAAGGATGAAAGTCTGAAGTGGAACATTTAGGGTTACAAGATGCGCAAGTATTACGTGCCAGATTCTAAGTAGCAGAGTTCATGAGTTCTCTAGTTAAATGTGTATATGTGGGGACCAGCAGATGGCCTAATGGTTATATCCCTGGACTCCCATGTAATCAACTGTGGTCTGAGTCCTGAGTCCATCAGCTTAAAGCTCACACCGGGCACATGTGCATGTGTGCCTAAAATCCTGAGGCGAAAATGGAGGAGAAGGGATTGTGGCATGGCCACCCCCCAGTGGGATAATGTCTTACTTTCTGTCTCTCTGTCTGTCTCTGTCTCTCCAGTGAGCACGCACACCCTAAAGCAAAAATCTCTCTATAAAAAGATTTGTGTATGTGTGTGTGTTGTCACATGCTGTCATTATTCTTCACATGTTGCTACTGAAATGGAACCTTCTTATTCTTATAGCATGAAACCTTAAAATCATCCTGGACCCCTTTCTTTAATCTCACATCATGTATCAAACCCATCTTCCAATTCTACGCCAGGTGCATGTGCAGGTGTGCCCAGAATCCCAAGAGAATGGTGGAGAAGGGATTGTCATGTGGCCATCCCCCAGGGGGTGATTTCTCACTTTCCCTCTCTCTGTCTCTCTCTGGTGAGATCACATTCCCCGTGGCAAAAGAAAATCTTTATATATATATGTATATATATAAATCTTGGCCAGGTATTGTGGCACAGTAATGATGAAACCACATAATGCTGCCTACACATGTCAGGTGTCCATATGTGTGTTTGTCATCTTAGCTGACCAAGGCGATGTGAAGACCCTATTGGATACCTATTTCTCTCTCTCTCTTTCTGTCTCTCTGTATTTCTCTGTTTCTCATGAAAGAAAGAAAGAAAGAAGCTTTTAAAAACAGTTCTGTAACCTAACCATGTGTCCAACATCTTCCCCTATCATTATAGCCCAAGCCACTGTTACCCTTCATCTCCCATTGCTACACTGTGCCTCCACTCTGCTCCCTCCTAAAGTCTGTAACAGTTATTAGTCATGCTCTTAAAAAACAAGTAACTAGGGGCCAGCAGGTGGCGTGGTGGTTAAGGGCGCTGGACTCCCACATGGTCGACCACGGTTCGAGTTCTGGACCTGGCGGCTCACTTTCCCTCTCTTTCTCTCTCTCTCTCTGGTAAAATAAAAATAAATAAATAAAAATTTTTTAAAAAGTAACTTTACATGAGCACATGTTGACTGAATTTCTTCAGTACCTTCCTGCCACATTTAAAATAAAATCCACGTCTTCTAGTGTGGTTCACAAGGTTATCCCTGATTTGCCTCCTGTTGTTTACTCCTGGCTTACTGTATTCTAGCCCCATGGGCCTTCCACTGTCCATCAAACATCCCAAACTAATGTCACACTCAGAGTCTTCACATTGTCATTCCCCATACCTGGAATATGTCCCAGAGAGCCAGCACCTTGCTGGCTGACCTCATTCCCTATTGATCTTCTCTAAAAAGCAAACCTCGTCCTCCTTTATTTCCTGGCTATACTGTTATTTAGGACACTTAACAATATCTGACATAATATTACATACCCACTTGTTAAAGCTGTCCATCTATTTCCCCCTTTAGATTTGGTCTATGTGGTTCAAGGTCATGACTTAACCCCTGGCTCCAGAGATGGATATTTTCCTCAGGCTTAGCCATCCCTGGCCACGGGATTGATATGGGGTTGGACAAATGGAGCAAATTAGTACCTACCTAGTACTATTACTGAAACACCTTAGAAAAAGAAGCTCTGGCCAGACACGGGGCACTGTGGGAACACAACGCTGTGTGATGCTGAAGTCATATGGGAAGGTACCAGGTTTGCAGCCCAAGTTCTCTGGGTACACTGGGTGCACTTGTGCATGGCCATGATCCTGGCTGATGGAGTCTGGGGTAGAACATGGTGTGAAGACTCTGTTGGAGGACCTGATTCTCTCTTCCTCAAGGGAGAAATGAAAAAAATAAGAAACAAACTTTAAAAATCAAATTAAAAGAAAGAAATGGAAGCTCTGATTTTGTTGGAGCTACTAAATTGGAACTACTTTCTCCTAATCTGAAAAGCTGAAATTCAAAATGCTCCAAATTCAGCAAGTTTTTGTACACTCACTGACACCATAAGTGGAAAATAGCACACCTGACCTCACGTGATGGGTTGCAGTCAAAATGCGGCAATACAAAAATGTTCTATAAAATTACTTCCAGGCTATATGTACAAGGTATATTTGAAACATAAATTAATTTCATCTTTAGACTTGAAGCCCTTTCCCGAGATAGCTCATTACTGTGGTCGCAAATATTGAAAAAAAATCTGAAATCTGAAACACTTGTGATATCCAGCATTTTAGAAAGGATTACTTAACCTGTGCCATTCTATCCATCTGCAGAAGAGACTGAAAATAAAGACAGCACTGAGAAAAACAACCAAAAGAAGGAAGACGAGATCCTTGAATGCATAGTTTGAGTGCCTAGTGTTTCCGCTAAATAACCCAGTGAATTCCTTTTTTCACTTAAGCTGGTTTGATTTGCAGCAAACCAAAGAGTCTTATGAATAAAGTATTTCTCTATTTACCTCCATTCCCATACCAGGGTGTATGGGTAAATTGGATTTTACTGAAGGTTTGGTACACTCAAAGAAAATGACCACACGGAGGGTTAAAGTAATAATATGTTAATATTGGTATGTAAATAGTAAATAGTATAACATAACAATATAATAATAAATCACGTAAAACCATATACTAAAAGTGACTTTTCCTAACCTAAGGGAAAATCAACCAAGAAGCTGGCTATTCCCATGATTCTTTATAGATGTCCCATACCCAACTTCATAGCTCTGTCCTCGGACACGTACTTCTCTCACAACATCCCTCTTCCTTCTCAATTCCATGGGAGAACCACCACCCACCTTTGGGAAATCCTGCTCTTATGTTTAGGATTTGCTTTTATGCCAGGTCCATTCTTCCTCCTTAGCATTCCTTCTCCAAGTCTGAGTTATCCATCCTATAGTCATATCCAAATATGAGAGTGAGAGAGGGTGGGGAAAGATTATTTTGTGGTTTTTTGTTTATTTGTTTTGGAGAGGTTTTTGCTATAGGGTGTGTGCACTCGCCAGAAAGAGAGAGAGACAGAGACAGAAAGTGAGAAGTCACCCCCAGGGGGGATGGCCATGCCACAATCCCTTCTCCTCCATTCTCCTCTCAGGATCTTGGGTGTGTACGCACACACGCCTGGCGTGAGTTTAAGCCACCAGGTTCAGGATTCGAACCGTGTCGACTACATGGGAATCCAGTGATAAAGCCATTACGCCAACTGCTGGTTCCTATTTTGTTGTTCTATTTGCTTTTGTTTTTGTTTTGTTATAGAAGAAGGGAGTATGTTCTGTAACCAGGTACAGGGAAACAGTAAGTACCATCAAACTATCTGGAAAAGCACAATATGTTCTCAGTATTTATAGATGCCAGGGATAAGCACTTGCAAATCATTCTTCACTATAATCAAGCAATCAATCACTTTCCCTTGAGTATTATACTGATTCCTTCAAATACCCGTTCCTGGCTGCTCATCTGACCATTCCTCAAAATGAATCTTCTTTTGACTCAGCATTTGGTCAGAGTGTTCTCATTAGAGGGCTTTCTTAATTTCAAAATGGCTACAGTCCTTCTGAACCTTCAGCCGACCAACTATAATCCCCATTATCAAATGCATCTATGATTGCCATAGTGGTTGTGTTTTTATTTATTATGCAAAAGCTGAAAGACCTCTTTTTGATTCATTTTAAGTTTCTCAACCAAGTAGGTTCAATAAGTAGGTGCTGAATTAACAGAAAACCGACCTGGCTTCGTATATAATAATTTGTCACTTGTGAATTGGATGGTGAACTTAATTTACATACATTACTAGACATCAATAGGTTTAGAGTCTTTATATTGGTGATAAACTCTTATTTTGTAGAAATTGCTAATTAAGATGAAAATATTATCTAAGGAAAATAGATTAGCCCTTAAGCATCTATTAAAATAGAGCTGGTTTTCATGTTGGCCAGAAGAGGGCAGAGTTCCTGTGGAAATGCGACAGAACAGAAGTATTTTGACACTGCAGAAAGGTTTAAGAGCACATGGCGCTGTCTAGGGAAGGCAGAAATAAGTGGCAAAGAAAGTGTAGTGGGAGAGCAAAGGAAGAAATCATCTCCGGAAAGAGATAGGCTAGGAAACTTTTTAAAAATTCTGTTTACTTTATCAAAATTTATCATGCACTGATTAATTTATTCTTCCATTAAGTATTATTGAGTACCTACTCTGTGTTGGGCACCCTACCTGGAACTAGCAAAATGGAAATGAACATAACAGACATGGTGTATGCCCAGGGAGCTTACAGACTAGTAAGGGTTACGAGAATTAAACAAGTAAGTACAAATGTAATTACAAATTTTGTTCGAAACTATGGAAGAAAGTATTGGGATCTGTCAGAAATACTTTACATGAGGGGAGAGCTGTCTAATAAGTGAAATATGAAAGACGAATTGTCATGTGGAAAGTTGGGAGAAACATGTTCCAGGCAAAATGAATAATTTATATGATGACCTGGAGGTTGTTGGAAGGGGGTTCAAATGTTGGAGGAATTAAAGAAGATGCTTGCACAGTAGGGAGTGGGGTAATAAAAAAATGGGGAAAATTATATAGGACCTTTCAAGCTATGCACAAGAGTTCAGATTTTCTAGCATGAGCAATGGAAAGTTTGTAAAGGGTTTTATGCAAAGGAATGGCATCATTTCATCCATATTTTAAACGACTGCTCAGGCGGCAGTGTGGAGAATGAACTGGAGAGGCGTGCTGGGGAACACAGGTATTAGTTATGAGGCTGTTGCAGTAGCTCCGGGCAGAGATGATGAAAGCCTGGACTAGGGCGATGACGACAGGTGAGAAGAGTTGGACAGATCCGAGATGTGTTTGAAGACAGACTTGACAACACTTGGTAATCGGATGTTAAGGAAAGGTGTCAGATGTTTTCGGGCTAGTTTCTTTCATGAGCCACTGGAGAATTGCAGGGAAAGGCAGGCTAGGGATGTGAGGATGGTGGGTCAGGAATAGAAAACCAGGAGGTCAGCTTGGGCACATTCACTTTGAAATCCCTGTGAGATATCCAAATGGAGATGTTCTGAAATGGAGCTCTGAAAGGAGAACTGAGAGATACAAGTTGTGAATCACCCACATACAAATAGTATCTAAACCCCTGCATGTGGATGAATTCCAGAGGCAGGGAGGAGAGAGAGGAATGAGATGTGCCAGGAGTCTGTCCTGAGAAACTAACAAAGTCAGGGATCACACACTGTTAATATTTAGACTTTTGTGGGCTGATGGGAAGAAGACCTTCCCCAAATTAGTTCAGTTAATAGCTACCCAGCCTGTCTCCTTATAAGGTAAAGTAAGTGTGTATTAGTTTCCTGTTGCTGTTATAAAAAATTACCTTAAACTCAGTGGCTTAAGACAACACATATTCAGTCTCTTGAGTTTCTGGAGGAAAGAAATTAAACGTAAATCTGTCTAGGCTAAAACTCAAGGCATTGGTAGGACTATGTTTCCTCTTAAGGCTCTAGGGGAGAGAATCTGCTTCTTGCATTTTCTATCTTCTAGAAGCTGCCCAAATTCCATGGCTTGTGACCTGCTACCATCTTCAAAGCCAGCAATGATGCACTGAGTTTTTCTCATGGTGCCTCGTTCTGACTCTCCTGTGACCCTCTGGTATTTTTGTGAGACCCCTGTGATTACATGGTACCCCATTGGATAACCCAGGACAATATGCCCATCTCAAGGTCTGCCGAGTAGCACCCTTAGTTCCCTCTGCAGCATTAATTCCCTCTTATTGTAGTGCTCACATGACTATCGTGTTTGTGAAAGGTCACACATGTGCACACTATAAAGAATTCTCCCCCTTGCCATAGGTCACAGGTGCTTGCCGGAGAGAGGGAAAGTGAGAAATCACTCCTCCATGGGGAATGGCTATACCACAATCCCTTCTTCTCCATTCTCCTCTCTGAATTTTGGGCATGTATGTACTTGTGCCTGGTGTGATTTGCAAGCCACCGGGTCTGGGTCTCATTCTGTGATCAGCCATATGAGAGCACCCTAACCACCATGCCACCTATTGGCCCTGAAAGGGTATAATTTTTTAAGAAAGAATTATTTATTCAATCCCATTTGTTATTATTATTTTTTAAAATTTGATGAGAGATGGAAAGGGAAAGGGAGAAAGCAAGCCACCAGGTCCAGGACTTGAACTGCAATCAACCATGTGGGAATTCAGTACCTTTAACCACCACTGTGCCTGCTGGCCCTAAAAGTGTACGATTTTATTTGGTATAAATATTAATTGGCATAAATGTTATTTTGCTGGGTTTTGTTTTGTTTTTGATTTTGCCAGAGAGTGTATGCGCTAGTTGGAAAGAGACAGAGAAAGAAAGAGAGGGAGAGTACGAAAGCATCCCCCATGGAGAACGATCACTCCCTTCTCCATTTATCTCTACTTTCAGGATTTTGGGTGCGCATGCACACATGCCCAAAGTGTTTCTCAAGCTGCCGGTCTAAATGACTTGAACTACGCGGTCAGTCAGGTGGGATCCAGCTATCTTAACCACCCTGTCACTGGCTGGCCCAATATCATTTATAAAAAGAAAGAAAGAAAGAAAATGCACAAATTCTAGAAGTCTTTTTGGTTTAGGAAAGTTCTGTGCTGTTTTTAATAACAGAAAACGGGGCCAGCAGATGGCATAACAGTTACATCGCTAGACTCCCACATTGCCGATTGTGATTCAAGTCCTAGATCTGGTGGCTTGAAAATTGTGCTAGGTGCATGAGTGTGCAGGCCCAAGATACCAGGAAGAGAATGGAGGAGAAGGGAATGGAGCATGGCCAACCCCTTGGGGGGTGATTTTCACTTTCTCTCTCATTGTCTCTGTCTCTCTCTCTCTCTCTGGTAAGTCATGTACCCTAAAGCAAAAACCATTCTTAAAAAAAGAGATAAAATAAAATGACAGAAATGACCTGAAACTGGATGATTTTAAGAACAGAGGCTTATTTGAGTCACAGAGTGGAGGTCGGATGTCCATGGGTCACATCTGGTGATGCTGTACAGCACAGTGTGAGCAGGAGAACATGCCCCTGTGTTTGCATGTCTCTGCTTTGCTCGCACATCATGGGGACCCTGTACCTATGACAGTCATCCTAATCGCTTCCTCAAGGCCCACCTTTCAACATAATAGTTGGAGTAAGTTTTTGCCTTTTAATCCTGTTACAGCCAAAGCTTAACATTTGGGGAGGGTGTTCAAACTACAGCACCTTCCTCAGTCCGTATCTTTCTAGAGCATTAACTGTACTGTCTTACGATATAGGTAAGCGAAACGTGTTCTAACTACACTAGAAGAATAAGGGTCCTTTATAAGAGCTCTCCACAAAGCAGCTCTGCTGAAATGCATGGAAGGAAGAAAAAGAGCCACAGACTCGGGACATCAGGGTGCCAAATCGGACAGTCGCTAACTAGTTCTGTGATTTTTAGATGAAACACGTAAACTCTCTGGAACTTAGCTGCCCTCTCTGTAACACAGGAATAAGTTCTGATCAAATCTACCTCACAGGGCGTTATGAATATCAAAACCCTAAAAATGTACATTGAAGTCCTTGGAAAAATTAAAAATTCCTTTCTAGCATACAGTGTAGTTTCTTTTCTAATTCTAATAACTTACTACTTAGTGATGGTTGGACTACAGGGCAGCAAGGTGAACACTACAAACGCAGTAACTTATAATCATCACAACAGTGTTATATAGGAGCTCTAATTTACAGAGAAGGAGATAAAATTTTGGCATGTCTATGTAATCCACCAACTTTTTTGCTCAACAAAGATTTTTATTCTTATTTATTTAATTTTTTTAAAAGAGATTTTTGCCTTAAGATGCATGCGTTCGCTGCAGAGAGACAGAGACAGAGACAGTGAGGGGAGAAAGTGAGAACTCATCTCCCAGGGGATGGCTACGCTGCAATCCCTTCTCCTCCATTCTCCTCCTGGGATCTCGGGCATGCTCGCGTACATGACCAGCATGATTTTCAAGCCACCGGATCCAGGACTCAAACCGTGATCAGCCATATGGGAACCCAGTGATGTAACTGCTTCTCCATCTGCTGGTCCCTCAATAGAGATTTTTAAAACAAAACAAAAAGGAGAGAGTGAATTGATCCAGCAGTTTTATTACTTTGCTGATACAGATTTTTCTCAGGGCAAATAAAGGTTTGTTTGTTTACTTACTAATGCTTTGTATATTTTTAAAGAAAGTATGATATAAGCTGGCAGGTAGTATGATGGTTAAGGCTCTAGACTCCCACATAGCTGACCACAGTTCGAGTTCCAAACCTGGCAGCCTGCTTTCTCACTTTCCTTCTCTCTCTGGCCAAATAAAAAATAATAATGATAATTATAAATAAAATTAAATTTAAAAATATAAAAAAAGAAAACATGAGACCTTACTTAAGTATCCAACTCCCCCTGAATGAATGCATTTTCTTGAAGTGAATGTTTATTAATTATTTGAGGCTATGAATTTATATCTAAGAACCACTGTAGCTGTACCCCATACATTTCAACATATAGTACAGTTATTGTTATTTAGGTCTAGATATTTTGTAGTTTTTAATTGTCATTTCCATTGTAATTTCCTTTTTAGCCTAGGAATTATTTGGAGGTGCATTTAATCAAAAAGTGAACAAAATATTTCTCCTTTTTTATATTGCTCTTGTGCCTAATTTTGTGATAATATTGTTTAAAAACTGTAATGTCTATGATATCAAATTTTTAAAAAAGTTTTGACTTGTTCTTTGTAATCTGGTCTGTGATCAATTTGGTAACTGTTTTATGCATGCTTGCACAGAATGTGTACTTTTGATTTGGGGGGTTTATATAGCTATAATTAATATACTGGATCAATGAGGCATGGCCTGCAAAGAAAACGCAATTTAAAATGAAATAAAATACAAAGTCTGGAGTTGAGTATTATATCCCAGAGTTCAATCTGAAGATCGAACCTCAACAGAAACAGAAGAAAGATTAAGTACATGAGACTGAACTGATGAAACAGCATTCTGTGACTTGACTAAAATATTGCTGCTTTTCTTCTAAACTTTGTTGTCCGGTTTTAAGGATTTTTGTCCTGTCTTCAGCTGTCAATAGATTCATGTAACTACTATTTGAACAGAATACTAACCTGTTTCTAGGCTTTAAGTTTCAAGGAAATATCCTTACCAGTTCAAAACTGATTTTCTTGAAACCATCAGCTGAACTTGCTATTGAATGTAGTTAGATTACTTATGATATTGTGTGATCAATGAAATGTTGGCAGAAAAGGGATTGAAGACAACTAGAGATAGTGTAGACAGCAGGACAGCAGAGATAGTGTAATAAGAGAGTGGAATAGGGCAGAGGTCAGACGTGGTGTAAAAAACATATATAAAAGTAGAAATGGAATATTATGGATGATAACATGCATTATTTAGCCACTATGCAGTTTATTTTAGATGGGAAACCACATTTAGTATGTTGTGATGATGCTCAGGGAATGAATGTAAATTAATAAAAAAAATTCAGAAGAAAAATAAATAAAAAAGAAAAAGCATTAAAAAGACCTATTTGATGACTGCAGTAAGCTGTATAGCCCTAGCTAGTTGCTACTTTATAGTATGTTCATTCTATTCACTGAGGTTTATGCCTAAGGTCAGACTTGTGTTCATGGATATGTATATAACAGCTGTGTTTGCTATTGAAAATATTTAGATTTATTAAGATATTTAGTGAAACAATAAAATGGGGGAGACATAGAAAGCAACAATAGATACCAGACACAGTGTGGGAGGAGGGTGGGAGATGGCAGAGGGTGAGATAGGGAATCAAGGATGGGAAAAAAGGCAAAATATACAGGAAACAAGGAATGGAAAATTATTTGTTGACAATAACACATATGTTGATGTGCTTGATTGAGCCAATATACAGTGTATTCTGAATGGAAAAATCTCATTTTGTATGCCATAATGATGTACAGTGAATGAATGTAAATTTAAAAAATGAAATAAAATTAAAATAAATGTAAAATTTATTCAATGGAAGTAAACTTCTTCTGTTCCTAGATGCAAATTTTGGAAAAGAGCACATCTTTTAAGTGGACTTTTTTTTTTTTTTTTTTTGCTATAGAGCATCTGTGCTTACCAGAGACAGAGAGAGAAAGGAAGAAAGCACCGCCCCCAGGAGAGATGGTCATAATACAACCCCTTCTCCTCCACTCTTTTCTCAGGATTGTAGGCATGCACACAGGCATGCTCAGCTTATTTTTCGAACTGCTATGACTCAAACAGTCAGACTCAGGGATCCAGCTGCCTGAAGCACTACGCCACTGGCTGGCCCTCTGTGAACTCTTAATAGAATGCCTCCTCTCACTTGGTTCCCTAATCACGGTATCTACAACAATGTCCTACAAGTGATGTTTATCAGTGCTTTAGTGTATATCCAAGTGAGATTGCTCCTCCCTTTATGCTCAGGTCTGTAGTTGGCTGTGTGTTTTCTTGGTCTAAGTGTTGGCTTCTGGATTCTGGTCTCTTCTCTCTCCCTTCATTATTTTCTTCTTAACCTGCTGCTCATTCTATTCTCCCTATTTTAGTGAATAGCACCAGTGCCCACCATGTAGGTTGGAACCAGGAGTCATTCTGGACTCTTCTTCCTATACCTACCCCCTTTACTAACAACAAGACTCATCAACTCTATGAAGGTGAAGAGATCATCAAAAAAACCAACATAAGACATATAAAGTGTTAGAATCTGTCAATATCTCAGTGAAGTGCTCTTTGACCAACCTATTTAAACTGTAGTCCCTTCTACCCGTGTTCCTTGTCTTCTCTTGGTTTGATTCCAACATATGTCCATCTGCTCTGTTTTGTATGTCCCCCAAAATTCATGTGTTGATATATGGTTGTGATGAGATCAAAAGAGTTAAAGCTTAATTGGACCATGTTGTTAAAAGGTGGGGCCTTTGGAAGAGGTTAGAATGAAGGTCATTGTAGTGAGGACCCATGATTGACTCCTGGCAGAGTGATAAGGAGAGGAAATAAGACTGGAATAGAGAATACCAACAGACATAGCTACTCTGCTCTGCTCTCGCCCTCATGGCGTGATACCTTGGGACTCTTCAAGATCCCTCCCGAACTGAACCTTTAAACCATAAGCTAAATAAACCTCTATTCTCTTAAAATTACCCACACTCCTATATTTTCCATTACTTGCAATGGAATGGATTAAAATATCAGCTGAGATATAACCATCTAACATACTTGGCATTTATTTATTTGTTTAACATCTCTTTCCCCACTAAAATATAAGCTCCTTGCAGGTAAGGATGACTGTTAGTTTTGTTTCCTGTAGTCTCATCAGTGCCTTGTTGGTGCTTGGCACAGCAGATGTTCAGTAATTATTTGCTGAGTGAATGAGTAAGTGAATAACACACGACATCTAAATCCTCATCCACCAGGGAAAGATTTTAATTAGCCATGCCTCACATTAGAAAACATTATGTGTTTATTTACCGTAAATATATCATATCAACTATATAATAGCAGCTAACATTTATTGAGCACTTATTACATGCAAGGCATTGTGCTAAGATTTATATGGATTATTGAAGAATATACTACAGATCTGTCGGAAACACTCTCCCCTTCCCTGCTCCTTTTTATTTGACTAAACTCTTTCTCATTTGTCAGGCTTCAGTTCTGATGGCTCCTCCTTTGAGGCGCCTATGAAACTGATCATCTAAGTGAGGATCCTGCATTGCCCACAGCTCCTGCTGCATCTTTCTGGCATTTTGCTTCAGATAGTCTATCATCCCCGCTGTTTGTTTTCAGTTTCCTTTGCTGAACTTGATGCTCTGCTCTGTGGGTGCAGAGACTGGACTACTTGTCTTGGTAGCTCCAGTACATGGCATACTGCCTGGTACATTGTAGGTGCTCAGGAAACGTTTGCTCAGGGAATAGATGGAATCCAATGTCACTGTATACCGTTCCGGTTCGGTCTGTATATACGGAGAATGTGTGAAAAATAACAACTCCAACGACAGCACAGCTGCGCATAACAATTGCTAAGTCAAAGGCTAACGAGTTAAAAAATATTGGCCTTCACTCAGAAGTTAAGGAAAAGAGAGATAGGAGGCTATGCATATTTCCTGTGTTCCATAGGAAATGAATACTTCCTAAGCCCTTTTCCTCCAGCAATTTCCTAAGTAAATTGAGAATGCACCATATAATTTTATAGCCCCATGAAAGAAGAAAGTAAAACGCTTTCAAAATGGTTTGTGCCACATGCTATAACCTAGCTTCTTATTTATGGCTTGACAAATAGGTGAGGGAAAGTTGTTATATTTTCCTATTTCTTCAGAGCCTTTGAATCATAGTTAACAAAGACCACATTGAAAACTTAACTTACCTTATCACTCATGAGATCAAGTTCTGGATTATGTGAAGGGAAAATGTTTTCAATAGAGCCTCCTTCCCCTCCCATTCACCCACCCCTCAGCTGGGGCACGAGATGCCATCGAAGCATCATAGTTACTTCATGCTTTTTCTATTGCTCTTCATTGGACCAAAGCTAATGTGCACTGAATGCCCTCACAAATGACACGAAAAACTTGAAAGGAAACTTTAAAGGTGGTTTTAAAATTTCAATCTGAGGCTAGTTGAAAGACGATTGTTTAAGGAGGTATGCAGTTTGTGATTGTTGGGAAATTGGGCAAGATTTCATTTTTTTAGTTCAAGCTACGTGGCAGCCTAGGGAATAGCAAACTAAAGAGAATACAGTTCTTGGGAAAGCGCACGGACATGCAAATGAGTAGGAAGAAGAAATAGAGAATGATTCTCTTTTGATGGTTTCTGGGTTTTAAGAAAATTTTTCAGTTTATATGCCTCAGAAGGAAAAGTGGACAAGTCAGGATGCTATTAACAACAGTTGTGGGACGATTTTCACTGACTTATGTAAGATTAGGCTCTGGGCTTTTATCCTTTTTTCACTAGAGGACATATGTATGAACCAGAGAGAGAAAGAGAAAGAGGGAGAGGAGAAAGTACCCCTCGTGGGGAATTGTCTTGCCTCAATCCTTTCCCATCATTCCCTTTTTCAGGGATTTTGGGCACGCCCATCCGTGTACCTGACATGTTTATTACGCCTCTAGGTCCAGGACTCACGGTCAGCCGTGCAGGATCTGGCTGCTCTAACAACCATGCCACAGAGTTGGCCCCAGTGTCTGTTTTCATATAGCAATTGTCCCTTTTGTAAGAAAAGTCCTTCTTTTAAGGAGAATGTACCTTTGATTCAAATGGTGTTCCAAAGCCATATTTAGTTCAAAGATAAACCATCTTGATCACAAACCTATATCATGTTATCTATTATAACTAGAATAATAGTCACATTATTACATTCGTCCATGTGCCATGCCAATTCTAACCTCTGGCTAGAATTTGTAACTGCTATCATTATGGTTATTACTATTCATACTTTTATAAATGACTTTTTTATATGACGTTAAATATAAGACATCTATCCCACATGTATTTAACACATATTTATGCATACACATATAAATATATGCATATGGATATATAGCCACATATGGATAAATAGACACATGTGTGTATACGCATATAAATATATGCATATGGATATATACACACCTATGGATAAATAGACACACGTGTGTGTATACACATAAATATATGCATATGGATATATAGGCACACATAAGACACACACACATATATAGTGACTCTGAGACACATAAGCTCCCTCATGAAACTCTATTAATGCCTGTGGGGGTTGCTATTATTTTATTTGTTGGTTTCAAGCTCCAGTAGATTCTGTTATCAGTCCAGGAAGTCCCTTGTTTCTCCAAACTGGAAATATACTAGGAAGCTGTGCACACGTGTGATATGGCAGAGCCAGGAAAGGTCTCCCCAGCCATTGCAATTTCCTTTATGGGTGCTTAATCCAAATTCTCACCACTATGAACTAGTTTCTTTGTGTGTGAGCTTTATAGAAATCTTAGTATCACAGAATCTTAGAATTTTAAGCTTAGAAAAGATATTGAAGATCTGATTCAACTATCAGCTATGGTTTGAGGTCTCAGACTCTGAGAGTAGTAGAACCATGACTTGAGTAAAGGCTTTCTCAAGGTCAGTTCTGCTGTCTTTCACCATGTTCATTTATTCATTCTTTTTGTTTTTATATTTTTAAGTTTTTGCCATAGGATGCATGTGCTTACCAGAATGAGACAAAGAGAGAGAGAAAGTGATAACTCACCGCCCTGGGGTGGGGAGCAGCCATGCTACAATCCCTTCTCCTCCATTCTTCTCTCAGTATTTTGGGCACTAATGCACATGCACCTGGTATGAATTTCTTTTCTTTTCTTTTTTTCTTTCTTTTTTTCCTCAACATGAATACACTGCATAATCTAGTCATTCAAGCCACCAGGTCTAGGACTCAAAACTCAGTCAGCTATATAGGAGTCCAGCACCTTAACCACCACACCACCAGCTGGACCCTCATTCTTTCATTTATGGCATAATCAGGACTCTTCTGAGTGAAAGTAAGAGAAATCCAACTCTGACTAACTTCAAGAAAAGAAGAAACCTTATTGGGACCAGCAGTTAGCATAAAGGCTATGTTGCTGGACTCCCACGTAGTCGACCGTGGTTCACATCCCAGACCCGGTGGCTTAAAACTCACGCCAGGCGCATGTGCTTGTGTGCCCAAGATCCTGAGAGGAGAATGGAGGAGAAGGGATTGCGGTGTGGCCATCCCCCCCTGGGGGGGTGATTTCTCATTGCTCTCTTTCTGTCTCTCTGTCTCTCTCTGTCTGTCTGGCGAGCGCACGCGCCCTATAGCGAAAAAAAAAAAAAAAAAAAAAAGAAACCTTATTAGCTCATAGACCTGAAAAACCTTCAGGAACCATAAGCCACCATGGCTCAGATAAGGTTTTATTTTGTTTCAAGAGAGATTTTTGCTGTAGGGCACATGTGCTCACCAGAGAGACAGAAAGCAAGAAAGCACCCTCCAGGAGGGATGACCATACCACAATCCCTTCTCCGTTCTCCTCTTGGTATTTTGGGCATGCATGTACACACACTCGGTGTGAGTTTTAAGCTGCTGGATCCAGAACTCAAACCACGGTTGACTACACGGGAGTCCAACAACATAACCATTGAGCCATCTGCTGGTCCCTCAGATAAGGTCTTTATCACTAGGTCTGTGTACGAATTTTGTCTCTGCTTTTCTCTGTGCAGGATTAATTCCCAGCAAACGCATTATATTACATAGCAACAAGTCTTCCTCCTTATCATCCTTCTCTCAGAAGTTATAGGCATGTGCCCCACTACCTTCAGCTCTGTCAGAGAAAAGCTCACTTTCCTAGACGTCTCAGAAAAGTGCTGACATGAAATCTCAGTGGCTCGCCTTGGACTGTGTGCCTATGCTTGAACCAGTTGGAGGGTTGAACTGCATCTACTGGCCTGACCTAAGTCACATAGGTCAGTATGTCAGCTCTAGATGAATCTCACAGGCTGAGAGTGAAGGAGACTCATTTCCTAAACAAAGGAAAAAAAGGAGCACTGTAGGCTACCAGAGGCAAAATAAAATGGATGTGGAGTAGCTCAAAGCACCCACTGTCTGCTTCAAGTGTGTACTGCATCTGAGACACTGTGCTAAGGGTTTGTTTACGAAGCAACTGTCATCAACTCATTTGTTTATCCAATGATTTTTTTCAAGATGAACAAACTGTCAGAAAGTTAAACTTATAGAAATGGAGTAAAGGAGAGATTATATTGGATCTGTTGAAGGAGTGATGGCGAGGTGACAGGGAAGGAAGTCCCTTGTTTCTGTAAACTGGAAATATACTAGGAAACTGCACATGTGAGATATGGCAGAGACAGGAAAGGTCTCCCTGCAGGGGGCAGAGGGGCAGAGTCCTGAGGAGAGGAGGGAAAATGAGTCCTGAATGAAGGTCAGTAGGGTACCTGAGAACAGGAGGGATGTGGGAAAAGGTCAGGTGAGAGGTTGCCAGAAAGAATCCATCTAACCCAAGAATGATTTGTTCATTCATCCAAGCAGTTTTGGAACTACTATGCCAGGTGTGAGGGTAGCAGGACAGATCTGCCCTCATGGTCTCCAGGAGGGACACCAAACCAATGACTAATGGCGGGTGCTGTGATTGCTACCAGGGAGCAGTTCAGGGAGTTACAAGAGAATATTTATTAGAGGACTTGACTGTATTGGCGAGAGTGTGAGGAGCAAGAAAGGCAGAGAAGGTATTCTAGAGAGAGAAACATTTCAACCTAGACCTAAAGAGTGAAAAAGAGGTGGGGTCCAGCAGATGGGGCAATGGTTACATTGCTAGTCTCCCTCAGAGTCGACATGGCTGGAGTCCCAGACCTGGTGGCTTAAATCTCACACCAGGTGCATGTACGTGCATGCCCAAGATCCCAAGAGAATGGAAAAGAAGAAATCATCCCTCAGGGCGGGGTGTGTGTGTGTGTGTGTGTTGGGGGTGGGGGGGTTGATTTCTTGCTTTCTGTCTCAGTATCTGTTCCTCTGGTAGGTGAACATGCCCTATAGCAAAAATCTCTCAAAAATAAACAAATAAATAAATAAATGAAAAAGAGGCTTGTTAGGATCGTAGAGGGGTCCACACAAGGGAAAGAATTCCAGGCAGGAAGTATTAGAGCCTGTGAGAAAGTGTTCAAGGTTATAAGGAAGAGAACGATGCATTCCAAGTCAACCTGGAAAGGCCAATGGGCTTTAACTAAGGAAGACTGTGAGAGCTTAGGCTGGAAACGGAGGTAAGAGACAGACCATGCCGAACCACTGGAAAGATTTTGAATTTTACTGGACGCGTTGGATTTGGGATGGGATTTGTGTTGTTAGAAGATGACACTCGCTATGGGTAGAGAAAGAAAGTGGAGCGAGACTGTATGGGCAGAGAAAACAAAAGGTGCTGGTGGCTTGGATCGTCATCATGACGGTGGTGAATAACAGAAAGCAGACATATTAAAGAGGTATCTGGAGGTCTTAGTTGTATAAAGATGACTTGTGCATTTGGTTCACATTTTCATTAGCTGGTTAAATTGTAGGTTTTGTTTTTCATGACAGTATTAAACCAACTGGGCATTAGGCTAAACATAATTGTTTGATGGTGAGCTGTATCCTATTGTAATAAATGATGACCACATATCAGTCTGCCTAGCTTAATTTAAGAGGCAAGGTCACAGGACCTTTGTTAATCCTATAGATTTGGGGACCAAACTAAAGAAGAAAGAATGGGACCTTGGAGCCAACAGGTGGGTGGTGGTTGAGGCACTGGACTCCCACATGACTGACTGCAGTTCAAGTTCCAGATCCAGCGGCTTGAAACACATGCCAGGTGTGCAAGCAAGTGTGCCTAGGATCCCAGGAGGAGAATGGAGGAGAAATGATTATGGCATGGCCATCCCCGCAGAGAGAGTGATTTCTCACTTTCCTTCTCACTGTCTCTCTCCTGCTAATGCATGTGCTCTACAGAAAAAAATAAAAAAAAAGAAAGAAAGAAAGAAAGAAAAAAAAGAATGGACACTCCTCTCTAGTCCAGTTGATAAAACTATAAAATTATCATCAACAGATAATACCACATTTCTTTGTCCCATTAATGCTTTGCCTCTCTATTTTTCTTCTAAATGTCCCATATTGTAATATTCGCTTTGTAAGCTAAATAACGTGATTGAATGTATAAAAGGAAAGGAAATGAAATTAAAAAGAATTTTAAAAAAGAAAGTTTACAGGGATGTATTTACACATATGTGGAATTTTTCCCAAGATTTTGAAATAAACCCCTAAATTGTCAAAAAAAATAATAATAATAATAAAAAAATGGGACCTTAACTCTGTGGTCTCACAGAATGATCTGAGTCCTAAGTCAATTTGCTTGCTGAGGACTAGGTAATCCCTTAAACCTGTAAGAGTTCTTATTCTCCTGATGTAATCCTTGAATTGCCAAATGGAATAGGTAGCTAGACTTAGGTACTCTGAGAGTGAAGACTAGAAGTCTCAGTATGCTGTTATTTCAGCAGTCCCCTGGTAAAGCAGCTCTGAAAAATCGAACTTGAGCCTGGGAAGCTAGGATTAAATTTATTAGGGATGCACACCCAACAGGTTTATACTGACAGACATTTACATAGGATGAGTGTGTTCTATAAATGCGTATTCGTCTAGAGGAGAGTGTGGGACCTGAGATCACATTATGCCTCTGCTCTTACGAGCTTTGTCTCCCCAAGTCGGTTGCTATGCTCTCTGTGCTGAGTTATCCCAACTAAAAAGTAAATATAATAGTAATAATAATAACATCTTCTATCACCAATATGGTGCTGAAAACAAAAAGTGAAAGTGGTTTGTAAGCAAAAAATAAGGATGCGGATAGAATCATCCTTATTACAGTCAAGAAAAGCTAAATTACGTTGTGGTAAGAAACAGCAAAGTCTCCATGTCTTAAAATAAGGTTTATTTCTTGCCTCTGTGAAGTCCACTGCTAAACTGGCAACCCTCAAAGGACTGATCTTTCATTCAAGTTAAAGGTAAAGTATGAGACATTAGAGCCTTGCTTGTGTTTATCATACATATTTCCGGTAATGCCATGAAACTGGCTAGGCTGTGCCATTGTAACAGGCAGTGTGACCCCACCCACTCACCCCCCTGTGTTCGTTTTCCTTCTGGTAGCGCACTTAGGTTTTTCTCTGGAGCACCACTCATTTCATATTTCACAATGGGGCTTTCTCTCTTCTTCTCCCTTTCTACATAGGTCCTCCTTCCTGGACTGGCTCAAGGGACTGACATGTGACCCTTACCTGGACAATCAGTATTTTCTTTCTCCCAGTCAAAATCATTGGTATGAATGGCCTGTGATCCAAGTCAGTCCAACAATATTCAACCCCAAGATGTTGAAAATATTGGGGGGAAATATGTTTTTGCAGAGTTCACTAGATCAAAAGGATGTGGGTCTGGGGCCTCCAGCAGCTACCTTGTCACCGCTAGAGTGGAACCTGAGACTATAAACAAGATATAGAAAAGCCAAATTTCGGGCTATACAAAAGTCATAATCTTGGTCATGTTCTTGGGTCCCTAGATCAAGCCATGCCTAAAGCACCAGTATCTGATACTAATCAGTTTATCAGGTACTCCATTTTCCTTTCAGTTTAAGCCATTTCAAACTGAGTCAATGTCACTTGCTGTTAGAATCCTGCCCACTACGGCCGTTCCAAAGCAGGAGCTGCCAGTCTGGACAAGGATAGGGGGATGCAAATGAAGATGTGCATGCAACACTCATTCCATCCCGATTCTGATGAGTCATTAGAGAAAATAAAAAGTGGAGAAACCTGTCTCCTTGTTTATTCTATGTTCCTTTCTTTTCTAGTGTTCAGTGGTTTCTTATCCAAGGAGCCTAGTATCTTCACTCTGATAACCCATGGCATGAAGGGGATAGAGAGCGACCTAAGTTCACCAGGAAAGAACTGCACAGAAAAGGACAATTAGGCAGCCTAAAGAATGTTAATGGAATACAAAGACTGACTGCAGAAGTGCAGTTCGCTTAGCTCCGCTAGGTGGGTGGGCCACAACTGGAGGCTGAAATCTGAAGGACTAACAGGAGTTGAATGCTACCAGCCAGGAGGAAGAGACCACCAAAAAGACCCATATGCTGACACTGTGATACTTTAACAAAGACCAGAATCAGGAGGCTGGAGCAACCAGGTCTGAGGATGGCCTGGACTGAATGTCAAAAAGTGGGTGTCCCTACAATCAAGTGAAAATGTGGAGTATCAAGGTCCCCTAAGGCTGTCATTGCAATGGAGACAATTTGCATTTTGCTGATTTTCAGGGTGACTCCCGTCAGTAATCAAATTCACTGAGATCAAACACAGTACTATAAACCACATGGGAACATGAAGTATGTACATATATTAATGATTTCCATGCATGGAATGTACAATCAAAATAGTCTTTGAAACCCTGATACCTTTTTGACCATGATCTGTGGATATCTCTGTGTGCCAAGATTAAATGATAATAGAAACTTGGGGCGAGGGGAGTTAGCTGTAAGCCTGCCCTGCAGCCAGAGGCAGGATAACAAATGAGAACTAACACTGCAGAGTGCCTTCTACACGCCTTGTGCTATTAAGTATTTCACATGTACTGGCTTTTTTTCATTTTCATAGTAACCATTTAGCTAGATACTATTAATGCCATTTACAAATTTTAAAAAGATCCCATAATAGTGATGTAACTTGTCCAGGGTTCCCGGTTAGTTATTGCAAGGCCAGGATTCAAACCTGGGCAGTACTGTGCCAGAGTCCATATTCTTAGCAATTTGTACCCTATGGTGCAATGGGACATCTTGTCCAATAGTGCACATCAGTCATTGGTACTTTTAAAAGGGGACTGAATACTTGAATTTCAAAATTAACTTCTTTTTTTTTTAATGCATCTCTTGGAGTGTTGTTTAAATGAGAACACCTCTACTTTAGGTCCCTATGAAACCTAGCTGAAACACCCAGCTGAACAGCAAATACCGGAAAGTGATATGACTTTTGAACACACTGGAGCTTCTGAGGGAAAGCCACGTCAGCATATTAAAGAGCTCCTTTTGGCCCCCCACCCCCATTCCTGCAGGTTCTCAGAAGGGTGAGATCTGGTTCTACCATGTTCTTCGGCAGCCATAAATCAGGCAAAAATCCAAGAATGAGAAAATAGGTAATTAGCTGAGAGGAAAGGAAGGATGAGACTAACGTGTTGTAAGGGCTCAGTTTCAGGGTGGTCAAGGTACAAGGAAGGATCTAGGGCCTTGGGTAAGCTTGTGAGAGTAGGGCAAAGGCTTAGCTTTGGATGAATTGTGTGGTTAGTGAGGTAGTCAGGTTCAAAAGAAGAAAACAAGAATGCAGAGACAGCAGGTGGTATAGTAATTAAGGTGTTGGAGTCCTACAGGGCCAACCGCGCAGTTCAAGTCCCAGACCCAGAAGCCTGAAACTCATGCTGGGCACATATGCATGTGTGTCCAAGATCCCAGAAGGAGAATGGATGAGAGGAGCTTGCAACATGGCCATCCCTTGGGGGGATGATTTTTCACTTTCCCTCTCGCCCTTTCTGTCTATCTCTCTCTGGTGAGCACATGTGCCCTATGGCAAAAACCTTAAAGAAAACAAAACAAAACAAGAATCCAACCACTGTAAACTAGATTGAAAATGGAGCATTGCTCACTGACAGGAGGCATTTATCCATTGGTCAGAGCTGCAGCTTGATATGAGAGTAGGACAGAAATACGGTTAGCATAAGAGGAATTTTGCAGAGGATGAACATAGGAGCAGACGGCCAGGTAGAGGGTCACATCTATTGCCATTTCCTACCTACTTGGAAAGAAAGCAGATTGCTGTGTTTTACAAATGGCTAAACTAAGGCTATAGGTATAGACCTCTTTCATTGCATTTTGCTTTGTTGTCATCCATTTGTGTTACATATTTTAAAAGTAATTGTGATTACTTTTGATTTCTTTTTTCTCTTTTAGACCACACTTCTTTGATCTGAAAAGTAATTGCTCAAGGATGACCTTATTTAACTCTAAGAATTAGTCTCATTCAATAAAGTCTTCTCATGTAAGTTAACCTCGGTAAGAAGCATACCCATCCTCCCCTGTTGGGTTTCTTAGTGTTTTCCTTTTCTGAGTGTTTTCCTTTCCTTTCCTTTTAGTCTGAGTTTGCATCATATGCCCGCTGACTGGAGTGTTATTCATTCTTTAGTTCTGTTTTTAATTCTGCCCATACTCCTAAACCACTTACCATTCCTGAATTCACCAGAGTTGCGTACCTTTAGTCCTGCTGAGAAATACACCCTACACCCCCTCCCCACAATCCCACATGATATACTATGTTGACTAAAACTCATTGCCCAGGCAGCCTCAAGATCTCTATCCTATGTGGGAACCAGCAGTTAGCGTAATGGCTATGTCACTGGACTCCCACATAGTCGACCGTGGTTCGCGTCCCGGACCCGGTGGCTTAAAACTCACACCAGGCGCGTGTGCATGCGTGCTCAAGATCCCGAAAGGAGAATGGAGGAGAAGGGATTGCGCCATGACCATCCCCCCTGGGGGGTTATTTCTCACTTTCTGTCTCCATGTCTCTCTCTGTCTGGCGAGTACACGCACCCTATAGCAAAAACCTCTCTAAAAAAAAAAAAGATCCCTATCCTATGGATTATGGCCTTAAAGTCCGTCTGTGAGAGAACCTGAGATTATGTTTTTCCTGCCATTGTTTTTGAGTGCATGCACTTTATAGGGGAATGAAATAAAATTCAATTTACATAACTCTACATTGGGTCAGGCTTCCTCATCAGAAGTTTCCAGCTCTTTGTAGGCAAAGCTTATTACCTTTTTCTGCCCCAAACAATATCCAGTACACACTAAAGGCCCCATGGTTATCTGAATGCATTAATTGAATGCAGTTTTGAGGGAGTCCCTCCTTGAACCTAGATGTAAATTGTAAGATTTCTTTACATAATGGCTTTCATAAGTGTACTACTCCTAGTGTAAACACAATCCTTGAATTAAAAACAAACCTAATTCAGAGATCATTTAGTGAATATCAGCTCCAAAATATGGTAAAAATTGTATTCCCTTCATTTACTTATCCTATTCTGGACATAATAAATCCTTTTTTTTTTTTTCAAGTCAAAGATCTTCTCTTGGTTTACTTTCATTTTCAAATGTAATTACTTATGTGTTTTTCTAATAAAAATGAAGAAACTCTATAACAGTCATATTAAATGCATTTTGCCTATCTCTCTATTATTAGTCTGAACTAATGATATAGGTAAATAATCTAATCTATTCTGAAGACATGGGTTCTCCTCTGGATTCTTGAAGTTTGTTACCTAACCAATTTACTCAGTTCTTTTCACATGCTGTCTGTATTGTTACTATTTCTATACCTGCACAGTTTTGTCCAATGAGAGAATCTTTTGAAAGGTCTCTTATTCTGAGGCCTACTGTAAAAGCAGGCACTCATGAAATACTGGCTGTGAAAATAAATGAATGAAGCAATGAAGTAATAAGTTTGACAACAAGTATCTTAACAGGAGATGTCTTAAACCAGCCCAAGTTTTTCCTAGAAACGAATTCCCCTTTGTAAGAAGCTAAATGAAGAACAAATTTTAGTAATAATGACGGGGGCATCGGCAGAGTTTTTCAGCTTTCTAAAAATCGTACATTTGTTCATTATCAGCAAAAGAAGTGTGAAGTTGACCTTGAAGTTGGTGGAATAATTCTGACTCTGCTAATAGTTTTCATAGAACTAAAAGACTCCTATTTGGAGAAACTCTGTGGCTGTCATTTCTTATTTTTTCATCCAACTCGTGGATCTCTCTTTTCCAAATATTACTTCAAAGATAATGGGCATATCAGTTATTTGCCTTAGACAGGAGATGCTAGCCTTATGTGAAGATTTCATAGTTTTAAACTAGACCCTGTTTTTGCGCACATTTCTTTTAAGATGTCTCCGTGGAATCAAATGTCAGATTACAACAGGTGAGTTTAGAGTAGCTGGTTTAAGAAACATGATACTGAAACACACAAACACACACACACACACACACCCACTATGTCAGTGTGAGCCAAAGTGTGGGCACAAAATGTAGGGAGCATAAGGAGATCGACTTGTGAGTGTCTCTGTCCGTGACTTGTTTTGACTGAACTTTATTACTCATTTAATGGCATTATGACAGAGTAGAAATGAAAACACAGGGGGATCACAGAGGCTGTTATGTTTATTGTGCAGAACAGACAGTGATAATCCACTAGAGGAATATTTTCAACAAGCAAGCGATTCAAAGTACAATCATAGACAGCAATTCTACATGAGGAACAAAGAATAAAGTTAGAAGACACTCAAGGAACACGGAGGAAGTCAACTGCAGTGAAACATCTTGATACTTTTCTCCTGCAAACATACCTAACTTGCAGAAATGGTAGAAAAGTTAAATGTCCAGTCTTACTTAGCTGTGACCAACAACAGCAAAGAACAGTCCTATAAAATTTATCTCCCACAAAAATAAACTATATATATAAAAATTTTATGATGTTCTTACTGTTCCATTGGCCATGAGCTTTTTTTTTTTTTCAGTATGAAAAATGAGGTATACTGGGACTTAAGAGGTAGTAGTGTGTTTTGATTGTACAACATACAGGAAATATAAGAGCAACTTTATCATCAGAGATGGAAATTGCTTGGCGCTCTGAGATTGGCCAGCAGGAGCAACTGCTTCCATTTTATGAGCTGGCCAACAAGGTTTCTAAAAGACCCCTCCAAAGATATGGAAGGGGACTTTATGAGCCACTGTTTATTTGCTTATTTAATGCACAGTTTACAGTAATGTTGAGTTTTAATTCTCTCCATAGCTCCTTTGCTGATTCACAACAGTGAGCGATCTGCCAGTCTCAGAGAGGTATTTGGCCTTTGAAACTACCTCCCTGAAGCGGCTGGAAGAGAGATGGTTTTGAGTTTCATTTGGCTTCAGTACTAAAAGCCATACTGACACAAGCGTCGTGAGAAACTACCTCCTGGCCCAGTTGATAATACCATGTTAAAAAGTCAGCACACTCACCAGGAGAGAAAGGCATAAAAACTCTACACAAGAAGCGTTTAAAATAAATCTGGCTGAGACATATTACAAAAATCACATTTGTGTAAAATACATGAAAATATTTGTCAAGCATTTTCTTATATTCAACTAATCTTAAAAACACACATTTTTGATTGCATAATGCAAAAGCTGAGCTTGTTGCATCTCACCTACAAAGCTTCAAGTTTCTTTGAAGGTTGGCTTTATTTTATTTACTTATTATTTATTTATCTTTGCAAAAGTATGTAAAAATGTGTTCCTTTCTATGTAGAAATGTCTTTTACAAAAATACTTTCGATTAGGGATAGCTGCAGTTTGAGCAATTTCAAACATGGAAAAAAAATGAATGCTGCAAGTAACAAGTTTGTTCCTTTTGAAGTCTGGAGGTAGGTTTTTGCAAGTCAATTAGTCCATTTCCTTAAACAATTCATTTGAGGTACAGACTTGGAGGGTCATGTTTAAACATTTACAGTCAAATTTTATGTGATGTGTAGTGTGATTGAGGAAAATTATCCTTAAGAACCTAGGAGCGACTCGGTTAAAAGATACTCAAGTTAATGTAGAAATCTAGCACAGAAGCTGAAATGAATATTCATAAAATTTTAATTCAAAAATAAACTATATATATAAAAATTTTATGATGTTCTTACTGTTCCATTGGCCATGAGCTTTTTTTTTTTTTCAGTATGAAAAATGAGGTATACTGGGACTTAAGAGGTAGTAGTGTGTTTTGATTGTACAACATACAGGAAATATAAGAGCAACTTTATCATCAGAGATGGAAATTGCTTGGCGCTCTGAGATTGGCCAGCAGGAGCAACTGCTTCCATTTTATGAGCTGGCCAACAAGGTTTCTAAAAGACCCCTCCAAAGATATGGAAGGGGACTTTATGAGCCACTGTTTATTTGCTTATTTAATGCACAGTTTACAGTAATGTTGAGTTTTAATTCTCTCCATAGCTCCTTTGCTGATTCACAACAGTGAGCGATCTGCCAGTCTCAGAGAGGTATTTGGCCTTTGAAACTACCTCCCTGAAGCGGCTGGAAGAGAGATGGTTTTGAGTTTCATTTGGCTTCAGTACTAAAAGCCATACTGACACAAGCGTCGTGAGAAACTACCTCCTGGCCCAGTTGATAATACCATGTTAAAAAGTCAGCACACTCACCAGGAGAGAAAGGCATAAAAACTCTACACAAGAAGCGTTTAAAATAAATCTGGCTGAGACATATTACAAAAATCACATTTGTGTAAAATACATGAAAATATTTGTCAAGCATTTTCTTATATTCAACTAATCTTAAAAACACACATTTTTGATTGCATAATGCAAAAGCTGAGCTTGTTGCATCTCACCTACAAAGCTTCAAGTTTCTTTGAAGGTTGGCTTTATTTTATTTACTTATTATTTATTTATCTTTGCAAAAGTATGTAAAAATGTGTTCCTTTCTATGTAGAAATGTCTTTTACAAAAATACTTTCGATTAGGGATAGCTGCAGTTTGAGCAATTTCAAACATGGAAAAAAAATGAATGCTGCAAGTAACAAGTTTGTTCCTTTTGAAGTCTGGAGGTAGGTTTTTGCAAGTCAATTAGTCCATTTCCTTAAACAATTCATTTGAGGTACAGACTTGGAGGGTCATGTTTAAACATTTACAGTCAAATTTTATGTGATGTGTAGTGTGATTGAGGAAAATTATCCTTAAGAACCTAGGAGCGACTCGGTTAAAAGATACTCAAGTTAATGTAGAAATCTAGCACAGAAGCTGAAATGAATATTCATAAAATTTTAATTCAAAAAAAAAAATAGAAAACTACATAGCCATGCTGAAACACAGTGAGGAGATTGCTTCTTTAACTGTAATTAAGTGTACAAAAAAGAACTGTAGGTGATTAGAATCACCTACCCAGTAAGGTTTGTTCTTGCATTGCTTGTGAATAGCAGCATGTAATAAGTACTAGACTGTAAATTCATTGTAACATTCAGAGGTAGTATGGAGTAGTGGGGATTATATTGCATCTCTGGCTAAAAGTGCAGTTTGAATGAAGAGATGGTGAACTGAAGCCCCAATAAAGCACCTCGCTCAACCATCTGATGTCAAAACGTATTACTTGAAGTAACACATACGTTTAATTTGAGGTAAGTGGTATTTAGGTCTTTCATGGAAACTGATACACCACAGAGAGAGAGAGACACAGAGAGAGAGAGAGAGAGAGAGAGAGGAGAGAGACTGCTTTTTTTCTGTTTTCTTTCTTTCCTTTTTAAATTGGTGTGTAACTATAGCAAAAAAAAAAAAAAAAAAGATCTAGATTTCGCTCCTCCCACCTCCTAATTCAGGTGAGTTCATCATGCATTATTCTGTTGTACCCTATTCCACTTAGTTACAAAGAGGGTCATTGTACTTGTCTAGGTTCCTTCCATGTTCTGAAGCTGACAAGTGTTATTTATTGCTAAATGGCATTTGGCTCTGTAGGAAGTAAACTTCCTGAAAATGAAGTGTGGTCCTGAACACGAGTGCTATGAGTAAATTTATTACTCCTGCTGATATGTGTGATGTCCATAAATAGAGGAGTTGGCAATATTTGTTTGCTTACTTCCCTTTTTGAAAAGTGAACATAACCTTCTCTGGTTTGTTAGCTGAATGAAAGGATACATCAGCATTTCGTCTCATTTAGAAATAAAAAGTTAAAAAATCATCAAGTGTCTACAAAATTATACGAAAAAGAGAGAGTAGCATCTAGTCCTTATCTTTGGTGTCTAAACAGAGGAGTCACTACAGCGAGCGGGTTGGGGTGGTATCTGAGGTGCACACCGTCTGACACCCCACGCTTATCCTATATGAATGCCCAAGGTCACGTGCGTGACCCGTTTCTGGTTTGTATGCAGTGCAGTGATTGACTAAACCCAATTCAGAGCTTTTCTCACCCACCCACTCTTGCTTATCAGATCAACAAACTATTAGTAGGCTAAGAAAAAAGAAAACAGTAATTAAAAGTTGCATTGTTAAACTGTGTCCCCTGTGTTTACAGCAGTTTTTCACTAAACCTGGGACTGTGAAGGGATTACAAAGAAGGTGATTAATATAGTCCTTTTTAAGGTTATGTGATTTCTCCCCGCCCCACCCCCACCCCTCCCCACCCCACCCCACCCTACCCCAAATGAAAGTGGAAAGACCATGGCAATAGAGAATAAGTGGTCACTGCAGTGTCTTCTCCCTTCAAAAGATCCAACTGCTGCTGAGGTAGAAATCAAATGTGGGCGCCCCCTAATCCTCTTCTGCAGACTCTTGTGAGGATGTCTCTTCAGTTTCCTCCTGGAACACACAAAGGGCACAACCATTATACTCAATCTGTGGTCTGCGAACTTTCTTACGCATAGAACAGTGGTGACCTGTCCCCAGAGCGCATTATGCTTGCTTCACAAGAAGATGATGATGACTGGCAAGCCCTCATTCCCAGGCCTTCTTAAACTGTAATTGAGGAATCAAGGTGTTGTTTTTTCCCAGAGCGGTCATTAGCCACTGTTGACTTAAGGCTTGACATCATGGCGGCTGGTCAGCAAATTCAATTGTTTGCAGTCCAGAGAATGTCAAGCCAATGTAAGCTTACTCACCAATTAGAGTAAAAAAGAAATGGATAAATTTTTCCCGACAGCATGCCAGTCATCAGTTTTCAAAACTGGCATACAAATAAGAGAAATGAAATTAAATGGATCCTTTCTTAAGACATAATTAACCCATCCTGAAGATACTGTTAACAGTAGCTGACACTTTCATTGTGCTAACTAGATGCTTTTAGACATTGTTTTGTTATTTCTATTTTACAGAAGGAAAAAACCAAGGCACTGACAACATGCTCAAAGTTACAAGGCGAGGGGCCAGCAGATGGCATAGCAGTTATGTCACTGGACTTCCACATGGCTGAGTGCAGTTTGAGTCCCGGATCTACTGACTTGAAACTCACACTGGGCGTGTGTGTGTGTGCACGCGCACGCCCAAGATCCAGGAGGAGAATGAAGGAAAAGGGATTGCAACATGGCCATCGCAGGTGTTGGGGGCAGTGGGGGGGGTGATTGTTTACTTTCCCTCTCATTGTCTCTGTCTCTCTCTCTTCACTCTCAGGAGAGTGCACACACCCTAAAGCAAAAACGTCTTTAAAAAACAAAAGCCAGGAGGTGAATAGGGCCAGGATTCAGGCTGGGTCAGACACAGGCCAGAACCTGGATGGGACCATTTTATCCCCTCGCAGAGGCAGTGAGCAAGCAGAAGCAGATGCTGGGAAAAGCTGCAGATTGGACCACAAGGGTTTTTGTCCAAATAAATTTCTTCATTCTTATATTTAAAGCACATTTTGAGATAATGACCAAAGTTTGCCATAACCGCTCAATTTCAATACTAAACCCACCTCAGTCAAACATTTGATAGTGGGTTGGCCAAGCAGAGAAAATCTAAAACATAATATCTAACACATCAAAACGTTCATGGAAATGCATGTTATGAAAATACTATGCATAGATTTCAAACATTTTGGGCACCAAGATGAACTCGTACTTTAACTCCATTTTCTATGAACTTTTTGAAGTCTCTGTGCATGTTTTTGCAAGGCCTCTTCACATATATATGTAACCCCTCATTCTCTTTTCCTTCTTCTGATTCCTTATGGCTCTGGAATTTGTTAGGGGTTTCTGCAAGCCGATGTGAACCGCCCGGTTCTCTTTCCTTTTGCTTATTTAATAAATGTGTAGTACCTTTCAAGACATGGGTGGTAAAGCGGAGACAATAAACATTTCTGATAAAGGCATCGTTAGTGAGAGGATGATTTTTATCAAACGCTGCACATTGTCTCATAAGACGGCATGTGAAAAAGATCTGGGAGAAGAGGTAAACATTTACTCCGGCAGCAAACTGAGCCCCTTTAAGAATGGCCAGCTTAAAACAGCTTATAACAGTCTTCATACTTTAATAGATTTGATTTTCCACATGGCTTCATTTTGTCTGGGTGGCTAACTGACACAATTTATACCTCTCTTCCTTTCCCAGGTCACTACAGTACGCCATTCAGTAAAGCATGCCTTAAAGCTTGTCTGCATTATATGACCAAACTTCCATTCATTAGTGTTTGAAACACTTCAGCTGTGAAGGGGCTCCTAAATGCTACCATGTGTGACGCTTTTGCGTAAAAGCAGCAAATGGGAGGGAAAAAAAGCCCACATGAACGGGCACTCACACATTCACATGAATGCACACACAAGCGCATGCACACACATACGCTCATACAGACTCTATCCTGGACTTTAATCACAGGCCACTGCTTCCTTCAAACCCTCTGCAAAAGGTTTCAAACATTCTCTTTCCCCAAAGACTTAGAGAGCTGTAAATCCTGGGAATAAACACACATACAAATGAATGGATTACAGCTTAAAAAATGTAACCACAGCAGCAGCAAGTCATGAGATTTCACACCGGTTTTGTTTAGTCTGCTTTGGGTTTTGTGGGAAATGTGGAACGTATGAAGCTACCTCCCCTCTACTCCCAACCCCCAAACTGTGGGCTTCACATATTTAAGCAGCAGGTTTATACCTCTCGACTAGGCAAGAGGCCATGACCCCGAGATTCTCTGCGGAGTCCTGGCCACAAAGGAGGATGTAGTATGATCAAAGCCATGGACAGACGACAGAGAGAGGAGCCAAGGATCAGCTGCCCTATGACCTTGTCTTTTCACTTAATATTTAAATTCCAGAAAGTCACTAAGCTGTTTGGCAGATACACTCCCCATCCATCCCCACATGACTCACTTCTCATTATGACATGAGCTGTGGACTTAGGTTACTGCTCTGAAACAGACCACAGCCTCAAAACCAGCAGGTATATTTTATTCCTTCTTCTCATGGTTAACAAATTAATAGAACACAGTCGAGCTGGAAAACCTCCTCGATCTCGCTATGATTGATTATTCCATTTCTAACTGCTGATTTTGAATTTTCTATACTATCTGGAAACCAAAGTACTTCCAAATCCGGAAGGAAATAGAATTTTCAGGCCATGAACTTACAAAGACCTTGTACTCAATGGAATGTGATCAGCTTTTCAAAACATTCCCAGAAACTTTGCTTGATTTGAGCTCCTGAAACTCCTGATATTCAAACCCCTTAGACACAACTCAGCTGGAAATGATGGCCCCTCGTATTGTTTCCTTTATTTAACAGTTTATTTAACACAACACGGACAGTTGTTTTATTAATGGATCTGTCTGCTAACCTTGGAATTCTTCTGTTAGTAACTATCAGTACTAGGAACATAACTAGGGTGTCGGGGATGGGAGTCTCCATTAAACTTCTGGAGGCAATGTGGCTTTCACATGTTCAGAAGAATGGTTTTTCCAATGTCCTTTTCCTCTTTTCTTTTCTTTCTTTCTTTCCTTTTCTTTTTTTTCCCCCAGATTGCTAGAGGGCATCTGTGCTTGCATGCATGAGAGAGTGAGCCAGGAGTCACACTGCAATTCCTTCTCGTTTATTTCCCTGACATATTCCAACTTCCAGGCCCAGGTTTGAACTGCAGTTGGCCATGTGGGATCCAACTCCCTTAACTATTCGGCTATGGGACCAGCCTTCCAATGTCTCTTCAGTGGTGATATGTCTCTTCTTGGCATAGCTCCAACTGGCCACCCTTTAAAGGAAGGCAAGACTACCAAGCAGATGATGTGGATGGGGTGGGAGTGAGGGTCTGACCCTTCCAGGGACTTGGCCTTCTGCTGCCTGTGTGGCTGCTATGACCCAAGTCTATATTCAATTATGAGAAAAAAAAAATCCTCCCTGGCAGAAATGAAGACGAGGTTGGAAAACCCACCCTCAGCTACCCTAAATGTCACAGCCTGGCCAGACTTCACACAGGACATTCTGTGGTGCAAAGAGCAGGCAGAAATAGCTGATGAACGGGAAAAGCAGCCAGCTCTGACATCCCCAAAGACTCTTATTTCTGTAGTAGAGTAGTTGGCAGCAGCCCCCAACTTCAATCCTCTTTCCTACCTTAGAAGATGGGGCCATAGCTTGCACTTGAAATGTTTTAAAAACTGCTTCATGAGCAAGCAGGTTGTGTGGTGGTTAAGGCACTGGAATCCCACATGGCTGACCATGGTTCAACTCTTAGACCTGGTGTGGCTTACTTTCTCACTTTCTCTCTCTCTCTGGTGAGCACATTTGACCTATAGCAAATTTTAAAATAATAATAAAAATATAATAAAATAAATAAATAACTTTAAAAATTAAAAAATAAATACTGCTTCATGTTAGCAACATATATCCAAAGGACCCTGAGCTTGGGCAGCTCCGCACACCAGACTAGAAGTCATCAGGATATCGAATACTGAGGCCACAAGTTGCATGGATCTCATTTGGGGCCAGCTGCTGGATAGGAAGGCCCACAGCAGCTTTCTGGTCAGGAGGGCTCATCTATTGGAATGAGGCTTCAGGAATGCTACGATAAAAAGACTTTCACAGCGGACCTGCATGGCAATACTTTCACAGAGCACCAGCCACTAAGGCCTCTAAACACATCCCAGCCATTTCATTTACTACCAAGTAAAGCTGAGGTGGCACCACTGTGCGCTGGAACACACAAGGCTATTTGGCATACAATTGATGAAAGGGAAAGGGGGCATGGGCAGAGTTGTAGAACTATATTTTTATTACAGTTATCGGAAAATTGCACCTACTTTCCCTTTGCTTTTCTTTTGTTCATGAAAAGGGGAATTTAATGAATACAATTCTTTCATTGATCTGACTAAGTTTAAAAACAAACAAAAAGTCCTTCTAAAACCCAGAAATAGATATGTGATAGCTCACACATCTCACCACTCTTTTAATTTGGGTCAACATAATGCCTATGTTTTGACAGGGACTTCATCAAATTCATGGAAAAATAAGATGAACTATGAATTCATTTTGGTGGATAAAAATTTAAAACCCATAACTTTTTCTTACTATGCATTTTCTGTGAGCTTTTTTTTTTTTTTGAGAGATTTTCACTGTAGGGCATGTGCGCTCGCCAGACAGAGAGAGACATAGAGACAGAAAGCGAGAAATCACCCCCCAGGGGGGATGATCACGCCGCAATCCCTTCTCCTCCATTCTCCTCTCGGGATCTTGGGTATGCATGCACACGTGCCCGGCATGAGTTTTAAGCCACTGGGTCCGGGACACGAACCGCGGTTGACTACGTGGGAGTCCAGCGACATAGCCATTACGCTAACTGCTGGTTCCCTCTGTGAACTTTTTGAAGCCGTCCCCTAAATATCTCATTTCAACTAATTTATTCCTAAAGAGGAAGAAGACAGCCCAACATCCAACTTTGACTCCTACTGCACGATGAAATTTTAAAATATCTTGACTTTAATCACAGGGCACAGAGGTTGAGGGTGTGCATCACAGGAAAGTTTACTATGTAACGCTGAGAGCTGAAGTGCTGGGCTTAATTTTCAGATGCAGACTACACAGCGGGTCTTCCGTGGAAGAGAGAGACCAATGAATTCTAAATGAAACTGGGACATGGAAATGATGTCCCTGCAAATGTCAGGGGTTGTGTAGCCATGATGACCCTCTTTAAACGCAGTAAGGACTGCAAAATCTCAAAAGTCCATGGAAGTTTGAGTCAGTCCTTACTTTTTTTCAAAACTGCAAAAAATTCCGCAAATCTTTCATGATGCCCTAGACCAGAAATACATTTGTAATTTAAACAATCTTGCCAGTAAATTTACAAATACCTGGCAATCTAGAAAGAGTAGTTACAGTTGAATGACATTCTTTTTGTTCTCTTAATATGTTCAAGTCCTTAAGGACTCAGAATGACATATTTAAGAGTTGTTCACGTTCATGACTATCTCGAGTCAGTCTTGTCAGAACAGAGAAAAAGAGCTCTCCTTCTCAGCAGCAATGACCAGGAACCAATTTTTCAAGTTCCATCTGCAGCTAAGTGACCTGCAAGACCACAAAGCTGAGTTTTGCTATTTTGCTGTCAGGTATTCTAATTTAAAATGTATTAGGGCTATTTAACTTAATGGAAAGCGATTATTTCCTCCAACTAGGAAAACTTCATAGCAGATTTTTGAGAGCATGTTAAATGGACCATAGGATTAGAATACAAGTTTATTTTGGTGCAAAAAAACAATTGAAATCTATACATAATATGTATTTTCCAAGAGTGTTTTCAAACCCCTTGTATAGAAGCTATATAATCTGACACGTGTAAGGGATTCTGGTGGGAATACTAAGAGGGACCCATGTTTTTCAAAAGGAGACTTGAGAAATGGAAGCACTTGTACCTGATCTTGTCTTTGTTTTAGCATTACACATAAAAATATACAAGAATCGGGGCTCCTTTGCATGAATTACCATGAACTTAATAAAGTTAGTTTTACAGTTGCCCTAGGGCATGTGTAATGTACAGTATGTTGATTTCAGATGTCATGATCACAGGTGCCAACTCTGGCCCTCAGAGATTAAGTGACCTGTTTCTCATTCCCACCATGTTAGTCCAGGGACAGATTAAATATCCTGATCCCAAATCCTTGGGACCGAAAATGTTCTGAAATTCAAATTCAGGGATCAAGGGAGTTTTGACATATTTACATATCCACAGTGCAAATACTCCCATCTTGGAGATGGGACCCAAGTCTGAACACACAGTTCTTTTGTTTCATATACACCCTACCCACATCGCCGGAAGGTAATCTGATGGGCTATTTCAGCATTGCAGTGTTTTGATTACAGTAGGTCACAGAGATGAGGTGTGGCATTTTCCATCTGTGGCATGTTGGGGTTCAAAAAGTTTAAAATTTTGGATTTCAAATGTTCAGACTAGGGATGCTCATCTTATAGTGATAATACATATCTAGCTTCACTGCAGGGGTTCTTGAGAGAAAGATGACAATAGTCAAGTGAGAGAACATTGGAAAAGACTAAAACCCCTGTAAGACTACAGTGCAGAACTATGATTACTAATTTCAGTTACTCATTTTGTATTTATTTCTTTATTTGTGACTCAGTAACACATTTTTGAAAAAGAAAAAAAAATCTTATTAAAGAATGCCCCCCCCCCAAAGAAACTAAGCTGTCTTAGATTCCTAAAATGCACTCCTGTTTGTCTTATTTCCTCAATAAGATTCTGTCAATGGAAATATTTGCAACAGAGGTAGATTGATCTTTGGGTTACTCAGAATTTCTCTTCTCTGGAATCAAGGGCAATGTTTTTAAAAATATTTCTGAAATATGTTTTTTTAACATTTTTAAACATTTTAAAAATTTAAGTATCTTTTAAACTATTTTTTAAAGTATCAAGCAAATAATTTTATGTATAAACTAACTACAAATTTCAAGAGTCATGATCAATTTTCCATGCCAATTCCAAGTCTTACCAAAGGAGCCCTGCATTTAAAAAAAATTGATAAAGGGGCCAGCCTGTGGTGTAGTGCTTATGGCGCTGGAATCCCACATGACCGACAATGGTTTAAGTCCTGGACCTGGCAGCTTGAAACTCATGCCAGGCGTGTGTACGTGCATTCCCAAAATCCCAAGAGGAGAATGGAGGAAAAGGGATTGTGGGGTAACCGTAAATTTTTCATTTCTTCTGTCTCTCTCTGTATCTCTGGTGCACAGAGTGCACAGGCCCTATAGAAAAATAATCTCTTTTTTTTTTTTTTTGGAGAGATTTTCACTGTAGGGCGCGTGCGCTCGCCAGACAGACAGAGAGAGACATAGAGACAGAAAGCAAGAAATCACCCCCCAGGGGGGATGGTCACGCCGCAATCCCTTCTCCTTCATTCTTCTCTTGGGATCTTGGGCACGCACGCACACGCGCTCGGAGTGAGTTTTAAGCCACCGGGTCCGGGACACGAACCGCGGTCGACTACGTAGGAGTCCAGCGACATAGCCATTACGCTAACTGCTGGTTCCCGAGAAAAATAATCTCTTAAAAAAATAGATAAAGATGTAGCAAAAGAAGCTTTGCATGAAGAAAGCACTCAGAAGAAGGGAATTTCTTTCAGCATTTCCAAAACTATTGAGGGATGTTCCTATTTTTATGCAAAGTAGTTTGAAGATATGGTAGGTAAAAGGCTGCTTTATGGTTACGTAATGGTTACATTCCATATGTGTTTGCTGATTGCATGGATTGGGAGATACCCTTTCCCTTTATTTTCTATATGTACAAAATTTTTCTTAGCTGTTGTGTTTTTTGCCAAGAAATAGAACATTTCTGGATTTTAATAATTGCATCAAAAGTTTTCCATTATTCTGAGTTATGGCTTTGAATTGGATTATGAAAATATCAATAACTATAACTCAACAATTAGTTATTTGGCAGACATTTGAATGTCCAGCAAATATTTCCTCAATATAAAAGAAATTTCCTAGCCAAAGATACACTTTTTAAAAAATTTATTTATTCCTTTATTTATTTTAATTTGACCAGAAAGAAAGAGAGAGAGAGAGAGCGAGAGGGAGAGAGAGAGGGAGAGAGAGAGAGAGAAAGCCAATAGGTCTGGGACTCAAACAGTGGTTGGCTATTGGGAATGTCTACTGCCCTAACCATCAGGCCACTTGCTGGCCCCAGCCAAAGACACACTTCTATTCAATAATGAAAGCTTTTCTTAGAAACATCAGGTTTTAAAGCCAGTTTGTATTTGTTACATATTGATTTGGGAGGATGTTTGGATAGTGAAAAGAAAATTTAAATCTTGAATAAATAATTGATTTTTATCCAGCTCACATCAAAATTTAGAGGAAAAGCCTTCTGCAAGACGAATAGGAAAAGTGGGCAGATTGCCTTTCCTTTTAGCCTAGTCCACAGACTTCCCCACATAGTTACAAACAGCCGTTCCGTAAAAAATTCCCATAGCAAATCTGTTAAGTCCAGCAACACTAAATTTTGCCTTTCGGAGTTCTCTAATTGCCCCAG